>NC_054403.1:5113909-5476409 GCF_017976425.1 Toxotes jaculatrix
GAATTAAGGCCTGGCCTCCAAGCCTGACATAGCCTGCTCTTAGAAACTACACACACACCTAAGCCATCTGGCAGGATGGAGTGACAGGGCTGCTTTTGGAACTGATATGTGAAGCTGTGCTCTCCTCCACTCTTTAATTTTCACACTAGAGCACACTCCAGGTAATGGTCATCATACAGATAATAAGTATAAATCTGCTCAGGGATGTGTTTTTCCCCTTAAAGTTCCCTGTTCTCCAGAAGCATACATCAGTGTCATACTATTAACCATGATTTATATGTGCAATTTACATGGTATAAGCCTGCTGAGCTGATCTAATAACTAAAATAAACTTGGTTCAAGCAGATTGTATCAGTGATTATGGCACTTTAGACTTGCATTTGGCTCCTTTTGACCACGAGGGGGCGAAAAAGATTGTGAAACAGACAAAGCCCTGCTCCTCTGTTGTCTAATGAAATGCTTACGACTAAAATGTTAGAAGACTCTTGTCCACTTTTACATCCAGGACACACATGAGCTCTATCAAAGGCTTAGAAATTAAGAGCAGCAGCCCTACGATAGACTGGTATGAAATCATATGACATCAGAGCCGCCAAGTATTGTGGGAGTTTTTTCTCGTGGGGTGGCACAAGCCTCGTGTACTTAGATATGTGCACTGCTAGGTTGCACTCAGATTCAGCCTGAGGACATAGTCGTGTTCATGTGCCTCGATGAGAATGTAAGTGCTCAATAATAATTCTTGTTTCATAGTCTGGTTGGTGAAGTGTGCTCTGTTCAGTACAATTCAAATATGCTGCGGTGCAGTCTCTTTGTGTCGTCGTAGAAATACTTATTACTGTTGTCTGGATATTTTTGTATTTCCGTCACTAGTTGTCAGATGAATTGTTTAACAGACAAGGGCACAGTTAAATGTCCTTCTCGTAAGGTAGCAGTGCTAGAACCTCCTGAGGGTGCTATTTACCAGTGTAACAGGGCTGTAGACAGTGGGTATTGATTCATCTCTTTAGGTCTTAAGTTAGTCTTAGTCCTATAAGTCTTATAGGAAGTACAGTAGTTCACTGTCTGTATCTGGGATAGCTGTCTGATAGACTTCAGCTTCAGCTGGCTCAAAGTTGTAGCACAGACCCTTCACATGTTGTAGTAGCCACGGGACAACCAGAGCATCTGGTGGAGGAGGTCACAGCCATAACAACCAGCCTGTGTCTCTGTGTACAAGGTCTCTCTTAGTGTGAGTTTGGTAAAATGTGAGTAAATGCTGAGGATTAGGTATCCAACAGAGTCTTCACACATGTATGGATGAGAGGTTGTCCCATGAAGAACATCCTTGCTTGGACAGGTAGAAAAATGATGTTGTTATAGGGTGAAATGTGGTCACCAGGAAGGACAGCTTCAGAGCGGGGTGACATTACACAGTGTCAGCCTCTCTCAACTCTCTTCTTCTCCTCAATGCATCAAGCATCAGTTAATGTTTCTGCTTAAGACATCTGAAGTCTCCTCTCCAGCAGCTCACAGGATTTCCATCACAGTTTCACTGCCTTAATTGCTGCCTAGTGTGTTTTGTTTTGTTTGATGATGACAGCTTTTGTAAATGTTTAAGCCTTTGGTATTAAATTGAATTTTATTTATTCTGTTAATTTGAAGCTGAAATTATTAACCATTATCACTCATTGATAATATCTTCTCTAAATTCTGTGATCTTATTTCAGTATAAACACAAAGTTCTGTATTATGAAGAAATGCCCTGCGCTTCGCTGTTGTTAAATACATTCTCTTATATGCAAATCTGAAGAATCAGCAATTACAATCCAACAATCTTCCTTCATTACATGAGCATCATACTGGAGTTGTGTTTCTATCCATCTCATGAATGTTAAGTCCAAATTCGCTCTTCTTTCAGTTGTGGTTTTGTCTGGGTTTTATATCTTCAATCTTAGTTTTTATTCTTGTATATTTTGAGGTTCTATCTGTGAACTCCATCCTTCAAGCTTGCATATTCATACCTGTGCTTACAGGATTAGATTTTTGTTTTCAAACTCTTCAAGTTTGCAAATTCAGTTTCAGGCTTACAAGCTTACAAACTTTCACAAGCTGTTGGGGAAAAAAAGAAAGCCTGACCATGGATTCAACTCAAATGGCTTCAGAGAATGACCACTTCATCTAACCTGTATATATATCTTGTGTGGAGTTTCCATGTTCTCCCTGTGCCTGTGTAGGTTCCCTCCAGGTGCTCTGGCTGACTCACAGTCCAAAGTCATGCATACTGGGTTAACTGGTGACTCTAAAAAAGCCTGTGTCCATCAGCTGGGGAAGGGGGGGGGGGGGGGGGGGGGGATCCAATCTGTAGCAAAAGCTGCTGGTGTCCTTCTAGCACATAACAATAGAGGTGGTGTTGGTGTACGGCATAACTGTGTGGTACTCCGGCTGCTCTGCTGGAGACAAGAAGATGCTGCAGAGGGTCATCAGGACAGCAGAAAAAAAATCACAGGCTGTCCACTGCCATCCCTTGAGGAGATCTCCAGCTCTCGCTGTCTCTCCAGAGCTGAGAGAATCCTCAGAGACCCTCACCATCCGGCCCACCAGCTGTTCAGCCTGTTACCCTCAGGAAAACGTCTCCGGAGCATCAAGGCCAGGACAAACCGCCTGAAGAACAGTGTTTTTCCTTGGGCAATAAGAAATATAAATTCAACCCACAAAAATCTAAATCCTGAACAGCCTTGATTATTCATGAGTTATACTTATTGTGTTTTAGCTTATATAATTATGGGTTTTAGCTTTTCATTTTATAGGTCTTAGCTTACTTATTTATATCTTTATATTTTACTAAATTATTTTTATGTCTTGAAGGTTGACTGGAGTGATGTACTAGAGAACAAGCACTTAAACAGATAGCACTTTTAATTTCGTTGTACTTTTCTTGTACAATGACAATAAACGGATTCTATTCTAAGTTGTCCATAGGTGTGAATGTGAGCGTGAATGGTTGTTTGTCTGTGTGTGTCGGCCCTGTGACAGACTGGCTACCCGTTCAGAGTGTACCTTGCCTCTCAGCCTATGTCGATGGATATATTCAGAATTTTTCCACATATGACTCTGAGTGAGTTTGACACTATGAGCACTCCAACATATCACACAGCTATTTGATTACAAGATCAAAGGTATCACTAAGTGAAACTTTAGACAGCTTAAAAAGCGACCTGCGTGATTATGGACTTGTGTGAAGATAGAGTTCAGACGTTCCCAAAGATCTAGAATAGCCTTGTGGTAAAAATTTAATGGCAGCTATCCACAGTGCACTTAATAAAACACTAAAGACTTATATCAAACTAACTTTCTGTAAAATGTCAGAGTACCAGCCCTGGGCTACCGGAGGTAGAGTCCTTGATGTGGGTTAAAACTTCATCCCTGTGCAGACACTGAATATTATTGACATTTGGAGCTGTGGGGCAGTAAACATCTGTCTTACTGGCACTTTAACTGTGCAGCAGGAAGATTCAGTTGTAACAGAAAAATTATGTGATATCTGTGACTTAATGTGCCCTATTTCGCAGTAATTGAATCATGTCAGCATAACAGAATCCGGTTTTGCGATGATGTGCAAACTGTAACCTGGAGTGTGTGCCTGTGTGTGCTGATGGTCCTCGAGAACCTGGCAGCCACACCAAATTCAGATTAGTGGTGTTTAGCATCAAACACCTGGACATTCACATCAGCAGCAGCTTAACTGGTGATACGCTCCTCCACCGAAAGCCATTACGAAGAAATGATTACAGCTTCAGAAATATGGATAACATATTACAAAAGGCACACTCATTAAATGAATGATGTGCTCTACATCTCCATTTGTCTTCATTAAAATATGAGCAGCCTTCTCTTGGTTGTATTTTCAGTGTGTTTATTGATGCAGGATATTATAGTGAGGGATGTAATGGAGGTGAACCCACCATAACCCAATTTGCCCTGTTTTGTTTTTTTTGTTTTGTTTTTTTTTTTTTCCATGGAGGCTCATACAGTGCCACTTTAAAGGCTGACATATTTCTTTGAGTTGAACTCACAGTGCAGGAAGTTATCACACTTGTGGATTAATATGCAGGTACGTGTTTTTCATGAAAGATTAAGATCTTGTTGCATCCTAAATGATTATAAAACAGCAGCAGTCATAGGTTAGATCATGAATCCTGCCTGTGCTAGATTTAGCTGCAAAGCTTTGAGTATTAGCTTTGCAGATTATGGTTGGTAAAAGTAAAAGTAAAGTAGTAAAAGACAGAATTGCACGTCCTTTCTCTTACAAAAAAAAATAAAATAAAATAAAATACAATTCATAAGCAATCAAACATCTCTTTGCTCAATTCAGGGGGGAGGTAAACACACTCTACAGGACACATGTCCATTGTTTCCTTAAGGTCTCATGCCACTGGCTCTTGTTCAGTTCACCTAATGATCATGTCAGATGATTCATTCTTGGGAAATAAAGTGGAATTCAGTTTGCCATTGTCCTGTAATTGCCACTTATGGCAAACTAATAACCGAGCTCCCCCTAATGTAATGAATAACAACCGTGCTTTTATTGTAAACACAATTCAAAATGTCTACAATGAGTAAGCTCTTTAATGAGTGGATTGATGTGTCATTTCTACTTGCATTCAATTCTCAAAGAAAGGAAAGTAAATAATAAGATTTAGAATACTGTACACATGTTAACTGTATAGAGAGAGTGGGATAGAACAATAGAAATAAAAACAGACAGACACACACCATATGCATGCATACATACATACATGCATGCATACATGTTTCTACAAGTGTATTTTCGATACATAATCATGAGATCTTTAAAATAAAGACATAAACTGTATATGAGAGATAAGTGTCTTGTGTCTGCAGATAGCAGTGTTAGCAGTATGGTGTGCTTGATATGAAACAGGAAGAAGAATTGCTTCAACATCTGATTATATAATAATGCTGATTTCAATTCCATAATTGTTCTACTTTTCATTTCATTGTAGACTCATTTGTAATGTTATGTTACGTCATGCTGTTCAGCATCACATACTGCATTAACTATAACTTTAGCATATTCAAGGATATTTTTATTTGCATCCTTGGTCTTGTTTAGATTTATAGCTGTAGTTGTGCATGTAAGAGCTGATTATATTGCTTTTGACCAGTAGGGGGAGCATGTCATAACTTGAAACCAGCATTATACTGTGCATGTAATAATAAATAACCTCGTCATACTCCTTAAATATACTTTGTGTAAATTAATACCACTCTCAGTTTCTGTAGTCATCTGAATCTCTTACAGCTGCTTCCTAACAGATGGCCTTTCTACTGAAGCTGGAACATATGAAAGTCTTTAGTACATGCTTAATGATATGGACATAATGTATGGATGTGGACAGAGCTGGACATGCTGTATAAACAGTAGGGGCAGAGGGAAGGGAATGGGAATATGTGGGTGTGCAACTGCACACACACACACTATGCAGGCATCAGTACACTGTATGCTGCTAAGTGTTGCACTGACTGTTTACTTAATAGAATATAGACACTGGAAATGGCTGCGAGCCCAGCTGGACATGATGTATGACAGCAGGAGACTGCAGCAGAAAGAGGGAGAGAGAGCGAGACACACACACACACACACACACACACACACACACACACACACACACACACACACACACACACACACACCATCTCAGAACCACTACATACATATAATGCACTACTTCACATTAAGGACTGCTGCAGGCTGCTGCTACTAAGTAAAATATAGTTAGATAAAGTGCAAGTGGCCAGCTGGATCCATGCTGAATAAAAATATGGGGAAACTACAAACTGCTGCGGGTGGGGTAAACTGCAAGTATAAATGAGAGAGAGAAAAAGACAGAAGGATTAAGGAAAGGAAGTAAAGAGAAAGTAACAAAGAGAGAACAGGCGAGAGAAGAGTTGGGGGAAAGAAGAAGAGATACAGAAGAAGCAGAGGATATAAAAGAGGAAGAAGTAGAGAGAGAGAGAAAAAGAGTGAGAGAGAGGTTTGACTGCAATGCTGCAAAATGTATCAGTGATAGTTTTTACTGCTCTACCTGCAGCTCAGGGGACATTAGTACAACTCTACTGCCGCCCTGTGGTCAAATAAGGTAATACACATTACCCCCCCCCCCCACACACACACACACACACACAATTTCCT
Organism: Toxotes jaculatrix; assembly: GCF_017976425.1. Classification (NCBI taxonomy): domain Eukaryota; kingdom Metazoa; phylum Chordata; class Actinopteri; family Toxotidae; genus Toxotes; species Toxotes jaculatrix. Next base: position 5,120,103 of record NC_054403.1, read on the forward strand.
CGATGGCACAGTCAGTGGTGGACAGTAATTAAGTGCATTTACTCAAGTACTCTACTGTACATGTTATGTTAATGTACTTTAGTTGAGTATTTCAACTTTCTGCTATTTTATACTTTCCATACTTTTATACATTCCAGACACAGAAATACTTTTTACTCTCCTACATTAATTTGACATCTTACAGAACAAAGTAGTTTCTGGTTGTGGGCATTTGTCACATATTGGATGCCTGTGAGCTGTTAGTTGTTCCACCAGAGACCTCTAAACTTCTCAGATGGTGTCATTTGCAGGGGCGATTTCAGCCTGTCATAGGCCCCTGTTGGCCATTTTGCTCCCTGCGACCACATATCTGCCGCCACTACAGCCTCAAGCCTCACTACGACAAATGTACTGTGAATGCATTAACTTTGTTTACTGTGTACTTAATTACATCTTTAAAATAACGCAAACATCTCTCTCCAACAGTATGATGTGCCACAAAATTCCAGTACTACTGCAAAACACTATCTGAAATAAATTTCTGTTCCACTGCAAACACATACCACCAATACCACAGACCAATGCAGATGCATTGGAAGCTACAGATTCAGTGTACCACTTTTTTACTCAGTGTATGGATCCTTTGGTCTTGTGCTTGTGCACAGTAGCAATAAAGGTTTGAGGCCCAGAGAGATGTGTTGCTATTTGGCCTAACCTGGATTGATCACACTCTTATCTGTGGTTGCATTTGAAGGCCATGTCTTAGGGCACTTAATTATGTACTTCTTGAATATATACAAAGACACAAACCACCCAGCACACTCCATCTTCAAACACAAACACACACCATACCACCTGACCAGAAATACACTCTACATAGATAGAGTGTATTTTTGTGTAAATAGAGTGTATTTTATTTTGTTTTATAGTGTGTAATTTATTTTATTTTTCTATTTTCCACTTCTATAGTATTGATTGAAGTGTTGACTCCTGAGTAACTACAGACTGTTTGTTCCTTGATGCTTGATTCTCCTACAAACAGAAGGGGGCAGCCTTGCAGAAAAAAACACCATGACTCTGTTAAAAACATGCAGCAAAAGAAGTCTGTAACCATGCCTGTCCAGCTCACATCTCTTTGTTTAGATGCACCAGAGACTTACTGTGAAGTAAGAAGTAGCAGGCCTCATCTCAGTTTCTTTTTTTTTTTTTATGTGTGTGTGTTATTCATTGAATGGTCGTGTTTTGGAGGTTAAGCCCTTTGAGGATTTAGCCAGCAGGTGAAGGTTTGAAGAACATTTGGGAACTTGCTATTTATCACCTATTCCTCACCACATCAAACCAAACTGGTGAGACAGCTTTAATCACTGGCTTTGAGCCTTTGTCTCAGTGAAAGTCATATTCAGTAACTAATGCTTGCCTTTCAAACACTGAGCTTCTTGTTGTACTTATGTTGTGTCATTCTAGGCCTGCTGAAGCCATTTTGTTCCCTCAGTGTGTCTGATGTTGATTCATGGAGCATGGGTGAAATGTTGGATGGAGACAGGCCCTGTTCTTTGCCCTGGTAAGACGCTCTTCAAGTAAGATTTAAAAGCTAAACAGGATTAGAATTCAAACAGGATGTGTTAACATGACTAACACACTAATGGTTTGGATATTTGAACACTGTGAACTTTAAACTTTTTTTTTTTTTTTAGAAAGGGTTACAGCTATGTGAGCTTTCAGATTTAATACCATCTTAGTTGTGGCTTTGAGAAGTGTCCCCCTCTCTGATTTAATGTTGGCAGTCTCCAGTGCAGCATTTAAAACTAATTTAATGTGAACGTCTGGCATTGTCATTGAATCAGAAGACAAAGGATTGGAATCATTAGAGACCAGAGACTTTACAACTTAACCTCCCAACATCAACTGACCCAGACTGTAACTGAGTCAGTCCAGCTTGGTCTGGTCACTTGAGACACTCCAATTATAACTGGTATCATCAAATTAAAGTGGCAGAATTTAATAGAATAGATTAACATCCTAAGGGGCCCTGTGGGTAATTCAAAGCTTTATTATTTCTTCAGAGACCCAGAGACCAACCACCACTCGTATACTGAAATACCACCAGCCCCCAGGTTTTCTGTGTATCAAGGACTTTTAAGCAGTTTGAGGAAACCCGACTCTTCATATGAGCATGTGTCATGTGAATACATACTGAGATAATTAAGGTCTTAAACAAGGTTTTGACCTCTGCTTGCTCAAAGATTGTTTTTAACATATTTTATGTCATGTTTGTAGCTGGCAGGTTCAGGCAGATGATGTGTTTTTTGTCGGGCTTCATTTTCTGTCACTAATACTGTGAACTAACACAGGGATCGGTATTGGCTAAAGTAAAGCATCTGAGCCTTTCTTTCCTGCCCTCTGCTTTGTATCGCCCACCGCAGTCTGGTTGTGTTGCAGCGCTGCCTTCTTTCATGACCTCCGAGATCTACAGTGCAGCATTTCACTTGCATGCCAGTGAAAAGTGTGTGACTGTATTTGTGCACAGCAGAGTGTGAGTGACTCTTAAATTGTGACACTGAGCTTTTCCAGGAAGAGTTGAATCAAGGGAAACTGGACTCAGCTGTAGATACTTGAAGATGTTTCACCCCTTGTCTAAGAGTTTTTTTTTTTTTTCGGTCCATGTATTCTTAGTCAAACTCATGGGTTCACTGAACTCTGACTCTGACAAATCAGTTTTATATCCTTTCTTGTTAGCTAAGATCAGTCAACACAGCATTCAGGTAGCAGCTTCATTTTTAGCCAGCACAGAGCATCACTTTTGTTGGTGACAATGACAAACTGTGTCAGCGGCATATCAGCTGATCATATCAGCTGTTGCTAATAAACCTGAATTCAGCGAGTAACTTGATGACAGGCCAAAATCAGGCTTGTCTGGTGTCTGGTTAAAGTGCTCTCTGCACAGCTTTTATCTCTATAATCAGCCAAAGATCATTTGTGAGAGAGGAACTTGACTCTGTGACACCGCTGTACAGTCATGAGTGAGCTGAGTCTTTTTATAGTTACAACAAGTCCAATAGAGTGAGATGTGTTCTCTCTAATAACTGAAGCTTATTAATATAATAGTTTTGAACTAAGACCTTCGATAACTGGATCGATTAGCTTGTGAGAAAGAGGATGTGTCAGATTTAATAGTCCACAGCTGTTATTTCAGTGTGTAAGATACAGATTCATACAATATCTAAGTAAATGTAAGTAGTGAATCAGACTCAGTAATCTGTCCTCAGGCACCGAGAACTATTCAGCTATCAGTTCCTGGTCTGGTTGAATTTGAGGTGGATTGTGCTCAGGTAACCTCAGCACAGGATAGCACAGAAACAGGAAAAATAATCATTCTAATCCACTTTAAGACACTTGATGGCACTGTTGCCCTATGATTAAAAGAGTACAACACACTGCAGCATGAGTGAACAAGATGTAAGACCCCTCCACTCTTGTCCATCATGTCCTTAATCCTAAACCCTGCCTCCATGCTTTAGTCTGGGCTTCAGACATTTTTTTTTAGGACTTCATTACCCTCTTCTTATTTACTCATTGTTCCTAACTGCAGCACATCCTCTTGGGCTTTTCCACACACACACACAGACACACACACACAGTCAGGCAAAGACAGAGAAATACATGTGTATGCTACCAAACTTGCAAACTAGAAAAATATTGTTTTGTCATGGAAACAGGGGATGGGTGGAGGATTGGAGGAAGAGGTAGATGGACTTTGCTTCACCTTTCTCCACACCCTACGCAGTGTTTGGTGGAAAAGGGAGAGGATGAGAAGAAAGGAAGGAATGCTTGGGATGGATGGATGGTTGGATAGATAGATGGATGACAGGGTGGGTGGAGAGTGACGTACCTGAATGTCAAAGCTTAGACAGAAAAGTGCCAGTCATAGAAAGATGGATGGGTGGATGAGGGTGGGGAGGTGGTAGACCATGGGTGGTGGGTAGGGGGGGTTGGTTGCACTTTGCAGAATGTCACAGTTACAGTTGGCATTCGTCATAGCAAACCATGTTGTCTGCCACCTTCCCTCTCTTTTCTTAATGTCTGTAGCTTTCATCTTCTTCTTTTTGTTCCTCCATTTTCTTTGGCTCACTCTTCTCAAAATAATCTTTTTTCCTGCCCTCTTCTCCTTTATGCCCCCCCCCCCAACCCTCCCTCCATCTCCCTCTGGTGTGATGGACTGCTGTAGTTTGCAAAGACTTTCACTACAGATAAGGCTCTGCCTCAGGCTGCACGCACGTTTGCTTTCCAGGAGAGACCAATTTGCAAGGCGTCACCAGTCAAAGGTCACTAATTTCAATTAAAATGCTTTTGGGAAAACACAGAATATACATCATATATGTGGAGTAGATTCATGAGAGTCTTGTGTTATTTTCTTGATCATTAAGAGCTTGGAGCTGAAACAAATTTGTTTCAGTTAATTGTGTGTGAAGTTTACAACCCTGCCTTTGTGTACATGCTGCTCTTTGCAGCCTGTAGAAGACTGTGGAAGGGTTAAAAAGAGGAGAAAATAAATCCACGCAACATAAAAATCGAATAAATCAGAAAACATTTAGCCTGTGTTTTTCATTCAATGATGACACAGTAAGTGCATTCACTAAAAGCAAATGCAGATATATTTCCTTATATTTCATTTTTTTTTTCTGTAAATGATTGTTTTCATTTAGGCATTAAAAATCTTCCATAGTGACAATGTGCAAACCAGTAAAGGCCCCTACACACTGTGCAATAACAGCAACCTTGCAGCTTCGTTGCATGTCACACTGGGCGAGAAGCGTTTCCAGTATCAGCCACTGGTGTCAGGAGTGAGAGGGGTCCTGCTGCACCTGGATGTGCATGGTGCGTGATCCAAATCGAACGTATACACATTGAGAGAGCTGTGTCAGACGTATTCTTCTTCTTTTTGTATAGTGTCAACCATGTGTTGTGGCAGTGTGTGTGTGTGTGTGTGTGTATTTGCTCTGTGCAGTGTGTAACAGAAAACATCCACAGCAAGTGTGTGTTGCATTTCGGCTCCATCGTGGCTGCTGGAGACCATCCACTGTTGTTCTACTCAGCATGTGTGCCCATCGGGTCCGTCAAGCCTGGCTCTATTCCCCGCTCTGCTTCTTTTTGCCCTGGGTCTATTTATTTATTTATTATTATTTATTTATTTCATTTATTTTTGACGGACTTGCATCTCTGAAGTGTGAAATTTATTTGTGAAAGTATATAAATACCTGCTTTTACTAACATTTAACCTAACCAGCAGGGGGGGTTTATTTTGAAGTCATGTCAGTCTATTTATATACCGCAGGTTAAAAACAAGCTGAGGCTGACCAAAGAGAGAAAAGTAAAATGTACAGAGAAATTGCAAATAACACACAGATAATGACAAAAACACATGCAAACACTTGAAAGCCGAAGAGTACAAGTGGGTTTTTAACCTTGATTTAAATCATTTGATGGTAGGGACTGATCCAAAATGGAGACCTTCAAAGAGTTTTCATATACAAGTGCAGCTGAATTGTTTCCAGTGTCATAAAGAGCAGGGAAACATGATCTGATGTTCTCTCCTGGAGGACATCCACAAGTGCTTGTATAAAGAATAAACTCAGGGAGATTGAGAGAGAACGTTAAAACCCTGGCTTCTTTCTCACCTCTACACAGTCTTGAAGTGGGTTTGATTGTCAGATTGTTGGTTTCAGAAAGTTACAGAGATTGTCAGACACGGCTCCCGCTGATCCAAAGTTCTGAAATGTGTGAAGGGCAGCGGGTTTCCGAAGCTGTTCGACCCTCCAGCAGGCTCTTGTGACGGAGTATCCTGGCAGCTTTAAAACACTGCATGCTCTCTTTTTGCCTCAGTGTGAATGTGTTTGTGGGCTGTGAGCTGCTGCGTTGCTTGGTGATGCTCCATTGTGCTGTTCATTGTGTAACATTTATACAGCCTTAAATTAACGCATGTTGCACCCCCTGCTGTGTTCACAGCCCATTTTTCTTGAATTGTTTTGTTCCTTTTTCATGGTGAATTCTACTAAAACAGCACTGAAGGCAGGCGTAGTGCTACTCCTATCAGCTATTTCACTCTTACTCCTAAGATCATTCAGACTCCAGCAGACTACTTTCAAATACGACTTCATCCAACTGGTTGTTGCAAGAATACCAGCAATTCCAGTGCAATTAAGCTCTTGCAGTATGAGTCCATGATCTTAACTTTCTGTTTGATATCACAGAACCAGATTTTGATAATCCTGAGAATCCAGAAATGAAGAAACTCTACATTACAACAGCCCTGCAGTAAATCTCACCCCTATAATGTTTGGTTTTGTAAGTTGTTTAAATTAAGTGTTTATAATAGGTTGTACTCATTTAAATACCATTTAAATGCATTTGTTAAGAAAATATTCAGAACCTCTTTGCACAAATTTAGTGAAAGTACTTTTATCTGTCATGGATTTATTCAAAGTCAACAGACCTGACTATTCAAATGTGTCTTGTGGCAAAGTTGTGGGTGCTTTAACACGGACACCGTGTTCAACAAACTCTGGCTTAGCTATCCACTCTTCTCTGCACGTTACACCACTTCCTTTAGTAGTAGTTAGTAATGCTATACCACAGTTTCTTTGTTGTGCGCGTTGAGGTGTCTCTTCTGGTTTGTGCTGTTCTTTCCACTCATTTCATAGCCACAGGGCTTCTCACCTGACAAAACTAGACAATAACTTTTTGTCTCAGTTGTAATGTATTTGAAGTGGGTCCATGTGTCCAAGTGTGTAATTCAATCTCCTCTCTTTTCATCAGTAAAGATATAGACATTTTGTTCTAGTCTTTATTTTTAAACTTATTTTAGTCACCTCTCTTTTCCAGTGATATCATTATGAAAATTTAATCATAGTTACCGTTTAAAGGCAACAGTTTCATCTGTCTTTTCTTTGTTGTTGGAATATAGGACATTGACAAATGTATTTTGTTACAGTTTTTGTTAATTGAATTATGACTACTCTAAAGTGCCCATCTATAGAAAGTGAAGTACCCTAACATATGGTTTAGACATAAGGGAAAAACCTGACATGTCAAAGTGTGTGATGAATGCCTGATGAACTGTAGAACTGCAGGCAGAGACATGACATTAACTCGTACCACATCTGTTCTCTCTTGTTTTGAACACTGGGCCTAAAGTTTGGGCTAAGTTTGTGATAGAAACCTGACACAGACTTCCTTTGGTTGGAAAAATCTCACACTTCAATCTTGGACCATCGTTTTGGATTAATGACCAAAGCTTTCACCGCTTTCTCTTATAAAAGTCAACTTTCCTTTGGGACAGTCCAAAGTCACATAGTGTTTGTGGACCCCCAGGGACTCAAGAGTCACTAAAGTCATCAGGATTAATGTTCTACTGCTCGGAGCTTACAATCCACTTGAGATTCCCGTGGAAACAGTGACTGAAGTTGGTTGGATTGGGGTGGCTGGGGTCGCAGATCTTTGTCAGGGACTTAATAATGAGACGAGTGCTTATTCCAAACTTTTTATCCCTTGTAGATTGTACTGTTGTTGTGGTGACAGGTCTTAGCTGAAGGCATGTAGGAGCAAATAGTGTGAATTACTGTGGAAAGAAACAGGAAAGGATTCAGAGCAATGGAAGATAATCACGGAGACACCCTCCTGTTTGCTGTTGAAAACATGCCTCCCTTGACAATACACGTCCCATGGGACTCCACTTCCCAGATAGCTATTGCTCTAGAGTTCTAGTATATTTTCAACAGAAAAAGTCTAACTTTCTTCTTGTTGCTTATTAAAGATCTTCTGTTTTGTCTACCTAAATTGTCAGTGCAGTCAGATTGTGAGTTTATTGTCATCAGTGACTTTGCATTGCAAATCATTGCTGCTCTCAAAATATGCATTTACCTCATGAAATGAACTGAGATGTGAAATGCGATGATTTTAACTTTTGCACAGAGGCTGAATGATCAGATTTATCCAGTCGTTGTTGCCTACAGCCAGACAAAGTAAATCCCTGGGAACATGCTGATTAAATATATTAATACATGCACATTAAACACAGTACCATTACAAGAGCTACTCTTTCTACTAGGAGTGTCCTTAAATAGCAAAGTAAAAATGAGTAACCCCCCAAATTAGAACTTTAAATGTGACTTAAATGTTCACTAACACAAAAAAATTGTGACATCAACAAAATAATGACTTTAAATAACACACACACACATACTTACAGATTCTTATGAAACTGTGTGAGCATGTGATTCTACATTTGTCCATCCGCAGTAACACAATCACTTTTTAAATGCTTTCCCAGCAACGGGTTTAATTCAGTAGCCATCCTGCCTCTAAGAGCCAAATTCATTACGACCTTAATCCAGCTCTCTTTTCATCACGGCGACCAATTAAAGACTCTCACACTGAATCCTCAACATTATAACTTTCACTTTCTGCCTCTGTCGCTCCCCAGACCCACCTCCCTCCTTAACACACACAAACACGCAACACCACACACAATGCCTTCCTTAAGAGCATGGTTATTGTGCATTTAAATTAAACCTCATTCAAACAAATAAGCACTTGGACATGACTCATTACACTGAGCCAAATTGGTTGCTCCACAGGGCTGTTCTTTACCCCAGCCAAACAGAGAAATTGTCCACGGCTCAGATTGGATTTCACAATGTAATTTGAGCTCTAAACAAGAAATCCAGATTTGAATTAGTTATTTTGTGAGCTTTTGCTGCTATTGAATGGTTTGCACTTTGTTAGTGGGATTTATTTGACTCTCTAATTGGGCATACATTTGTAATTTCAACAAATTTGTTTTAATCAGTGTGAAAAATCGAGCCGGCTTCTCAGGAACAAATCAACACCAATGTTGTCTTATGTTTAAAGGGGATAAAAAAGAAAATGCTCCAAAATGCTCCATACCCTGTCTACACTATGGACACGTCACAAAAACAGGGCCTATAAAATACTTCTGCTGAAATCCTACATCTTCATATTCTTTTGACCCTTGATATTATTTCACATTTATTGCCTCAAAAACAAATGCTTTATCTGGGCAGCAATGTTTGGGCATTAATATGTTGACAAGTATTGTTCCTAGCATAATCAAACTGTTTATTACGGAGGACAAACATGTTTACTGTATACAAAAACTATTAAAAGCCTCTAGTGCATGCCAAAATAGAATGTGGAGTAGCTATTAGCTCATGTTTTTCATTGATACAGAAATAGACAGATTTGAGAGATATTTCACCTTTGGCTGAAAACTGCCCTTGTTTAGGATGAAATTTTGTTGCCTCAGTATCTCGATGATCGTTGAACTCTCATAGGAATTGTAAGGTTAAACATGTAAGATATTGAAAATAAGTGAAATATTTTGATAAAACCTCTGGCATAAGGAGGAGTAAGTAGTATTCTAAAGCTCCAGTTGGTGTATCTAAAAGGTTAGATTTGTTAATATATGTAATTTTACAGTGTGCATGTTAAAATGCTATATACGGAAACTGTACTGATACACATGGTAAGACGGTGAAGTCATCAGCATATGTCCTCACATATTATCAAGAAAATACCAAACATGTTCCCTATTCAGTCCTGATGTTAAAGTCAGAGTGAGTGCCTTTTTCTGTAATGAGGTCCTGATGGTAAAGAACGTGGCTTGCATCAATATTATAGAGGCTGGGAAACACATAAGTAGAGATAATACAAACTCTCAGTCAAACTCAGAACTTCACAAAATGAGGGGGGGGCTAGGAATAATGCTTTTCAAAATGTTACTGCATAAACATGACTTCCCAGAAACACATTTTACAGACACAAACTTTGAACAAAAGAGAGACGGTGCTGCAGCCACTTTCCTGGATCCTGTCTCTGACACAGAGTGATCCAGCATTGGTTTGGTGTGAGGGGGGTAAAAGAGTGGATTACAGGCAACGGGTCTAATAGACCTCCATTTTAATAATGATGGTAGAACAATAATAATGTAGAATCAATTCTATGGAAGTACCTACCCATCAGGGAAATCGATTCCTTTCTCAGATGTGATGAAGTGCACATAGTGTAGCTGGAGCCAGAACAGAGCTCAAGACACTGCACATTTTTATTTATTTATTTATTTTTTTGTTGCCTTAAAAGCTGATTTATCAAAGCAAAGTCATAAAAAAGAACTACTGTGACATGATTCAGTACAAACAGTGGATGAGGACAGCTCTCCCATCTAACTGCACCAAACAAAAGCTATTTAATGATTGAAGTATTATCCCAGTTTATTACAACTTGGGCCTGATGTTTTTAGTTTTGACCATTATATCCATTAGTTATGGCACCAAAGTGATTGCAGCATGACTGCATAAACAAGTCAGTGGTGTAGTTAGATTATATAAACCATTTTTATTTGGAAGGAAAAAGCAAAGTGGGTCCCTGAAATGTCTGTAATAAACCCCCCAAAATAAAATCAATTTGGGTGGTCATTTTTTTGTTGTTCATCTTCATCTTCTCTTCCAAACATCAAATAATAGTTTGGATTATTCAGGGGTTTGTGTTTAGCAGCAGTAATAGATTTATTTTTTGGCCATTCGGGGAAATCAGAGCGAGCTGTGAGGAAAACACTGACAACAGAGTTGATGCAGGTAACATGTTAGCAAACTGCTGCTTATTTACACATCCATCAGGTAATTAACAGTGATCGTTTCTAGCCACTTGAAGAATGGAGGGTAAATATTAACTCCTTTAGCCGTGTTTGGTGTCCATTAACTACTCTTAACTAGGTGGGCAGGTAGCATAAAGAGGTTTTAGGTTTTTCATTGAAAACAGCTGGAAGCAAGGTTGGTGAGAGCAGCAAGAGTGAACAAAACTGTGAAATTTGCAGGAGGTAAAACCAGAACAATGAGCTAAAAGATGCTAAAATGCTCTGTAGAGCCAATATAAGATTTTTCAATTTACACCATTCACATTACAGTTATTTGGCCCTTTGTTCATATAAAAATATTTTTCAGTGCAGCTTTAAAACCTTTTCTTATCACCTTTTTGATCATTTTCAAAGCAAAGTTATTATTACTGAAAGGAATGAAAACTAAAACTATGGGGGGAAAAAAGATCCATGTTGTTAAAGAAACCGAACATGTATATTTAAACACTGAAATAAGAGTGCATTGCATGTATTTACTCACTGGGTTGATTTAAGAATAACTTGTCTTTTCTTACAACCTCTAACAATTCCTCACTTCCACCTGTCCTCTCTCTTCTTTCTTTATTTCACCACAGTCTGTTCATCACAGTGTCTTAAACATGGTCCTCTCCCTTCGGATTTTCATGTATTGATTGGACACTTCCTGTATCACGTTAATACGTGTTTCAGTTATTAGATTAACAGAAAGTAATAAGAATTATATATATTTTTGTCTAAGTGTCCTGAATTTGATCATGTGCATCTTACAGTCTTTTTTCTAATAAGCCAAATCTTATAGGTACTACAGTGTTAGTGTCCTTGAACCAAGCATTTGATGTTTACAGTTCATCTCTGATATGGACAGGACATGATATCACCTATGGATCGCCTTCATACATAATTTACCCATGTTATAGTCCTTGCTAGTGCTCGTGACTATGCCCTGGAACTTTCTAATGATGAATAAACATAGAGAAAAAAAAAGGAATATATGAGTTGTTCACGCCGGTGGTACAACCTGCATTAAAATCACAGCAGGAATCCTTGAAAACATAAACCGTCTACCCCCATTTGCTGCTGCTGCAGAAGATAGAATACAGCAAACACTGCCGCGGGCTCGCTATTTAGTCATCTGCATAATTCAGTGGCAAAAATGCAGGTCAAAATTAATGAATCTCATCATCTAATGTGCCTGGAAAGTTAAAGCTGTTAGCGACTCCTGCATCACCAGGCCCCCATTTCCATCTGACACTCCTCCCTCCTCTTCTTTTCCTCCCTTCTTTGACTCCTGTCATCCATTTGTCCCACCTTCTTGCACCTATCTTTACTTTCTCCTCCTCCCCTTCTACATATTTGTCTTTCAACATATATGACCCTCTTAGCATGAAGGATAAGCTGGACATTTGATCATTGAATTGTTCTAACGCACACACACACACACACACACACACACACACACACAATGTTACTAGCCTCCATAACAGATGGTCAGGCTAATTGGCTGCTCTCTCAGCTTGGTTGCCCCTGTGCCTGTGTGTTGCTTTGTTTGGTGTCTCTCTGTGTGTGTATGTGTGTGTGTGCTATGTTGCTTTGTTTAGCATGTCTATAAAGTGTATTTTAGTGTGTGTTTCTGGGTGTTAAAAAAAAAAAAAGGAAAGACAACATTGGACTCCATTCCACTTGACGTCTGTTGAGACATAGGGAACACAGCAAGTGTGTTTGTGTCTATCTGTGAGTGTGTGTGTGTATGTGAAACAGAGATCAGGTAGAGTGCAGGGCTGTTATACGCCGTATGCCTGACAGATGAATGCTATGTTGATATGAATCAACAATATGCACGCACACACACACACACCAGTAAACGAAAACGTGCAGGTAGCACACGCTGGGGGAAACACTTTCCAGGAGAGTAAACACATGGACACACACTTTGTTAGGCTTCTGATTTACACATACTGTATATACTGTAAGTGAACACACACAGTCCCTGCTGATACAGGGGATGATAGCCCCCCGCTGTGCTGCATGTGTCTGTCACAGAGAGGGTCGACTGGGAGGATAATGGCCATATGAATAATGTATTTTCTTCTCTGAATGGTGACATGACGTTATTAGCCATAGCGAACATTAATAGCGTAATTAGACTTTTGTTATTTCAGTTGACTTTTTGACACGGCTGTCAGAACACTAGCTATGGTTTTCTCTTTTTGGACAGCTACGATTTTCACACATAATGTGAATTAATTATAAACCACTGAAAAATGTTTTCACATGTAAGATGGTATCAGCTGAATGAGAACTGATCCTAACGTCAAAAAAAAAAAAAGAGGCAAGACTGTGAAGAAAATAAGAAGCTGTCCTCATGAAGAGCTTAAACTGGGTTTTACATGAGTGAGCATTATTAGTTGTATATGAAAAGGTTCCAGTGGTGAATGGCATGTATAATGACCATTAAAGGACCAGCATGTAGGATTTAGGGGAACATATTGGCAGGAATAGAATATAATATTATGTCTTCATTAGTATATATTCACCTGAAACTAAGAATCATTGTGTTTTCGTTAGCTTAGAATGAGACTTTCATATCTGCACAGAGCGCGGGTCCTCTTTCACTGAGCCTGACATGTTGCACCACCGTGTTTCTACAGTAGCCCAGAATGGACAAACCAAACACTGGCTCCAGAGAAGGCCTTTCATGTTTTCATGTAAGGTCACTGTAAGTTCTCCTACATGCTTGGAGAGGGAGGGGTGAGGGGGAGGGGTATTCATTTGGTTGCAATTGGCAACCTCACCACTGGATGTCCCTAAATCCTACACACTGCTCCTTTAAGCATGTTAGTTGTGAATGGGCAGTTGTATTCTGAAAGAGAACATGGAAGCAGTAGTACTGTAGTATAGTATTTGAATAAGTAAGGATCCCCTGTTCTGCAAGTGTGAGAAATCAACTGTTATAATTACAAAAATACAATGACTTGTGAGATTTCTAGGTAATTTTCCTTCAGAGACACATCAAAGAACTGACTGACAGCAAATGGTCATACAGTTAGATTTTACAGAAAAAGACTGAATGAATCTGAGAAACTACAAAGATTCTGTCCTTAAATGTTTCGTCAGAAAAAAAAAAAACATCCATATCCTGACAGCTCTTGGTCTGCTTCGTAAACCTCTGCTCCACTTTTCTACATAAGCCACACATCCTCCTTAATTCAGCCCAGCTTGTGAAGATGCATCGTACCCTGATTCCCCTTACTGAATCTTTCAAAACTTAAAGTTCAGCCATTGCAATTTGTTCTTCAGTCATTAACACAGCCTTAACAAAAATGGTGACTTTTTATTTAATAATACTAACAATATTTAAAGTCCCCCTTCTGGACTCCCGGATGTTCGACCTTTGCTGTAACAGAATGATGTATGTGCAGAGTTTGACACTGGAAAGCTGTTTCCACTTTCATCTGCTGACAGGGGAGAGTTTCTCTGCTCTCACCTTAAACCTCAGTTGAAGGCGTGTACATATGAGCAGGATTTGTAATATCACAACTAGTCTGGAGGTCCTTAATATGCAGCTGACACAAGTGGGACTTTTAAACTTAAAACCTCCAGCTCACACACTCTGCACTTAGAACTGACTACAGTAAGAGAACAAGGACACATTTTGTATCCAGCAGTTAAAGTGCACATGTTGCAAATAAATAAGTGTTTGGCCCCACTCACTGCTAAAATAATTACTTGAAACAAATTATTATTATAGTATTAAGTCATTTAATCTTAAATCACACTTGGATGAATGGGTCATTTTTGACCCATGTTGTGCATTAGCAGGAGTGTGCATATGTTGCTCATCAGAGGAAAAGCAAAAAGGGTGACAAACAAAATACTGAGATATTCTGGAATTCCTGTACAACTTTTCACTCAAATTGTTAAGCAGATATTATAATTTGAAATTTGTAATAGAAAAAAATACTGTTATATTCAAAACAAATGCAAAAAAAGAAGTGTCTTGACTCATGGACTCAGGCTTTTGGACCCCACTGTTTATACAATGCATAAAATGAGTCTCCAGTTTGCTTATCTAGCTCAGTGTTGCAGGTGTGCAAACGCCACGGACTCGGGTAGATGATGAAATGTACATCACAGAGATCCTTGCAGCCACACAGATGTGCCCAGAATGAATTGGCTTTAACACTCCTAAAACTAAAACATTGCCCATGCTAAAGTTAGCCTACTAAACAACAGCATGTTGGCATTATTACTGTGAGCATGTTAACATACTACCCCTCAACTTTACTTTCTCTTAGTGGAATTAATGTTATTTAAATGTGTAGCTGTGGAGCTTTAGCTTTCCTCTGTCCTCTTTAACGTGTTATCAGTGATGCTAAAACCAATGATCTTTTCTCCATTATTTGAGCTTATATCAATTTCTCTTACTTTGTAGTTGTTTTTAAAAATGCTGCCTTGTTATCTGTTTATTTCATTCACTTCCTCCTGATTCTATCAAACATTCACCTTTATTTTATTTTCCTTTCTTTTGCCTGAACTAGTCTTATTTACTTCGTCCTCTCATTTCCTCTCTCATTTTCTGTCTGTTTTTATTTACTATTTTATTTTTCACTTCCTCACTATTTTTTACCCCACGTTTCTTATTCTTCCTTGTTATTCTCTGATTTTTCAGTTAATCTTCTCTTGCCTACTGTTTTCTTTTCTCCTTCACTGTCTTTCATTCACTCGTCTTGGTGCCTGTTTCTTCCTTTTGTTTTTCTTTATTCCTGCCCTCATTTTTTACGTATCTTCCTCTCTTGTCCTTACTTTTTATTCTTTTTTTGAATGCTCTTTAATTGCTTTCTCTTTTTTGTGATTTTCTTTTTATTGTATATTCTTTTTTAAACTCCCATTACGTTCCTGTTCTTCCCATCATCTTTCTTTCTCCATCTTCCACCTCTTTCTTCTCTTTAACATTATATTTGTATGTTGTTTTAACTTCTTTTCTGCTGTCCTTCTCTGCCCTCACTCTTATTTTCTTCTGTTCTGGGTAGAATGCACTTTGATTATCATGGACCTCAACATCAAAGCCAACATGGGCCCCAGCACACTCTAATTCTGATGTTGTGTTTCCAGAAATGAAACACATATTTTAACTCTGCTCACTTTAGTGAGGTCGCCAACTATAGGGTAAAAAAGATGCCAGAAATAACATCTAATTATTTTCTTCTCTGTTTTTGTTGTCCCAATAGGCCCAAAGCAACTTAGCCATGTCCTAGTCGGCCATCTCTCAAAACAGAAGGACCTTCATTATCACCAACAGTGATCACAACATAAAATCGCTAGTGTATCATTGTGACACCAAGTGTGTTTTAGCATGCATTCCAGATTGTGTTGGTAATCAGAAAATAATTATAGGCTTCTCCGTCTCCGTGTCTGTGGTGCATTTGTGCACTGATATGAAGCAACAACCATCAAAGTTTAATGTTCAGCTCTGCATTTACATCAAACTTGTTTCATCCTTTCCACCAATAACTCCCAGTGTGTGTGTGTGTGTGAGATTGCACCTTTGTGTCTTTGTAAATGACTATGAGAAGATTTACAGGTCGTTGAACAGTTAATCATACATGCAAGAAAAAGACATAGACCCGTAGCAGTCATTCTCTCCACCTGTGCTAAAATCTCTAATGCAGTCACCTGACCTCGGCAGAGACAGCTTGGACACTTCCACTCTAACGCTCTGCGTGGAGTCATGTTGCGTTGGCAGAACCACAGATTACAAATCTGTTCCTACAGGAGTTTGGTTTCTCTGGCACAGTTCAAATCAGATCCAAAGTCTTTCCCAGTCATTCACCTGGTCACAGGATTTTATATTTAACTTTATATATGGGTTGTGTCTCTTTGTGTACATGCTCTGGTCACCCAGTCAGATCAGATACATGAAGGAAGGTGTTGAAACCTCTTCACTGGGATGATCATAGAGAGGACAGAGGATGATATGAGATTCTCTCCTGGTGTGCTTGGGTTTTGTGTGCTTATGTAGTCTGTCCTCTTTCCAGGTCTTCATGGTGGAGAGGAGGTTGTGTGTCTCAGGTCCTATCTGTTTGCTGGCACATAGTCCCAGTCCATTTTCATTTTTCTTTCTTTTCTTTTTGTCCCGTGAAAGAGTTTATTAATTTTCATAATCTAAGGGCAGAGTGTGTTGTATCATGTACAGATTACAAAGCCACTTAAAGCAAATTTGTGATGTTGGGCTACATTAATCAAATCTGACTCGATCTATCAGACATTTTCACAACACAAAGGAAATGTCAAAAGCACAAACCTGACCGTGCTGAATATTTCATGTCCCTATGCAGAATAACCCATAAAAAAAGACTGTAAAATCCTCAGGTCTCAATTAAAACAGTCTTTGAGTGATTAATTGGTCCGTAGCTGAATTATTCTACAACCTGTAGACCAAGTAATCAGCAGATCCACCTTTCTGTCACCTTTATTTCAGCACAGCACAAAGAGCTGTGAGTACACACCTTGCTCGTCTTAGATTCCTGCACACATCTGAGTTCTACAGTGACCCCCCTGCCCACTGAATCTGCTGCTCTCATATTCTGCTCCAGTTTCCAGTGCCTCTCCTGTCTCCACTATAGAAAAAGGTGTATATTGCTGCCAGAAATATCTATGCAATTATTATGCAATTTTGTTGTGTGTGTTTGGTTTAGGCGAGGGTCGTTGCCAGGGTTGAATGTGCAGGAGGCAGGACATGAGGCAAAAAAGTGGGGAAATTGCAGTGTTTTCCTATCAGCACATCAAAGGCTACTAACTCATCTGTAATGACTGTACATGATCAATCCAAATTCTCCAGATGATGACCTGCTCTATTCACTGTGTACCAGGAAGCAGGCTGGCAGGTTAAAGTCTGTTTAATGTGGGGACTGTTCTCACATCCAGCTCCACCGGGTAATGTCCAGAACACTTCAGGATTGCAGGGCATGTGTGAAAGTATTACTACACAGTCCTTAGTCTCTATTTCATCAAACATAAAGCATTCAGTTTTTACTTTTTCATGTTTATAAGTACTAAGTCCCAATGTCTGGCTATATTTACTGTATGTTTAGAGAACCTTCCAACTGAACTGCAAACCATCCATAATAAAGACCAAGAGAGAGCAGCTTAGCCCCACTGGGTGTCACTGAAAGCTTAGACCTTATGTAAATTATTGGGACTTTTCCTGATAGAGGTGATTCTGTCTGTATATATTTTTGTGACGCCACCTCAATATCTGTAGAATTTAATGCATAAGCTGAAAATTTCTTGACAGTAGTCTGCAGTCAGGCTCACAGCACCTCAATGTGCAGATTCTTTATTCTTCATTTCCAAACCATTCGGCATGAAGTTGAAAACAAGCTGCACCGATGCAAATTATCCATTAATACATTTGAATTTACCAGTGTCTGAGCTATGGATAAAGGAATGCTTTGACATTTTGGGAATTATGCGTATTTGCTTTCTTGCCAAGAGTTGGATTGAGAAGATTGACAGCACTCTCATGCCTCTCCTTTAAATATGAAGCTATAGCCAGCAGCTGGATAGCTTGGCTTTGCATATAGACCAGAAACAGGTAGGAAAACACGGAGCTGGCTCTGTTCAAAGGTAACTAAATCCACCAAGGAGCATCTTTAAACTCAGTAATTAACACGTTCTGCTTCTTTGTGCAGTTTTTCTGATTACTGTAAGCCATGTTCATACTGTCACAGTGTAATTCCCAGCGCTGGGTGACACTGGACAGTGAAAGAGATGATTCCATGTTTTCAGTAGAGAGACGCCCCACAGAGGGTTTACAGTGTAATTACTGCACATGCATCATTCCACAATGCACGCAACATATTATTATGGGCAGTTTAGAAATGTGATAGGATGACTAGCCTTATCCAACCAACAATATCTGCAGTCATAAATCAACAGAGAATAATTATCTACTGTTTTCATTTGCAAACACAGTACCCAAGCAAGTGGCTAGAAAATGTATGGTAAGAAACGCCATTATGGTCTCCATGAGATATTAGCTGTTTATTTGCTTTGTCGCCCATATTATTTGACTATTTACACAAACATCTACATGTAAAAATTTTGCTTTTTTTCCCCAGCATTTCACTTTTTACCACTGTTTAATCTGCAACTATGACAAAACTAAGGATCATAATTTGTACTACCCATCACACTCACACTCTCCTGCAGAAGTAGCCCCTCTTCTTGCTGAAAGTAAGAATAGGACACATCATAAATACCTGTTTGTAGTCTTACACTAAAGGTCAGTGATTCTGAGGCACTTAAAATAAATGATCACAATAATAGTAATGATATGTACAGGCCCAGGACCACCTTAACCTTCCTCTTTGTAATCCCCTTCCCTCATCTGCTTTTTCCATAAACACTTTTGTTGGCCTTGGTGGCCCTTAGTTCAGCCCCACTGTCCATGGCCCTGCGGAGACAAAATAATGAGAAAATGTGTGCACAAACGAGGGCAGCTCTGAGCGTGTTAAAGGCATCCTTGCTTTTTCAAGTGCTCTAAGTGTGAGCAATTTACTGTTCCCACATGGACAAAAGGCATCCTTGTGTGCATGAGTATTCCCAGAAAGGCTGCGGTGAACAGTCTGGTGCACTCACAGAGGCTGTGTGTGTGTGGTCTCCTTTTGACTTCAAAAGTTCAGAAGTTTCATTTAGTTTTTTTATATCCAGTGGCTGCTTGAGTCAGGATCTTTTGAAACTTTACTGGCTCAGAATATTCTTGTAGTGACCTGCAGATCTGTTCATCAGATAGATCGACAGAAAAAAAGAAAAGTAGATCCAGTTGATTTCAGTTGAGAGACTCTTTCTTGGCTTTAGTGATTTAGAGTTTACCCCTCACAGTCATGTTTAGTACAGAGGTCGTGGAGGAAATTTTTAGAAAACGATGACACCTGTATAATTCAGCTGTAGAATTTGTTGTAAGACTGAAGTGAGCATGAGAAACTCGTGACATTTTAAGGAGTGGACATCCGTATTTCACTGACTGCAGTCATCCAGGTTTCTAATGAGGCTTTCAGTTCAGCTTAGAGACACAGATTTACACTTGAGCAGTATGGGAATGCAAAACAGAAGAAGAACAGTAGAGACTGATAGAGAGTTTGATGTGAACCATTGCTAGTTGTCTCGTTAGTTGAAAGTAATCTAAGGTTGGTCAGCTGTTGGTTTGTCTCCTATAATACATTCACCACCTAACAAGTTTCATGACGTCCTTGGCTACAAAATAAAAACTATGGCCGTAATTTTCTCAAATCATCATAAAATGAAGATGGTGTCACGCTTGAACACTTGATGGGACAGGACTAGACATTGAGGACTGATGCTGCTGCACCTGATCTGCTGAAGTGTTGCTATTTAGCCTCTGCAAACAAGATGAAAGGCTACTTTTTTCTCTGTTTGACTGGACTGGAACATGATGCGGTCTCTGCTGTCTCTGCCATCCACCTCAAGGCTGGACATGTTCATTCTGAGCAGTGGTTATATGAGTTAGCGTAGCCTTTCTGTCAGCTCCAGCCAGTCTGACCATTGTCCTCTGACCTCTCTCAAAACAAAAAGTTTCCATCAGTAGAACTGCTGCTCACTGGATGGTTTTTGTTTTTAGCTCCATTCTGAGTAAAACTCTAGAGACCGTTGTGCGTGTTGTCCCAGGAGATCAGCAGAAATAGTCAAACCAGCCCGACTGGCACCAACAATCCTGCCAGTCAAAGTCACTGAGATTACATTTTCCCTCGTTGTGAAGTTTGATGTGAACATTAACTGAAGCTCTTGACCTGTAGCTGTATGATTTTAAAAAGCAGATGGTGACGTTTGTCCCAGAAGGTTTTGGGCTACAGAAGCAGCGCCGTGCAAGAAACTAAAGGAGCTGCATTCCACCTGTAAATGCTCTCCAGCAGAAGTCACCATACATTCTAATGGGTTATATTTTTGTCTCAAGTACCCCCAGCAGAAGTCATGTTCTGCAGACGTGACACACTTCAGGGTGCAATAAAAGCTGAGACCAATTCTGGCTGAATCCTTTATTGCTCTCCTATTGCTCAGACCTATGAGGTTGTAGAGGACACTGCAGAGATACAACTGCTCAGCTTTCCATCCACTATCCCTGTCTGACCCGCTCGCTCGCATAAGAAATTACTCTGCTGCTATACCACAGAGGAATTATGTTGTAAAAACCAAGGAAGATAGTGGAAAGCTGGGGTTGGGGGTTAGATAACCAATTAAACAACTTTCAAATTCAAACTTCATCTTTATAGAGCTTAAGAAAGTATTTATATAAACATACAAGTCTAAAACCACTTATAACATCTGTTATGTTATTAAGATATTATCAATCATTTATTAACTGTTTCTACACTAGAAATATAAACTGTTATAATGTGTCATAAATTATTTGTTAGTTACACACTGCTGATAGGGCAGCAGTTGTTATATCTTGATATAAACAGTTTGTTGTAATTAGATTAAGGACAATTTTATCTAAGAATATGAACCATGCAATAACAAGGTTTTAAAATCTGATTTTAACCTGCCGCCCCTCAGAGAGATGGAATATGTATTAATGCCAGTGAGGGGCCCTGTCGGGTTAGTTTACATTGCACTTTTATTGCATATATGCAATTAATCAAGTAACCAAAAATTATTTTCTGCTCAATAAAGCTGGAGCCACTTGGCCCCCTAATGTCTGGGGCCCAAGGGCAGTTGGATTATGGGATTATCCAGCCTTGCCTGCACATCTGCAGTTAAATAACTCATATACTGTATACAGGAAAGCTAAAATGTGACTTAGTGGATAAGAGGAAAGTCAGAAAACTCAGCTCAACTTTATATATTTATGTAGCACTTTTCACACAACAGAGTTGATCTAAAGTACACAGATGAAAACAAAAGAACCAAACAGAAAAGTAAGGTAAGAATAACCACAGAGTTAAGATAATAATAATAATAATAATAATAATAATAATAATAATAATAATAATAATTTGCATGTTGTCATAGCATGTAGAGACATCAGGCACAGTTAAAGGCTAACAAGTAAAAATATATTTTAAGTTGTGTCTTGAAAATGTCAATAGAAGGGGAAGTGGATGGCAGAGGAAGAGAATTCCACAGTTTTGGAGCAACTATAGAGACAGCACTGTCTCCATAACATTTAGTCCTTGATCTCGGGACAGACAGTAGTCTCTGATCAGAAGATCGCAGGTCTGTGACAGTGCGATATGGGGAAAAATGTTCCATATACCCCAGAGTACAAAATGGTGTAATAGAAAAGACAGATTTGATATTTCCAAATGTTTCCTTTTGAGAGAAGCTTAGAGGGAGCTACTTTGGGGATAGAAATTGATAACTTTATTGGATACAAAGGATGTTAGACAGCTGTTGGAAAAGAGCTGTGGAGTTCCAATAAGAACAACACAGTTACTGAATAACTGATTCATGAATGAATCAAAATGTTCTGCTTGACTGGCAGTCTAAGAGGTTCTGATTTTAGTTTGATTTCACCTCTATACAGAGTGTAGCTTGATGGTCAGAAATATTGTGCTCATTGGCAGAACATAAAGGAAAGGAAAAGTCCACCCAAGTGGTCTGGGTACCAGGATGAGGCTGTATTTGTTATCAAAATGTGATCCTCTGCCATTTTGAAAAGGTTGGAAGCTGGCTCTTCAGAATATGTAAACAAAATATTTAGGGTAAAGTATGCCTGAGCTTGAATGGTCTATAAAAACCTAAACTTCAGTCAGCTCTTACAAATGCACTGATAGTTTAGGCCCAACGGCCGAAGTATGTGGGACAAAGTCTTGAGAATGTTTATGGCTGCTCCAAATGACTACATGCAGAACTCCTCAGCTGATGGCACCTGATAGGATCCAGTGTTTTGGTGAAGGATACTCAGGTGGCATGCAAGTGTGCAGATAAGCCAAGAAAAAATGGTTTGACATTTGTGAGGATAATGACACTGTTTGTTTTCTCTTTTCTTTTTTTGCATTTTTATGTGTTTAGTAGGTGACTCATCACCAAATTTGTGACATATTTGGATGCTAAAAAAAGTTTAAAAAGATAGGACATAACAGGACAGCTGATAAGTTACACATGATTACTTATTTCTTGCCGCTGAAGCAAGAAAAAGTTGAATCTTATGATTAAGGAACATGACATTCGAGCACAGCTCCAAGGGACTGGAAGAGTGGCAGAGTCCATGTAATTCTTACTCATGTTGGTCACTGGTAGAAGTCTTGTATTATTCAATATTGACTCAGCAATGTTTAAATGACCTTTATTGTAGTTAATCCTTTACATTTGGATTGTTTAGCTTGTGTTCCAGCATATTGATGTACTGCCTGTGAGCACCTGGTAATTCCCTCCATAATACACAACTCATGCGTCTTGTATAGTAAAACTTCCAGTCTTACACCACTTAAACAATGGCTGCAGCCCCACTACAGCACAGCAGTTAATATTGGTTAAGTCTTTATTTGCGTAGCTCTTGATCCCAGTTTCAGTCTGGAAAGAGCTCAGTGACGCCCACATTATTCAACAACACTGACTAATCATAGGTCGTCGTTGTCAGAACTTGAACAAAAATCTCATTACGCAATAAAATACCTTGTGCAAACCATCATCGAGAAGGGTTCTCCTCTTAACTGAGTATGAAGAAGGTGAAAAGTGTGCAAACAGATTAAACGTTAATAACATGAAATTTGAACAAATATACATAACATCAGCTGTCACAGTAAAAAGCCAAATGCCAGCAGAAGAGCGAGTTAAAGCAAAGTACATAGTGTAAGTGCTGAGAAGTTGTTCTTTAAAATGTATGCTTGTCTTATGGAACGTGAAGCCATTGAATTTAATTTTGCACCAGTGCATCAACTGGAACATACAGTATATAACAAATATTTTGAAATCACTGTAGCCACCATCTATGCCCTCTTTCCTTTGCCCACTCCATCCTCATATGTCATGGTCCTTGAGAGGCTGTGATGTTTGTGAGTGTATTTCCAAAGGTCAGCTGAATGAAGGCAACCTGAACGACATCACACACAGAGCAGTAGCCTTTTCTCTTTTTTCTTTACAGCCAGCACTTCTGTTAGCATAGTCTGGTCTGTCAAGTGCTGAATATTGCTCTTACTGAGCAGTTGTAAATGTTTGCGACACACTGACAAGGGCCCAGGACGTCGCCAACATTTACAACTGCTACTGTGCTTGATTTTATTTGCAATTTTGGTTATTTCTGGACTAAGTGGGATCTTAAAAAAAGAATGGTTTGCATACTATCAGGAAAGGAACAGGAACACTAATTTCTAATTTTATAAATTGTATTACTTATCTGTCACCGACAGTTTTCCCAGCAAGACCGTGGCCAGCATCCTGTCTCTGTACTTAACAGACCTGTCCTTGACAGAACTGGTGTAACAGTGTGTAAAACCAAAAATTTTCCTCAAAGAAAAAACCTCTTCACAGTCAAAGCAGTTTTGTTGATTCCCTCTGTTGAAACAGCTCTTTTCTGTTTTCTTAATGTAAGATCCTTTGCTAGCAAGTTGTTTATCTGCCAAGATTTTATTATGACCATCAATGCTGATTTTTTTTTCACCACAGAGTCAATCACTCGGTTGTTTTTCCACCTTAATACAACGTCCAAGTGTTTTAAAATACAGACCTCCAAATTTTAGCTCTGATTTTGTTAAAAAAAACATCCGACCTTTTAATAGTTTTTAGCTTCCAACATGTCAGAGTTCTGATTACTGGTCATTTTCCATGTTTGTTGCCCCTCTTCTTCCTTTTAATAATTCTGATTTTATCAAACGTTTAGACTCTTTTAATCTAACCCAATATAACCCAAGCATCCTCTCCCATTACAAAGGACCTATGCTCGACCTTGTGCTCTCCCAAGGTTTCTGTTGGGAAGATGTGAATTTGGTTGATTTTGCCATCTCTGATCACAAAGCAGTTCACCTCCACACTGATTCGCTCCCGCCCCCTAAATTCTCTCCCTGTTCCTTGTTTCTGTCGAGCTTTTAATGCCTCAAACGCTTCTTTTTTTTGTACCTAAGAACACCAGGGCCTCACTGTAGAGCAGCTTGTCAATGTTTTTAACAGCTCCTGCACAAATATTTTAGATTGTAAAGCTCCTGTCAGATGTAAAAGTCAAAATACTCTTTGGTACCATGCTTAAATAAAGGAATAAGGAATTTAAAAAGACAATGCAGGAAGTCAGAGGGGGAATGCAAGAAGGATAAACATACTGATTCCCTTGCTTGTTGTGAACATCTGATGTTCACTTATCAGTGTGCAGTCAAAGGAGCAAGGAGCCATAAACTCTGTGATTGGTCCCCCACTTAGCCAGTCGGATGAATCCTCCCCAGAGAGATGTGAAGGATTTCTAAGTATTTCTAAAATAAGAAAATGCAGATTTGGCAGCACATTAACACTGCATTCAGAAAGCTTGATGCTGATTCCTGCCCATCTCTAGCACTAACTGCCTATAGTGAAATCTCTTTTTAACCCTGGAATGCTCTATTGCACAGAAATTTTAACTGTAGGATGGATTTGGTCAGGTTTGGCATTTATGGTTATGGTTACATTGGGCCTCATGAAAGAAGCAATAATACACTCTTGAACAGATAGACAGCCCTTCTTCAATTAAGACTTATAATGACTTCATCTTAATGAATTTGGAGTTAAATATGATACCCATATTGATTTACCATATCATTATCAACTTGGCTTGCCCATTTATTGAGAGTTTTTAGATTTTCATAATTGTCAGTGTGTTTTCTAATGTGTTTGGGCCCTCCAATATGGCAACTGATTCCCCTAAATTTCTTGTGTTTCTATTTACTGATTTTTGACAGCAGTACTTAAAACTCTGCAGGGTGAAATTCTTCTTTTTACTCTTGTCTTGTTATATGACAGGTTTTCATGATTCATGATTAATTGTATGTATGAGCATAGACATTGATGGTTCCCAGATGATCTTTCCTTTTGACTTTAGTAACCTGTGACTTTTCCTCTAGCTGCAGCACCAAGTTTACAGTTTTGGTTTAGGTGGTTTTTGGTTGCTTGCTTCAGAAAGGCTTAGCTGGATTGCCATAACATTTCGTAAAACTATCCATGTTCCCCCTCAGCATGAACTGTAAAAACTGTGGTGATGATCAGGTCCAAATTTCAGTTTGGTTCATACTTTGGTTCATGTTTAAATACCTGCAAAATCAATGGCATTCACATCGGCCTCAGCTCAATTGTGTGTAACAGGAGATGTACTTTATGTTGTGAACTGAGGCCTGTAGGATAAAAAAAACAAAACAAAAAAAAAAAACAACAACAATGCAACATCTGTCCTCCTTCCTTCATTAAAACTGGTTTCTTGGAAGCATGGATGACGGTGCCATTTAGAGCCAAGACTCTGCAGATTGCTATTCAAACCAGATTCTACTGCAGGTGGTTTTATTGATTGCTTCCCTCTTCCTTGGTGAAGGTGTAACCAATAAAATCAGTTGCAAGCAGATATGGTCACAATTTAACCAACTACAGTGCAGAGAGTGGAGCTGTGTGGAATTGAATCAGTGCACAACAGATGGTGCATGAAGCCAACATTCATGTAATCTAAAATACACAATCTTACCTTTATTGCTAAAAGGCACATTTTAATGGGCTGCGGAAGAGATGGAAACTTAGTTCTTGCTTCAAAGCAGAGATAACTTAGGGATGACTCACTTGCCGTTAGTATCATAAACAATTTGTTGATACAAGCACCGACTGTGTTCTCTACAGCAACTGTCATCTGCCAGCTGGATTTTAAAAAGCAATTCCCTGCTTTTTATTACAGGGAGTCAAGACGAAAGCCACTAAAATAGGCCAACAAGACAAGTAGTGAGTCACAAAGAAGGGGCATGAATTAATGACAGAAAAATGGAAGTTCCATTACCATGGGCTACTTGATGTACCGTGCTTCCTCCCTGTGTCTCTCCAGGGGGAGACAGAGCAAGAGCTATTTACCATTTGTTTTCTTTCTCTCTTTCACTGTGTCTCAATCACGCTCTCTGCCCCTCGCTGTCTCTCACCGTGTCTGTCTCCATCCCCAGAGTAAAAGCTATTAACCATTTATCTATCTCTCTTTCTTGATTGGCCCGTACTGCCCTCTCCATCTCTTTTCGTCTCACTCCCCGGAGTGCTGTGGCGCCAGAGAACTGAGACGACAAACACGCACCCACGCACAGTCCAACTCTGAGTACAATGACCATCACCGTTCACCTGATTTGTTTTTTTTTTGTTTTTTTTTATCCATGTAAATTAGCAAACACTCCATGAGTGCGTTGGCGGGTCTGAAAAGCTTTGAATATTGTGCTAAGTAAGTTGTCATGACGGTGGTGTGTTTCTTTACTCCTACTCCTGCTAATGGGTTTTTTGATTACACAGTGCAGATAAGCATTGTGTGTCAAACAGGTCTTGTGAGTGACTATAACGTGACACCGCATTGATTCCTGCTGGAAAATTCTCGTTTTACTCCCCCACGTTGCACATGGAGGTCAGAGGCAGAGCAGCACCTTTGGAGCTTGTAAGGATTCAGTATCTTCCTCAGGAGCTCTTGAGGGTTGAATCTAGAAACGCAGGATTTGAACCCAGTCTGTTTGTTGGAAGCAGGGCTGCAGTACTCAGGTCCAGTCTTTTTCTCTTTGTCTTGTGGGTTTTCTCACTTGGACTTCTCTTAATCTAAGTCACCAGTCTATCCAGTTTATTTGGTCTCAGATTCTGCTGTAGCAGATTAGAGAGACTGCTTTGCTGTCAAACAGCTGTCAGTTCAAGATTCAGAAGAAAATTATTAAAGATCACACACACTGCACTGGCACTTACAGGCAACAGTAATGCTCATGCATAATAGTGAGTCTACACCTCTATCAGATAATCTAAAAATATTGAATGAGCACTGTTTAGTTTTTTTTTTTCGCTGCACGATTAATCTAACGATTACGTAACCTATGCGGTTAAGTAATCGCAGAGCGTGACATCGCAATTGCAATTAGATTAATCGTGCAGACCTAGTCTCGACTTGACTGGTCAGACCTGGGCTTGGCTCAGACGTGACTTACTGTAAGTGGCCTTGACTACAGTGTTGCATTATAGGGTTGTCTGCTTACTTACTCAATTGCCCTGATGGATAAACTTCATGTTCACCAGGAAGTTTTGTCCATCATTTCATCAAGTGGTTGTTACGCGGTACTTAACCAAGTTAAGAAGATAGCAAAATGTTATATGCATGTATAAGAAAACATGTTAGTGTGGTTGTAGCAACAGAATAGAAACAATTTGGCCTTTGGAAAAATTGACTAATATTTGTTCTTCAAAATCCGTTTGCTGCTGTGAGTTTCTGGAGATTCATCCCAGTGATCACTATTGTGATGTGGATGTAACAATTTCTATTCGGGGAAATGTTGTGCTTGTATAGTCAAACATTAGCTGTCTGTAATTCTTGTGTGTTTCCTATGGTCTGCCTCTGGTAATGAATATGATTACACAGCGCTAAGAGGCGCTGTGCAACAATCTGCAGGATGCAGGTTGCATAGCAAGATGCAGAACCAGGTGAGATTGATTTTGAGCCCATTATAATTAAACAGGTTACATATACAGTAAATCAATTAGTCCTGTGATGAAGAAAGCCAGCCTGAAGCTATATGTATGTTTGATATTTCTATGGTTTTTGGGCTATAAATATATAAAAATGTTGGTGACCTTCTCGAAAGCAACACAATTAAGCTTGGAAAATATACTGTTAACAAGAGACAATCTCTGAACCCTCTTTAATGATAATTGTGGTTTCACTGAATGTTACAACACACCTTAACCACACTGCTGAGAATCATGTTAACTGATCTTGACATGGGTCAGGTGATGTTTGTAGCACAGAATAAATGTGCATCATACAACCAGAAGAAGTTGTTATGAGTAATAGTGGGAAGAAGGCAGGTCAGTAATAATACTCAGAAAGCATATGAATGTGCTCAGTATGTGCACATGTGCAGGTACTTACTGGTATGAAGAACATAGAAAAGGTTTGGATCAATAAGTGCTCTGAATTGCAAGCTCGGCAGTCTTCCTCAGGCAGTATCATATTGTACATAGAAAAAAAAAGTGTGTTTGGGTCTTTTGACATGCATTTGACACTACTGGTGTGTGTTGCCCATTTTTGCCAAATGAGCTTCGATTTCATTCCAGTGTTTTTGATTTTGAATCAGACACTGCTCCTATGCAGTGTCCTAATCGGTGACTTTGACAGGTAATATATTTTATACCTTCTCTCCTGCTAAAAGGAACAGTGTGTGATGGAAGATATATTCTGGGCCTTTGCCATAAGAAGGGAGACCAATAAGCTTTTATTCACGTGTTTACAGTAGTCCAAGTGATGGGCTCTCAAGTGATCCTATGAATGCAATTTGCTGAATTTGTGGAAGAATTTAGAATAAAGGAAACAAATTCTTAAAGTGCCTCAACACTTTTCTGTGCCATGGGTAGCCTACAGCTTCACCCTGAGGGGAGCAGCTCGAACTCAGGGTGAGCAAGAATGCTGCTCTGTTACCATGAACTGTTTTTATTATATACTTGTTTTAATGACCCCTGTCTTTAGCAAGATATTCTTTAGCAAAATAAAAGTTAAAAGAATTTAACTTAGAGCATTAGCAATAGCATTTAACACAATCCAGTGTGCATTCACTATAAGCCAACAAACATTTAAAACTATGTATAAGCAGTTACAATGCTAGGAATGAAACAATGTTCTGTGATACTAAGAAATAATGCCGTACCTGTTGGCTCTCCTGTATTTAATAGCTCTGTCTACACATCTCTCTTTCCCTCTCTGAGAAGCCTCATGGTGACAGAGTGTTATGGAGAAAAGCTCTGCTGTGTCTCCTTGTTGTTACTGGCTGCACTCACATCACTACCCAACAGGCAGGGGTTAGAAACACTCACACATGCACAGACACACTCAGGACTGTGCAGCCCACTGCTGCAGAGATCAGAGAGGATCCAGCTGGCGTTGGAAGATGGGACCGGTCAGAGGTTAATGGAGAGAAAACGGAGGAGAGGAGAGATTGAATGAGTGGCCAAGAGAGAGGGTAAAAAGGAGCAATGGAACGGGATGAAAGGGAAAAAGATGCAGGGCAAGGGTAAAGAAGAAAAAATATTGTATATAAACAGATGACGGTGAGAGGGAGACAAAGATGTAAAGCATAAGATAAAGTGAAAGGTATCTGGACAACAGGAGGAAATTAGAGCTGAGGGTTCAGCAATGTATACTTACAGATATTTTGACTCTAAGAGGAGTCAGGGAACGGTATAAAGGTGCAGACACATCTCGGTTTGCACTGGTGAGAGTGAGTCAATGTGTTTATTGACAAAAAGGAAAGAAATACCTCTTACTTACTGGACTCTTCTGGAGCATTTGGCTGCATCTCATGGACTTCAGATGATCCAAGTTTTGTTTCCTGGGTCAAGAACAAACTTTTTTATCTTTCAACTAATCCAACTAATCTTTTCAACTGACTTTGTATACAGTCACACTGCCTCTAAAATTAGCTTTGACTTCAGTCTAAACACACCACAACTCTTGTTCTTGTTCTCCCTCAGTACAGGGATTCAAACCTTCACAAACACTGCTGAACATTTGTGACACGTTGGCTTTTTTTTTTCTCTCTTTGAGAGGAGCTGAAAAGAAGCTGAAATCATCATGAAAAATTAAGGTATGTCTTCACACTGACTGAAAAGCTGTCAAATACTGACTGTCAGAATCTCCTTTGTGTGGCAACATGCTATAAACTGGCAGCTGGTCTAGTCTGGGTTTAGTACTGAATCATATTACACATAGTGTGTCATCCTTATGTTTGTAACGAGTCTGGTAAGAGCCTGCCTTTTATCACTGTACAGATAAAATCAGCAAGCCACGCCTCCAAAATAAGGTCACCTGTAGAGAGGAAATCTGGTTACTGACCTGTTGCATGTATGTCCCAGATGTATAATGCACATGTAAAAAATATAGCCTACTGATTCAGGCCATTTAAATGACTCCTCCTTTGAACCTTATAAAGGACCATGAATGTGACTATGAAATCTCCAGCTGACTTTCTGTGTTGCTGGCACAGACACAGAGAATCTGACAGCAGCTGCACATGGCTGGTTAGCTGCTGATTACCAGCTCTGCATTGCTATTCATGCTACACCAAGAAACGATTAGTTTCTGTCACTCTGGTCAGTGTCTCTTCACACATATGCTGCAATGGAAGGATCTAGCAGAATTTGTGTCTGTAGTTACTCTTTAACACCGGGGGCGACCAACTTTAGTATTGTTGTAAGGCTCTAATGCTACATTGCTTGAGACAAACTGACCTACCACTTAAGCAAATAAGGATTGTTGGTCAATTTTAATAACCTGCTGCCAGATTAAACGGCTCACAGATCAGTTTATTCATCCTTCCTCCAGACTAAAGTAGGGTGGAGTCGATAATGCTGAACTCTGAGTCACTTTGAGTGAGAGGGAGGTCATAAATAGTGAGAACTGAAATAATAACTGAAATAGAAATAAAGATAAAGATTCATTTCACATGACTTTAATAAAAGTATACAGTCAAACTGAAACTTTGGTTAAGTTAAAAAAATGAAATAAAAATAATAGTAATTATACATAATGTCTCTCTACAGGAGTGTGATATGAGAGTGTGTGTGTGTCATAATAATAACACGAGTGAAGCTCAGGTTTTCACAGATTGACTGCACTATTTTATTTTATTTTCTGTGGTTAGTTTCTTGAGCAAACCTTAGATAACTTAGGGAAATCACACTTAGCCACCATGTTGACTGACATTAACGTTACCTTGAGTCTGCTCTGTGGGCTGGATGCTATCTGCTGAGATGCTGAAGCATTGATGCTGTGTTATTGTGGTTAGTTAGTTCAGTTTTACTATATAGACACTGTACAGTTTTAAGTTTTTTCATCTTGAAACAATCGACACTTTCTGTTGTTTTCCATCAAATCACCTCTTCTTCAAGTGTCCACAGTGTAACCATGTTGTGCAGCAGTTTTAATCATCCATGGGGAACAACCTGAGCTGTATTTACTTAGTTGTGCATTGATGATTTTGATTGGGTCTGCATCTGTCTTCTCTTGCTGTTTTGTATTTGTGATTGTCATTAGCTTCTTCTCTCCCTCCCTTAGTTGCCCTTAGCCCCACTTTACTGAATATATCTTCCATCTCTTTCCTCTTTTTTTCAAGTGCTGCTGGTATTTCCCCCTCTGGGTGCTCCTGAGGCAAGTAATGCACCCATAACTGTCAATTCTAGCACATTTAGCAGCTGACGGCTGGTCATCATTACTTGTCTGAGAGTACCTGGGCTTCCTCAGATGGGAGAGTGTGTTGGCTTCATTGACATACTCAGTTCTGGTCTTGTGCTGATTCAGTAAACTGAAGTATCCACATCCAATTATTTCTCCCTCCTCAGATTTATCTGAAAAGCTTGCTGGATACCTCTGGGTTGTGGAATCGATGGTGACTTTCACCGTGTCTCCAATCTTCTGCCTATGTCCTCTTACTAGCATCACAGGCTCTTTTGAGAGTGGGCCTTGTTTTGTCCCATAGTACTGGGAACCTGTCCAACTGAATGTTGCTCTCACATGGAATGGTTACATGACTGGGGAAAGACACAGTGCTGGAGGAAGAAACAGTTTTTGCTTCAGGTAAAGAGGTGGACGACTGGGGACTTGTTGAACCTGCATACAAATCAGTATAAGCACAAAGCAAAGTGTGTAGCATAGCTAATATCTTAACAGGGAAAGAAAATATTTTGCAATGTTAATGGAATCATTTTAATTAAGATACAATCAACATATTCAGCATTTACATTTAAATGAGATGGCTAAAAGTACAGCTATACTTTTTTTTTTTCTTCCACTGAACAGGAGTGAACGGATGTCTAACATCTTCCTCTTAAATGAACAGTAGATCATCTGGCCCTTCCACAACCATCATGCGTGGCAATCAAGTGGAGATCAAACGGATTATATGCAGGCAATAGATGGCAATCTGCAAGACTGTTCATGTTCACACACATATAATGAGCATCATTAATGCCTTGTAGACAGTGCACAAGACAATAACTGAAACTGCCCAACAACAAAAGTCACACATGACAGACTGATCAGTGTGCGCAAACTCTTTCCAAACTTGTTGCCCATGCCATTTTGGTGAACTAAAACAGCCATGCCTCTTTTGTACAGTGTCCCTTTGAATGTTACAGAGAGTGTTTCAATTGGGTGCTCTGAGCAAAGGCCTTTGAGACTGATAGCCCTCTGAATACCTGGTATTGTTGGAAGGTTTCCCTATGAGGCAATATCTGCTTTTACAGAAGTTCTCAGTAAAATCTCCAATGCAGCGTGACCCTAAATTGTCTCCGCTTATACCGATCTCAAAACACCTCACAGTGTTCCATGAACCAGCTGCAGCAGAAAGCTGAAACAGCTAAAACATCAGCATGCTGACATTTAGTAATTATGATGCTTACTGAGTTAGTTTTGCATGTTACACGAACATGGATGTATGTGTATGTATGTAACATAATCCACTCTGGCACAGTTTTCCAATTGAATATAAGGAACATGCCTGTTACTTATAAACTTAAACAATGTTAAGAAGTCCAGACCTTCTCCTTCTCCCCTGGATACAGACAAACCTATTGCTTCTCTACAAAAATGCATTGCAAAAAGTCTGCACACCAATAAGCGCTGGGCTCCAGCTAGCCTTGGGATAAATATCTTTGAACTCTATAAAGCTCTTTATTGACTTGTCCCTGGAATGTAACATTGATATGCTGCCAAAACAGGTCCATGGTAGAACCCACAAATCCAAGGCTTCTACTTTTCACTGTACCAAAATCTTACACTAAAGCACACCAGTAGAGCTGCTGTCTTTACTTAT
This sequence comes from Toxotes jaculatrix, assembly GCF_017976425.1. Classification (NCBI taxonomy): domain Eukaryota; kingdom Metazoa; phylum Chordata; class Actinopteri; family Toxotidae; genus Toxotes; species Toxotes jaculatrix. The sequence continues at coordinate 5,153,757 of NC_054403.1, forward strand.
ACACCTGAACTCTGAAATACTCTCCCTCTGGAACAAAAGTTAGCTTTAAAATTAAAGCTACTGAGCTCCCTTTCAAAGTAACTGTTTTCTGCACAGTAACTCTGCTCCATACTCATCTGAAGACATTCTTTACTTTATGAAAATAGTGTTCATATATATTTGGCCCTCCAGAGTACATAGAGTTTGTTTTTAGGTGTACAGATTTGTGCTTTTATTATGTCATTATGGCCATGTTTATGGTGTCTGACTTTATGCAAAGTTTTCTTTTGTTTTCTTTAGGTTGAGTGGGCTCTAAACTCTTCAAGGTGTTTGTCAGTTGAATAGCAAAAGGGTAAATTGCATCTGAAAATCCTTGGCTTGGAAAACACAGTATATATTATTTGACAAAAACTGTGCCACTGAAGGATTTCCATGTGTCTGAATGTGATTGAAGTAGAAGGAAGGAAGAAAGATTTGCAGGGTGTGTGTCTCCCTCCTCACCGCGTATGCGTTTAAGGGAGGATCATACAAATAATAGAAGGAGACATGTTGGGAGAGCTCAATTATGTATCCCACTGGATTTACTAAAGGCATGCAATTCATGAGTCAGTTTTAGGGAATAAATTCTCTGACGACCAATCGTAAACATAGTGCAGATGGGATTTACAAGAACCACAAGGAACCATAGTCAGGAAAAGAAAATTGTATTATATACAGTCAAGTCAAGTCAATTTTATTTTTATGGAAATCCAAATCCTAAGGAGTTATCTCAGGACACTCCTCAAATAGAGTCGGTCTAGACTGTACTCTTTATAATGTTATTTACAGAGACCCAACATTACCCCATGGGCAAGCACTTGGTGACAGTGGTGATGGGAGAAGGAGGATTTTAAACTCAGTTACTGACTTTACAGGAAGGACGGTGCAGATCAAGCAGAAGCTTTTCACAGAGTTATTGCTACATCCTGATAATGAGGAATTGCAGTAGTCCACCTTAGGGGCTACAAAAGTATGGACAGATTTTCCAGCTTCTTTTTGAGACAAGATGTGTTGATGGGAGAAAAAAATGTTTACCAGTTTTTACATCTGTTTTTTAGCTGTTTAGAGAAAAATTGGTGCTAGTTGAGGGCAGGAGGCGATGAACTTTGTCTCTGATAGTTAGAATTTAATCGTCAAAGAAGCTCATGAAATTGTTATAACCCAGATCTATAGGTACACATGGATTCTCTGTCAGCCTGGCTAGACTGCCGAAAAGAAGGTTTTTTTTTATTCTTCTCTATTAATGATGAGTAATAGGCAGCTCTGCCATTACAGAGGGCCTTGTTGTTATGTTTTAAGACTATTCTTGAGGTTTTTATGTAACTAAAATGTATTATTATGAAGAAAAAAACTAAGCAATTAGGCTATTATCATTACAACCTGTACCAGTATTAACATCACCTTAAGCTGCTGCATGACCTGCTGCTCTGCCCTCTCTCTTTCTCCACTGGCTGGGCGCCTCATCCCATCCAGTTATACTAATTATGCAGTACTGTGCATTGAAAAATCATTTTCCAACAAATGTTCAAATTCAAATGCCGATTCAAGTGTCACTCTGTAATAAACACCTTGGTTTGATTTTAGACGGAATTTCAAAAGATTTCCTTTTCTCTACCAGTGAAGGAACTAATGGTTTATCCCCAGGACATCAGATTTCTGCTACTCTTGATTCAAGCTCCAAGTTGTTTTGTTTTCAAAATGAAAATATATCATTTTATGGGGGTAGGTAACCTCTACTGCACCTGAGTTTTAAGTAAACAGTATGCAGAGCTGTACTTGAAGAGGAAGCAGATCTGTGATGTATTATCAATACCCATCATGCTGATGTTTCGGAAGAAAATTTCTTGCCAGCAGTAGGTCCCTTAAGAAACCAGTTTATTTTACCTCACGGCCTCAAGCTGTGTCCTCCTGGGTGTCCAACACTGAACCAAAGATAATCAGTCTTTCGCTGCAAGGAATCCAGACTGCAGGAGACACTGCTCTGAGGAAATTAGGCAAGCTACTTCAAGCAACAAGTTTTCTTCAATCTGTGCCAGATAGGAAAAGTTGATGTTGCTGCATTTTGCAAATTATATCTTAGTTGCTGCTATTACAAGCAAGTGTTGGCTTGTAAAAAAAGATGCTGACATTGTGTCTAATTAAACGAGACTAGAGGACATTAACCACAGGTCTACAGGTGGCTGTAGACCTGCTATCTTTATTCCTGGAGACACTAGGAACAGCTCTATATACTATTTTATTCAAGCCCTGTGAGACTGGTTGTACTATAATGTTATGAATAATAACTCCACTACCAATTGACAATGATAATACTAATAATACTAATGATAATAATAATAATAATAATAATAATGATGATGATGAGTGTTGAGTAGTAAGTGGCAGATCTGCTCCAGAGTCAGAGATACCAGCAAAATGAGGACAGGGATAGAGAGAAGACCCAAAGTTAGTGACATGCAGCAGAGTGATATATTGTAAATGCATGGACAGAGACAGTGAGAGGAGAGACAGGTGTCCAGTGCATCATGGGAGTTCTCCCAGCAGCCTCAGCCTATAGCAGCATAACTAAGGGATGGTTCAGGGCTCACCTGAGCCAGACCTGATTATAAGCTTTATCAAAGAGGAAAATTTTAAGCCTAATCTCAAATGCAGAGAGGGGATCTGCCTCCTGAACCCAAACTGGGATGTGGTTCCTCAGGAGAGGAGCATGACAGCTCAGGGCTCTGCCTCAGCTAAGCCTGCATTTTGAGAGTGAAGTGTTTTTTTTTGGGGGGGGGTGGGGGGGGGGAACAGAGCTTGTACATAAGGGGAAGGATTTTGAGTGCTGTTCTGGATTTTACAGGAGGCCAATGCAGAGAAGCTCACACAGGAGAAATGTGATCTCTGTTTCTAGTTCCTGTCAGTACTTGCACTGCAGCATTATGGATGAGTTGGAGGCTTTTCACAAAGTTATCTGCAACTCCTAGTTATAAGGAATTGCAGTAGTCCCATGTAGAGGTAACAAATGCATGGAGACTGGATGTGCCTGATTTTTGCACTGTTTACTAAAAAATTGTCAGAAAAACACCACCTCCCATGCGCCCACCACCCGTGGGAAGAAATGATGACATGACATGACATGTCAGAACAAGATTAAGGGTGTGATTAAAACAGTGAGTGGGTTCATTTACATTTAGAGAAAAGCTATGAGTCTAATAAGATAATTACGATAATTGCTTTATTTGTAGTGAGCACTAACTGGGAATAAAAGACTGAGAATTGAGATAAAAATTCTGAGTGAGGGGCAGTTCTACTAGTTACAATATACAGTAACTAGTAGAACTGTTTTTCATTTGGTGTTTTCCAGCTGGGGTGCAACAGAGTAGGTGTAAAACTTCCAAATAAGTTACAGCTAAGTTTAGGTCTCAGGTTGATTAATAAGCTGGAGTGGAAAATCACTGCAGCACGTCCTCCTTGGCTTGTTCTTCGCGGAATGTGAGAATTAATATGAGTAGGGGGTGGTGATTCATTTAGACTAACATATTCTTCTTGCTGCTACCAGGTTTCCCTGAGACAAAACAAATCAATTTGATGATCAGTTATCAAATTGTTGAATAATAGGAATTTAGATGAGCACAAGCTAACATATATCTACATTTATTTAATTGTCCTGTTATTTGGTTCTGTTGTAGGAGTAACTGCAGAGAAGTGTGCAGGACTACCACTCTGGTATCCTGGTCTCAACTCTGGGATGTCACAGCTTTGGCTTTCTAATAAACCCTGTCAATTTTCTAGAGATGACAGCCACAACATCTAAAGATGGATGAATGCTGCCTCTCCCAATCAGACCAGTTCTTCCTCACAAGGTCTTGAAATTGTCTATGTAGCCCGCATTGTTTGCCAACTTGACAGCCAGTGATTGAATGACAACATGTGGCTATACATGTCGTCACTGGTCAGATTTTGTAGGAGTCCAGCGAAAACTATGGTGTTTAGTCCAATCTAATTTAGTCTAGGTATTAGTCACTACTGTATGTCACCAAGCCTCACAACGATAGAAAAACATTACTGTGCTTATTTCTGGTGTGTGAGCACTTTAAAAGGGAGCTTTTTCTGCATGCATGTACAGTACAAAGTTGTTACAGCATTTAGTTCGGGCAGGAGAGCCAGATCTTCAAGGGATAGTTAAAATACATCATAGTAAAGTTTTCCTCTCTAGATTTCTGGATAGGAAACATTCAAATTATCTGCTGCATTTGCTGTTATTTACCAAACAGGCAACTTTCCACATTTGTGCATTTACTTAGCCTTTTAGTTTGTATGTTAGAGAAAAACAGAAAATAATGACCTGAGGAGTGAAATGGACCTGCTGAGATTATTCCAACACGTTGCTTAATAACTGTGGGTAACTTCGAAAGCGAGAGATACACAGGACAGCTCAGCATATTCAGCTGCAGGCTACTGACTCTATTACAGTGATATGTCTCAAAGATTCACTCTTGCTGACAGTGGTCCATCCAGTTACCCAGCGCTGTTGCTGTTTCAGAAGTGAAAGGGTTAACTTTTCACATCGCTGCATTTATCAAACCTTTTTAGATGGCGTCTCTGAAATGCGGCTGAATGTACAGTGGGTTGTAAACATCACCTGAAACCATTTAACTAAAGCAGTTAATAAGTCGAGGAATCATGCTGAATATTTACAAGTCAGAGAGGGTATAACAGTGTCCTTCCAACAGAAGACTCTCTCTTCATGCTTAAATCAATAGCACTGAATTTTAAATCAGGACCGTGCTATTGATATGCAATAATAATCCTGAGAAGAGCAGCCAGATTCTTAACAGAGGGCATCAATATTTATCATGTTTGTGATTTATCCAGAGAAGCTGTGGCTTAGACAGTTAGAAAAAAAAAAAAAAAAACATATTCATGTTTAAACAATTTCATGTTGGCCAAAGCTAATGGACTATTTATCATTTATTTATTTATTTATTTATTTTAAGTAGAGGAGTTCCGGATACAGCTTGTTATATGAGAAATTAGGAGAAATCATTATTTTGTTCATTCTACGTGGCCACATGCTCTACTCTACCCAATGTAATTATTAAACTTAATTATTAATTGACATCAGTTCAGCCAGCCAGTTGATGTTGTCTCCACTCACCAGGCATTGTGAAGTATTTTAAAAAAGTTGTTAGCCCCCCGTTTGCGATCGTCAGGGACGCTTCCTATTGCAAATTTTATCAAAGTGGCTTCATACAGCTCTCTGCTGGAGGTCTGAATGTTTGTCCTACTGAATATATAACTTGTATAGTCAAGTGTGTCTTGCAGTGTTGTTTGCCTAACTTACAGTGAACACCTGGTCCTTTACATAGGCCTGGATGATGAATAATAGTTGGAGAGTGCTGAACACGTTCAGTACAATGGCTAATGTCTTTTATAATTTACTGGTGTACTGAGTAAGGTTTTCATTCCCTCTGATTGCTGCTGTCCGTTGGCTCTGGTAACATGAATATCTAAATATTTTGTCCATGGCTATGGCTTTTTAGAACAGGGTAGGTTAATCTGTAGTTAAAATGTGACCTTACTTGTGGTGCCATTTTTGAATGTGACTGACAGATCTGACAACAGAACATGTCTCCACCCAGTGTTTAGTTCAAGTACATGTAAAACTACAACATTACTCTATCCTGTATTCCAGTTCCTGCCTGGGGTTATTGATTCCTGTCAGCAGAGATGACATTTTTCAATAACAGTAAATATGTTAATCAGTGTTTACTTTATGTCTGTATATCTGCTGTATAGGGTTTATAATACACTGTAGGTTGTGCAGGTTGTGAACTTACTTTACTCACATTTTTGCTTTGCACTTATTTTCACTGCTAACATTTGAGAATAAATTAGGATGTAGTGCCCACGGTAGTACCACTACTGAGCCGGTGTGTGATCAAGGACTACCATGGTTAACATTTAAGTGCTTCTGATGGGTGCTACAGCATGCATACTGAGCAGATAAGTCTGAATTTCAACTAGCAGTGGGTATAGAAACATTTTCAGGCTGCACAGGCTATAGATTCTTACTGATAGAAATACATTTCTGAGAGGATCAGGCAAGCACTGCAAGCTGAGGTACATGCAATTAAACATGAGTTGGTTGAATTTCGAATGTTGAGTCTCTGCCTCTCAAGGCCACCCTGCACATGCATGTGTGGTCACACATACACATTCACTTTCTCTCAGACTAAGAATGATACGGTACTACTTCATCACCACCTGTGTCCACTCGATTATGATTTGATTTATGAATTCATTACAGGTGAATCTCTGATAGCCTCAGTACTGTGCATGTGTGTGTATGTGTCTGTGAGTGTATATATTTTTCTCTCTGCAGGACAAGATTCAAGTATTAATACATGTATGCACACAGGGGGACAGTCTTGTTTGTCTGATCTATATTCCATATTTCATACAAGTCCTACTCAGTTCACCCTCTCTCTTCAGTCCAGTCGTCCTGCTACATGTCAGGAACGTTTCTAACTGCATTCAAACAGGCTCTGGTAACATCTTAGCTCTGTTGCCTGTGACAGAAACCTAAAGGCAGCTAGACCTGGACCTGTCAGCTACCTTTTACATGGTGAACCAAAGCGTCCTGCTATCCATACTCTCTGATATGTGCATCTTTAATAGGTCCTGTATAAATTTCTGTGGATAGGGATACTAAAGGAAGAAAGTATGTGCAAATACATTATTGAAACCCGTGGTTAATTATTCTTGATACTGATGATTAATTGACTTGCCTTTGGCATTAATCAACAATGTATTGGAAACCTTATATGCTAGATATTGCTGTGATGAATATGATGGCACTTGCTGAGTGATAAGTGGATGGACAGATAGAAGGGCTAGAGGGTGGAGAGAAATCTACGTTTCCCCACTGTTCATTATGTTTAGAATACTGAAGTGAAAACACTAAAGGTGCATTGGTCATTATTTATTGCAGGCAGTGTGTATGCAGCTCTCAAAGGACACAGAAGATTCATGATGGAGAAAAAAAAAATGGAAGGCCAGAGGGAGGGATGAATAGATGTAGAGATGGAGAGATACATGGATGGATTGATTGAGGGAGGGCCAGCAGGTGGGACAAGTATAGATAACTAAATGGATGGATAGAGACTGAGCTACAGGCAGGGCTGTGGGATATAAATGAATGGACAGATAGAGGGATACATATACAGAGAGAAAGATAAGGCTGTGTGGAGGTCACGATCTACACAGTGTGCACTCTCGTTTTGTGCCCATACCTCTGATAATCTGAAGTACGAGTTTCTGTATGTTTTGTTCTTCTGTCTGTTCAGTCGTGGAGGCTAATGGAACTAGAAGAACAAAGATTTTTTTTTTCCCTTCACTTTCCTTAATTACACAAAACAATGGCATCAATAACATTATAAACAGATATGCATGGTCTCCAGAAAACAAAGGCTGCTGACTTTGATGATCCCCTGACTTTTCCTCTAGCACCACCAGCAGGTTCTCTTTTTTTTATTTTAATTTTTTTTATTTTTAAAAGATCTTGACAATAGTTCGATGGATTATCTTGACATTTGGTGCAGATGTTGAAGGTCTCCAGAGGATGAAGTCTAATGAAGCTTAAGTTCAATCAGGCAGCTGGCTGAGGGCATTCACTCTTTCGTTTAAACAGATTGCCATATTCTCTGTGAGCCAATCATCTCATCGCTGTCAAACTTTTAAAACCAATTCTTCTCTCTCCTATTGTCAGCTGTCATTTCAGTGTCAGTCTTCTCCACTATCATCAGTGTCTAGGCTCCATTGGGGGATATTCCTGTACTGCTCATGGCCGGACCTCCCCTAAAACCAAGATGATGACACTATGGCAAATCAATCTAATTTAATTGCTTTCCCAGCCTCCCCTTCACCTGTGTCTGTCCTGATTGATTTGACTTTGGTTAACTTTCTTGACGTTTTCCTCTAACAGGTTGAAGTTTCATTTGACTCTGAGTCAAATATTTAAACATCTAATACATTGGTTGGCATGTCTGGTTCAGACATTCATGGTTTTCAGATGAAGTCTTATAATAACTTTGTAACAGCATGTTAAAGGACTTCTTTGGTGTGTCCATTAGTTGTGCAACTACCCACTAAGAAATGGTGGGCAAAATCCACAGTGCTAGTTCTGAGCAAAATGCGAGGCATAAACAGGCCAAATTATCCAAATGTGCAAATCTTTATTTCACCACAGCTCAGCAAGGAAATACTGTGTGAGAAGCACAGGGAACAGGGAATGTAAAGGCCACAGTTTTGGAAGATACCCAGACGATTTGGTACAAACAGTCCCAGCACAAGGTCAGTATAGATAGGAGATGATTAAAGCATGATTAAAGCTCTCAATGGACCAATGACATGGGAGCTTTTTATTAAGAAAGACTTTTAAAAATCCAAATCTGTCCTTTTAACGCTGTTATGGTGAGCATCTTAGCATGTTGACATTAGCATTTGGCTCAGAGCCTCACAGACCTACAAGTCTTGTTTCCAATAATCACTTACCAGACAAAAGATGTTTCAGTCTCTTTCATCATCTGGTTCTGAGTTGCATTTGTGTTATATCAGGAACAGAGCAGCTAGCATCTAATTGCTTATCAATAAAGCATCAATAAAAGGCCATAGGAGACAGTTAGATGATGGATAGGGGTCATGGGAAACAAATAAAATATTTATACAAAATGAAATGATGACAAAAAGCACTCAGTGGATGGATGAATGTTTGGAGACAGGACTTGAGGGAGATCCAGATTAGATTAGATAGACAGGTAGAGAGACCTGGATTTGACATACCACTCTGCTATTTGTGAAGAAGGGACAGAAGAGATGCACAAATGGATGGATGGATGTTGGGGGAGATAGATGCAGAGGCATGTCCCTATCCTTGGCATGCCTGTAAATCTAATCCGTGACAAGCCCTGTCCATCTGGCAGAGATGACAGCCAGGCTCAGTCAATAATAAGCACAGTAAAACTTTTTAGGCGAGGGAGACGGAAGAAAAGAGTAAGGCTGGAGAGAGGGAGAGATGGTGTCAGTTTGTCTTTTGGGACCGAATGAGGAAGATCAAAAAGGGTGGGAGGTTAGAGAGGGGGCACCAAACTGGATTTTGGATTGGAGAGCGGGGGGCACAGACTGAGAACACAGCGTCAACACGTTTGAGAGATGAACAGAGAGGGAAGGAGAGGCAGGCAGGTAAAAAGAAAGATGGCTACAGGGGAAGAGATGGGAGTGTTAGCTCGTCTGTTGAAGTTATTGAGCTGCTGCCAAGACAGAACCAGAGGAGCTGAAGTGGCAGTCTTGTAGAAAGCCACATTGATGACTGCTGCTCAGTGCAGGAATGTTAAAGAGTATAAGTACAATATACTGATTTTCTGTACTCCTCATGAAATGCAGCACTTAACCTTTGCCTTATATCAACTCCTCCATCTCATGTTAGGTGAAATCAGGTGAAATATGCGCTGTATCACTGCATGTAAAGAACAAATCTGTTAAACAACTTAATCCTTAATAATGTCAAGCTAAATGTGGAAACACCATATGTCAGAAAAAATGTTTCACATGATCTGATGTATAGAGAGAAGAATTTGGAGAATCAAGAAAACAAAGTAAAAAAAAAATTAAAACTCTTCTTACATTTAGTCATTGACCTTGTCCACACCCAAAGCAGCAAAGGCAGCGTGTCTGCAGTGCAACAGCCGCAGCTGCGTCCTCTGCCATCATCTTCACTCAATCTGTCCAGCCGCAGCACTGCTGTGCAAGTCGACAGAATCCGGTCTTATACACAAATCTGTCCTTGTGTGAGTGAGCAGGAAACAAATAGGCTACTGTTTCACAATTGTTAGTTTGTCTTTTGCAGTGATCTCTCTGATGATAGTGCACTCCACCGTCAAAATTACTGTTGGTTTAGTGATCAAACCTTTTTGTACTTTGAAATCTGAAGGATTCCTCCTTTTGTAAATGCATACATCATGAAACATAGCTTCAAACACAGAAACATGAGAAAGCCAGTAAAAATAAACCATTCTCAGTCCATGCTTTGACTACAACTGTTCAAAAGCCTCTGCTTTTATTCATTTGATAATTCAAGTGCTTCTTGTGACAGAATCCCTGTTTCTTCTTGTGTCTTTTATGTTGATGTTAGAGCCCCATGCCACGGTGCTTTTGCTCATTTACGATATTTGATTTGAAAAGTCTGTTGCTGGCTTGTGTGTGCTTGTGTGGCTCATATTTGTTGTTGTGCTGTGGTGCATTCAAATGCTGTATTAACCTTCATCTTCCAAGATTTGAGAGTTGGCATTTTAATAATATCTTTTTTTTTTTTTTTTTTTTTTAATGTAGGGCTGAAGTTATCAGATTGAAATCCTGTTGACAACCTCCATGTTTGTTCATGTCTCACGTGACACAAACAGATATGTATCCACTTCTCTTCCTGAAGCAGCTTTCTGTGTCATTGGTCTCGACCACACCTTTCTTGACTGCAACAACAGCAATAATCATCCCTCCAAAACATGTCAGCACCTTCTCATACAGAGGCTTTTATGTGCCATTTCCTAATTAGCATTTAATTACACGGTCAGGTCAACAAAAACCAATTTCTTTTCTGTCAGCTATAAAATAAACAAGACCTTACAGCTTCATAAAGCAGACACCACCATAAAAAACTGAATCTGCTTTCTATTCCTTGTTCAGTGCAGTAGCTGTGGGACTTTTTTTTTTTTTTTTTTTTTTTGATGACTGTTCAGTGTCTTCCCTTGCAGTGGAAAACTTGTATTACAGCATTTTAAAGCTAATTATACCTATTCAGAGTACATGAGTTCACTTTAAAGCCCCATAGGTTATAAACTCTCTTAAAATATATGAATTTCTGAACAAAATGCCCTACTCTGGACATTTCTGTTCCATTTAACCTCGACCTGATAATCTGTGCCTTTTAGTATGAAATGTAGCTTTGTTTTGGATTTTCTTCTTGTCTTCTTGTCTTACACTGAAACAATTAATGACTCATTTCCCCTAACAAAAACCTTGTCTTAACCTATATTAGTGTTCAAAGGTCATTTGTATAAAAAAAGTGGGGAAAAAAAAATCAGATTAATTTCTAATTAGCCTTTGTTCATTAGACTTAAGCGATAATGGGGCGAAGGGTAACGTGCTAATTGGAGTAATATGCTAATTGAAGGTAAACTAATTTTCTCTCGCAGCGAGAGCTTTCATGGGCCCTGGAGGTGAATGTAAGGCATAGGGCATCATGTGATTACTAACCTTGAGCGACAGCTCATATGCAAAGTGAAACAAGAAGGGAGAGAGAGGTAGAAAAAGAGAATGAATGAAAAGAAGTGAGAAGGTTAACTGATGCTGGGTAAAAAGTGCTTCTTTAAAGTTTGGACTAAAGCACATAGGCTGGCTGCAGAGAAGAATAGCATGAGGTTGGATCCAAGGCTACATTTAATTAAAATGAATAAAAATAATAACAATAGGGACTGAACATAATTTACTGACAATATGGGGGACACTGCACATATTATTGTGTTGTTTTTATGGATTTATATGAATGTATTTGTATATATTTTAAAGGACATCACCAGGGTTATTTCTTAGGCTTGACAAAGCTCCTCCAGAGCCACAAAAAGTAATACACAGCAGCTGACAGGCTGAGTAGTTCTCTCAAAATGTAGTAAACTGATCTCAGTGCATAAAATCAGTGAAATACCCATTTAAGTACATCTTCATTTATTTCCCATGGCCATTGTGAACACCAACAGTATTCTGCACCCCTAGAAATCTACCTTTGCCAGCAGTTGGCTCGGAGTCGGAGAGCGTGTCATAGGATGCACTGCAGTCAGTTACCTTGGATATAGTGACAGGTTGAGGCAACAGCAAAAACGAGAGAAGAATGAGGAGGACGGTGAGCTATGAGAAGCTGCAAGGAAAGTTTGTTAGGGCTCGAAGATCGATGAAAGAGAAAGAGAATGTTTTATCCATCATAAAGGGAGATTGAGTTTAGCAAGGGAGCAAGGCAAATGGTTATGAGTCAAGAAAACTCCAGTAAAGGGCTGCGCTGCATTAAATTCAGAGGGACTCAGAACATCAGCAGCTAAAGAGACATGGGAGCGTAACAGAGCAAACTATTGAGGAAAATTAGTTATGGGTCAAGATCAGTGGTAAAGACCATGTTCTATTAACCTGACAGAGGAGAGAGCAAGTAGAGTGCATTTGGCAAGAGGCCAGGTTATTTTACATTAAGAGCAAGGGTATGGAGAGTGCCATGAGGTGATGATTGGGTCACAAATTACTTTAATAAAACACTATGCATCATTTATTTCTGTGTTAGGCGGCAACATGATATTCACTCATGTGTTATAATGTACTTTTCAGTAGCAAGCGACTTAGGGAGCAAGTTCAATTTCAGGAATAATATTACAATTACGATGACAAATAAACCTTCAAATTTCAGACTGAACATGAAATTAAAAATGAAACGAGGTGAAGTGTGTAAAGAAAGGGCATCACTGGAGAACAGAGGGGAAAAGAGTCAGACAGAGAGGAGAAGGACTGAAGGGAAGAGGAGTGGAGGTAGAGGAATTACATGGGTCGCTGTAAATCATAGAGCTACAGTACAGAGAAAGTGTCAGACACAGAAATAAAGAATTATGCTAAAAGAAGGAGTGTACGTGCAGAATGTCACAGAGATCACTGTCAACCACGTTGGAGTACCTCAGTGATCAATACTTTGCACTTACTCTGATCAATATGTAAAATCCTGCCGCAGACTGCTGATCATCGATCAATAAGACCAATAAAACCAGGGTTTGGCTCAGTATATGTGCACTTTCACTCATCACATTTATTTTAGTTGATGTTTTATGAAAACCTCACAGCTACGGATGTTTTGGCAGCAGTAAACACAAGGGGTTTTGGGATTCGTGGTCTTCAGTTTGAGAAACATCAGCATCGCAAATGTTCGCGGCATCATCGAACCCCAAATCTCAAAAACAACTATCTTAATTATTATATGACCTAAGGTAAGCTTTGAAAAGTCTTTCATGAAGCAAAAATGTTTGAAACTAGCTGTAGTACATATGTGGCTTTCTTAGTCATCAGTTATCCTAATGCACGTCAAGCAGAGGCCATACAGAACCCAGTGGCCTTTCAATCTCCATCATACTCAGAGGAAGAGGTGATAATTGGAATGTAGCCTTTTCATTAGCAGTAACTCCACAAATGGTACAAAAGTATCCTGAATTATCACAAGTCACCCAAGTCTGTTTTTACCCTCTCAGCTGAATAAAAACGTAACCCTAATTAGGTGGAAAGCCACCCAATCTGGCAACCCTTACTGTGAGGCTCAAAGGCTTGCTGTTGGAAATCAGCAGGGTAAAAAAAATAAAAAAAAACATGACAAATTTAGCTGTGCCAGGAGTTGTATTAGAGCTCCCGAGAAAGGCTGTCAACGCTGTGTCATCGCAGAGCCGCCCTGTGTTAGAAACAGCTGAATAGTGAGTTGTTATGCCAAAATACTCATGCCAATAAAATCTGAGGATATAAGAAAAAAATGCTAAAGTTGTCAGACCACTCAGTAAAATAGCAGGTCATAAAGCACATCACACTAAGGTTTGGCTTCAAGTTCTTTTACATTATCCCAGATGTGTTCAGACTTTGAGGTGTGCCTCCCCAGGGCGTGCGGAAGAGTTGAAAGGGTGGCACGGTGGCAGAGACGGGAGGCAAAGACGACGCGTGAGGTCAAAGAGACGGGCGCGTCAAGATTTCCTTCTCTGAGTCACAACTCAAACATATCTGAACACACAGACATGAGACGTATTTTTAGATTCAATGTGACTTACACTTTCATGACGATATCATTGCCTCCATCCGTCACATATTAACGTCCATGAACCTGCTCAGAGCTCACAGAAAAGAGATGCTCCTCTGAGAGTCATCGAGTTTCTTCATTATCAAAATAATTTGGTGATAGTTGTCAGTTTATCCATGGGTACGCTGCAAACAAGAACCCTGAGACATTACCAGGGCCAAAATGTGAAAATGTTACCAAATATAGGCTAAAAAGAATAAAAAACAATTGTAGCTGTTCAAGTTGTTGCTCGCAGCTGACACACAGACTCTATAGCAACAGTATACTTACTTTTTACATCCCTCAGAGCTCTCATATTATCTGGGCAGGGGGAGTGTTGGTTAAGTATGTGGAGATGTGACTTTTCATTCTAAGAACTCTCTCTGCCCATGTGTATGCCATCAGACTGTTTACAAAGTCAATACATGGTGCAATGCAGATGTTTGACCTTGGCATTAACACATCCTTGTAAATAGTTGTTTTCCTGCACAACTCTGGTATCTTAAGTGTTGTTTATTAATTAACAGATATGGTTGACATTGTCCCCCTGCATAGGATCTGTCTCTTAACCCTGCAAACTACCACACACTTGACAATGAATTACCTAACCCAAGATTATTAAGGACAAACATGACCTGTTGATATACAATGTGATGATATGATACTCTGCACATATTTTCTCTTACAGCACTCCCCTAACAAATTCCACACCTTGACTGTGATTATATGAAGTGTTTAGTCATATATTTCTCATTGTCTCTCAGGGACAGAAACAGAGGGAAGAGGAAATGAATATAGTTTACATTTGTTATGTTGAGTTTGTGATGCATTTTATTTTGTCCTCCATTACTCGCTGATAAAAAGCCATAATGAAAACATTGGATGTTTACTTTCACCAGGTCCATTATGTGCTTATTCATGCGTACGTGCGTTCTTGCCATATTTTAAACAATGCAATCAAAAGCAAGTATTTCCTATTAACCCTCTTTCACTTAATTGTGTTTCTGTTGTTTTTGTAGAGGTTCTGAAATTCATATCGTATAATTTGTATCGTAGTGTAGCTAGTACATGTGTGGTAGTATAAGTTCTTTTCAATAATAGATAGGACAAAACTATCTATTGTTGGTTGAATCAACCAATCATCTTGCTTGAGGACAGGTCCAAGAAATGCTTTGTTGAGACTTGGAAGCTGAGCAAGTTGGCTCCTCTGAGAGCTCTGAAACCTACAGCTTCCCTATCTGTCTCCATGTAGGTCCCCAGAGATGTTCGTGTGTGTTTTTGCGGAAGCATAATTCCAGCATTAATGTGATAGTAAGCTGTTACAGCATAGCCGTTAATGACCTGAACGCCCGAACTTCAGGTGGCAGTAAAGTAGCTGTTTTTCAGCTTGATCAGAAAGAGGTCAGTCTCCTTGTAATTAAAGGTTGCTCTGAATGCTTCTTTTCTGTGGATGATGATAAGAACAGAATAAAGTGCTGTATTTATCGGTCTTCTGTGGAAACAGATGCTCAGTCAGCTATCATCGCTTATTTCCCTGCTGTATTTCTTTTTTTTATTCCAAAGCACTTATTAAACATGACTTTGTAGAGTTCGGATCAATGAGGTGTGAAGTGATGACTCTGTGAGTTCTGCTGTCTCTCCTCTACGATTGGTTCAGTCTCTCCGGGACACTCTAATCATTTTGAATATCCTATATCTGTTTCATTGGCATGGGTGCAGGGTAAACAGTTTTGACGAAGCATATAAATAAATGTGTATTCCAGTATTTTAGCATGTACTCTTTCTCTTTCCCTCTCCTCACTGTCTCTTCCTGGAGGTACAGGTGAGTTATACTGTGCCAAAACTCGCAGCCTTCTTGCCACCATCACCGTGATACATGGCCTCCTCTCCTTTGCTAATTAAGTCTAACAGTAATGATTCAGTGAAGCTGGCAATCCAGATTAAAAGCAGTGCATTAGCAGTCGGTGCTAACATAATTAGCTACACTTTGAAGGCAGCTATAATCACAGAGCAGGAACCCCTGGGCCAACCTGCCAACGCGCAGGGTTAGCAACACTGAACTGATTAAAAATCTGTCATGTATGGACGAGGAAGGAGATTTCCATTGGACAGCAGACTCAATGGCAAACTGCCTCGTCATTTGGCAGGTGGTTCAGACAAGAGGATTAAGCATTCTGTACTGTAAAAACGCATCTGTTAGAGCTGGACTGATAATATAATGTGTGGTGTGAGAGGTGTAAGATTTCGTGACAAACCCACAGGGAATTATGGCCTGACTCTGCAGTTAGAGCTCAGGGCAACTGCTGAAAAAACCTAAACCAGAGCTAAAAGGAGAGTGACTATTAGACCAACATTCATCAAGTGCCCAGAAACATGGTTAATGCCAATGTTCTTATATATCTTGTAGATCTTCTACATGAAATAGAACATTGTTTGCTAACACATAAGCTTTATTTATAGCAAAGCTCAATGACGTGCCCTTCCTCAGAAACTACACCTCAAGGCTCCAATGGCTATAGCGACGCCACAAGGACTGTACAAACTGTGATGAGCTACTTGTCTTTTCTGCTGCAGGTTTCTCATGTCTGTGGGAACTGTTAATAGTAAAGACAACATTATGACAGTTGAAAAAAGACATTTTCTCTTCTTCTTCGTCTTTAAGTTGGGGCCGCCTGTGTATGGTGAAGGCCACCAGCCCTCCACAGGTCATATGCAGAATTCTGTAGATTGATCTAAATTCTTATGGGTGTACCCTTTTATGTAAAGTCTGGTCAGATGGAGAAAATTGACTTTTACTGTTTGTCCTCTTTGTGTCTTTGTTTTTGTTACTTCCCAATCATCCGTGCCATGTATGGCCATGTATGTAAGAGTAGTTTGTAGCTCCAGTGTCTGACAGTTGTGCTTTCAAGATGTTTCTTTCTCCAGGATAATTCATGCAGAAGTGGATCATGTTTCACAGTCTCTGCCTCTCTACTGCTGCACTTGCCATTCAGGGTGCTTTCCAACCAGTGCCAGCTCCGTACAGTGAGCACAGTGACGCAGTCTCAGCATAGTTTATCACAACTCTGTCCCTTCGGCCCCCTCTTAAGTTCAGAATATGTTTCATTATGGGCTGTACTGAGAAACAGAACCAGTTTCCTTTCTGCCATTGTTTATGCCACAATTATGCATTATGCTCATCCCTGGTTTCCACACACTATTTCCACATCCATTTCCTTCCTGTTGATGGCACTCTTGGCTGTCTTATTAGCTACTTCCTTCCCCTCGTCCCCTGTGTGCAGTTTTAACAGAAATACAACAGCTTATTAATAGGCTGTACTTTCTTTTCGAACTGTTCAGTTAAATTTGTGGTGGTTGTTGAAATCCTTTTTTATTATTGCTCTTTTATTTAATCTCCGGTGCTGAGCGCTTACTGATGTGGTGTTTGGCAAAGATTTCCCACTGAGGGATCACTGAACACCAGATTTGGTACCAATTTCAGTTTAGATGTGATTTATTCTTTTCCATTCTCTTTTATCAGTGTTTGTCTTCCTCTCCCTCTTTAAGACCACAGGTTGAGATCTGCTCCGCGCTCTTTTAATCATACATTCCCTCAAGGCAATTTTCGACCTCTGTTCTCCCAGCCTTCAGCTCCATTAGGCTTTTGCTTTTTTTTGCAGCAGTAGGTTACTGGCTCCTGCTAACATGATTAGTAGAGATTCATTTCGAAGGTGGCCATAATCACAGACTGGAAGCCCTGGGCTAATCCGCCAGTGGCTGTGGATGAAAACACAGAGGTGATTGAAAATGCCATATTTGGAAGGAAGGATAAGGGTGATAATCTAATCAGTTACTGGGTGGCCTCTTTAATCAGACAGTGGCTCAGACCTGGGAAAATCAGGCCAGTGTAATACTGGATGAAAAATAAAGACTTACAGGAGTAGATGTGTTTTAATATTTCACCTTTTCATAATGTAGAAATATTATGCTAATGGAGGTTCATAAATCCTTTATATGTTGTATGTTATATGTCTTTTTCTGATACTAATTTGTTAGATCTTTTAGTCTATATATATATATATATATATATATATATATATATATATATATATATATATATATATATATATATATATATATAGCCATCTCCCAGCACCTGAGACATTCTGCTATCTTTTCTGAGGAAAAGACAGTTGCTGAATATATTTGTCCCAGCCAACATTCAATTATGAATAACTTTCCTGTTAGTGTCTGTATCCCTGACTCTTTATGCAGGCTTGTATGTCACCTCTACTGGAAAAAAAAAAAAAAAAAGCCTCATTTTCTCAAGAACTACCAATATTCATCTCCTATTCCTGTCCGTATCTGTAGAGGAAGGAGTACCTGTGTAGTATCTATTTGCGCTAAACAGTAATATTTTTGATAATTTCCAATCTGGCTTCTGCAGAGAGGCCCGCTGTGTTGCCCACAATTATGATGTGGGTGGACTCTGATGAATGTGCAATGGTGATATCTGTGCCACGTTTTGTACTACTGACCATGATATCCCACTGGATATGGATATCAGATGGTGGGGATAACAGAAATGATATACATTTTGTAAATCTTGTCTTGTGTTAAATTAAATTAATTTAGAAGATTCTTAACAGTAAATGTTTTCCATCTCCAAAGAAATAAGAATCATGAGTCATTAATAAGTGCATCCCTTCCAGCAAAACAAGCGTAGGCATATTCAGCAGTACCAGCACTTACAAGAAATATGTGCTAGCATAGGGTCTGTGATGTCAGAAGGAGGTCCTGACTTCAGTGGAGAGTTTATTCCACCACTGTTGGGTCATGACAGAGAAGAGACTTGACCAAGAGTAGCATAGAGTCCTTAGAGTAATGAGGTGATCAGTTGCCTGGGGGCAGAGGAACACACTTCCTGCAATGTGAGCTGCAACACAGAGCTGGCACTGATTTACTGTGTTTAGTAATATGTTCTTTGTATATGTCATGGTGGACAGTCAGTTTCTCTCCATGTCATAGGGGCTAGGAGCAAGGAAACATCAATCTGTGATGGACCTGTCAGCCCTGGACCGATGGATGAGCATGTTGTGGGAATGTGATGGGCAGGTGGACATGGGAGCACAGGCATGCTGTTGGCAGAAAGCGCCCACACGCCAGCTTTGTTCAAATGGAGACCGTCTGCATCAAAAAGATGTCCACATTCCCAAGCCGTATTAAAATTGTTGTCAAAGTGCATGTGGTTGGTGTTGCATGCCGATGAGAGCCAGGTGTTCGGGTTGAGCAGTCTACTAAAGTGCTCCATTCCATGGCTGGGTATGGATGTAGGGCCAGAGATGAAAAATTTGCTATGGGACTGTTGGAGGACTTTAAAGAGATTGGCAAAGTCTCATTAACACAGTTTGGACCGCTGTTGTGAAGTCATTTGTACTGGTGTGTATTATGACCCTGTCAACCACAGCATAGGATTTAGGTCCAGCAGCTCTGTGGGTTAATGGCCTGGTATGGCAGTGGTGAGATGAGTCCCCCGGTTGCTGGACATCAGCTGCTCCTGGAAAGATAGAAGATGGTCAAGAGGGACCTGTCTGGGGATGTTTTGGGATCTTTTGTCTGAGACGGTGGCAGCCAGAACAGTTGTTCATCCTGTGGTTTAGGGCTTTTTTTCCCCCTTTTTCTTTCTTCTTTCTTTAATTTTTCTTTCTTTTTTTGCTTTTAGCATGAACACTGACAGCAACCTACTTATAAGGGAGAAAATGTATCCAACATGTGGTGATGTAAAATAACCCTACCGCAGTGGACAAACCTTCACATAACCACGTGTCCAAAACATTCAATCACCATTGTAGGTTTGTGTCACAACTACTCTAATTTATTGTCTTTTAATTACTATTGAAGATATCTTCCTTGTATATGTGGTAGTGTCAGAGTCAGAGCATATAACATGACACCCTCCCACGTCACACACACATTGGCACTGCTCTGAATACTGAATGAATGACAGCCCAGCCAAGTGGTAAAGATGTTGTGTTGACACCAAGGACCTAGAGAGAGAGAGAGTACATAGAGTTCCATCTCAGGAATGTAAGACAGGAAGACAGATAGACAGATGGGCTAATGAACTGTCACTACAGTATCCTGCAGTCAGCTGACATGCGTATGAGTGACATCCATCTAGAGTGTTCATCAGCAGCAGACCAAATGTAAGTTCAGTATTAGCTCTGTGGTGAAAAGGAAAAACGAAAAGTAGAATCACATATATTGTATTTTTGTGACTATTTACTGTTAGTATTTTTAAGGTGTATTTTCCAAATAAGTCTCTTGAATATATGATGTTTTCTTGATTTAGGTACACTGATCCATTTTATTCTACACTGGAATCAAGTAGACTAACCCTTCTTGATCTGACACATCACACTATGCACACATGCGACTTGCAGGTTCTGCAGGATTTAGCACTTCAAACCACAAAAAAAAAAAAGGAAAAAAGATAAGAAAAAAAAGGATCGTCTTAAATCAATCAAAATTCAAACTCTTTAATCTATGGCTGTTTTTTTTTTTGCTGTGTTCCCATTGGGAACATGGGAAACACGCCAATTTGAGACAGGTGCACATGCACCTGCTAATTAAGCTAATTTGTATTTTTCTAACTCATCGAATCTCCTGAAGAACAGAATGAAAAGGCATTTACCATCACCCTATTGTTTCCACTGCTGCAGCTGTCCTCAAATAATCATCCTTGTAGTAGTAGTAGTACCAGTACAAGTACTAGTCGACAGGTACATCATGAGTCTTATTTTGTAGCTTTCATTTAATGTTTTTTTTTTTACTGATTAAATACAGCCAAAGTTATGTTTTCGAAAGCATTGTCAGACAGAAATTAAGGAGTGTAAAATACTATAATAATTCACCATTATTT
This sequence comes from Toxotes jaculatrix, assembly GCF_017976425.1. Lineage (NCBI taxonomy): Eukaryota > Metazoa > Chordata > Actinopteri > Toxotidae > Toxotes > Toxotes jaculatrix. Next base: position 5,174,555 of record NC_054403.1, read on the forward strand.
GGCTCCTCATCTCACTTCTGAGACATCAAGGTTTGACATCTATCATGTGACAGCTCAGAGAGGTCCTGCTCAGCTCATGACAAAACACAAGATATTTCACTCTCTGTTCCTTTAACAATCCAATTTCATTTCCTGTTTTATTTTCTTAAAGTAAGCACTTGACTAGAAGCATCACTCTGAAGGTGTAAATCAGGGTCCAACACCAGTCGCAGGCTGTTACAGGTGTCTGCACAGATCAGGTCAGTGCTTCAACCCGGAGACAGTCATAAACTCAAATGTCATGTCTGCTGGGGTGGAAATAATACTGAAATGGAAAACAGGTGAAGCTCTCACAGACACAGAGGTTGATTTGTGTGAATTGTACTGTGATATTGCCTTTTGTTGAGAGGTATTTTGTGAGAAAAAAAGAGAATTAATGTATAAGCCTGGAGATATTCAACATTTTTCTTTCTGTCAACAAATGCCATGGATGTAATGATGCTCCAACTTTTCATCCAGTATACCCTCAACTGGGGTGGGAAGAAATAGTGCTTTGGACTTATGTGCTCTGGTGGGTGAGATGTGGAGATATCTGGAAGCTCAGGTTTTGCACCCAGGATGATCCAGTGATCTCTGGGTGAGACTGGAGCATGACACATGGGGCACAGGTTGCATTTTGCTGTGCAGAGCCAAGTAATACAAGGTTGTTATGGACCTTTTTGTTCTCATGGAGCCTTAGGTAGCAACCTGGGGAAACAGAAAACAAACTTGGCCATTACATTAGTACTGGAAGGCTTGGAGGGAAGGGGGCGAGGGGTTGACCTTTCTGATGCCCTCATTCAGTTCTACTCTGTGCTTGGAAAGACGATTGAGTGGTATAAAATGCTTCTTTATTATTTCTTGAACATAGTGATTGTCAGTACTTACATCCTGAACAAAATACTGGCTGCTGAGAGAGAAGAAACTCCACTCCTCCAAAAACTGTTCAGGGACTGGGTTCGGATCCACCGGACAGGGCTTTTCTGTCTGGAGTTTGAACGTTTCCCTGTGCTTGCATGGGTTCCCTCCAGGTACTCAAACTACCTCCCACAGCCCAAAGACATGCAGATCAGGTAAACTGTCCATAGCTTTGAATGGGAGTAAATGAATAGTTGGTTGTCTCCATATGTCAGTCATGTGACCTGTTTAGACTGTAGCCCGCCTCTCACCCAAAGTTGACTGAGATTGTTTCCAGCCTGCCCATGACCCTTAAGAGGCTAAGCTGTATAGAAAATGGATGTATGGATAGTTTAGAAAGCATACACCTGTGTATGTAAGGTCCCACAATTCATACTGCATGTTAGTGATGAATTTGTTGAGAGGCATGGGTCAGGGCAAAGGTATAAAATTGCAGAACTCCAAACACTATATCTGGCAAACTCCAGGCACTGATCATCACCTGGCTCAAAGTAACCTGATGCACTGGAGGTACTTATACTACTAGAAGGAAACTGGCCAGAACTGAGGGAAGAATGAATGCAGCCAAACTTGGAGAGGGAGGTCCTTGAACAGAACTTGCTCCAGAATGCACGCTACCTCAAACTGGGACGACAGTTCACCTTTCAGCATGACAATGACCCAAAACACACAGCCAATAAAACATCGGAGTGGCTTTGGGACAAGTCTCTGACTTGAGTGGCCCAGCCAAAGCTTAGACTCGAACCCCAAAGAAAAATCTATAGAGAGACTTTAAGATGGCAGTTCAGACATACTTTCCATCCAAACTTACGGAGCTTAAGAGGATCTGTCAGGAAGATAAACTGCCCAAATCCAGGGTGTGCAATGCCTGTGGAGACTCAAGAGGAGCTGAAGCTGTAATTGCTGCCAAAGGGGCTTCTACAATGTACTGATTTAAGGGTCTGAATACTTTTGGAAATGAAAGATTTTATTTTCACTTTGTCATTACTGGATATTTAGTGTAGACTGATGGGAAAATGGCAGTTTTATTAGTGTAAAATTAAATCTACAAAACAATAAAATGTGCAAAAAGTGCAGGGATCTGAATACTGAATAATTCTGAAGCCACTGCATATAACGACACATACATAGGAAATATACTGTATAATCTTTCATGTCCTTGGGTAAGCATACACACAAACACACTGCTCCCTAACAGTTATATTTCAACCACCAAGTAGTGCAGCAGCAGTGGCAGTCAAGGGCAAATCCACACAATTGGTCTTTTTCTCCACAGACACAAAGGCAGAAATCCCATTACTCCCCTAGGTAGTCCTGTAGGACACACACACACACAGACACACACATTTCCCTGCTATAGCTGTGTGGTGAAAGTCAGGGTAGCAGTAGTTATTTCTCAGCCAGCAAGAGTGAGACAGGGTCATTTACTAATCCCCCACCACCATCATCACCTCAGGCCCTGCCCCTGACGTTCCTGTCACACACACACACACACACACACACACACACACATATATATACAAATGAATATGCCTCTGTATTTCATTCATTCGTTTCATCTCATTCTGTGCAGAGTGGCTTTCTTACATCACATATTTCTTCCTTCTTCTGTCCACATCTGTGACACTGGACCTTTATTGGTCAAAGTAAAATCTATGTATTGAAACAAACGTGATTAATAAATATAGTGAATACATACAATACTGACTGACAATAACTTGATTGCCATGAATTTTGCTGTTCATTGTCAAGACATTCAGGGCCCCTTAGACAATACTAACTAAACAAAAAAAACATTCCCATCTGCCTCAGCTGTTCTTTTGGTTCCATTTTAATGAACAAATCTTAGCATGCTAACATGCTAAACTAAGATGATGAACATGGTAAGCATTGCCAAACAAACAACAGCACATTAAAATTGTAACTGTGACCATGTTGGCATGACGACATTAGCATTTTGCTCTAAAGCACCACTGTGCCTAAATACATCATCACAGAGCTGCGAGTGCGGTTGTACAATCTTAGGGGCATGTGAACTGAATCTGTTGCAAATTACCATCAGGAGTGAAAATTTGTTTCTCTCAACTAAGTAGGCTATTTAAGACAACAGATGTAAATAAGCCGCAGCTCATTTGATTTGCATAACGTGCCATAAAATAAGCTGTGATTCCCTATTGTTGTGCCGTTTGTTGCAAAAGTGAGGAAAGTACTGAAGTGGAAAAGAAAGTGTTTTCTGCTGCTGAACTTTGAACGGCGGTTAAAAGGAAGACATTTCTGGAACCACAGGTACGCCTTCATCCCACAAGCAGAAGGATGCATGTGAGGAAAAACAAAAAAGCCTTTGGATCAGCCATTGGATAACTGGCTGCTTCAATCATATCACACTAGACTGGAGCTACTGTGAGCAAGGGGCAAAATAAGCAGGAGGGATCCGAAGGAGACAGCAAGGCGACGTTGTGTGGGAAAAAAAAAACAACAGATTGTCGCTTTGTTGCTCTTCTGTCTAGTGCTGTGTTGCTGAGGGAAGAGCTCCAGTAAAATGACTAACAGGACTGTCCAGTTCTCTAAGACTGTCCTCTTGCCAGAAACTCTCTCCCTGTGTGCATCTGATTAAACAGTGCCATAGGTTTCACTACAAAAGCAGCAATTTTAGTCCAAAACCCTTAGTAAATATCAATTTTACTCTTTCTTGGTGTATTTTAAAATAAAGCTTGCATATATCCATTGAATTGTTTGGCATTTAAAGCCAGAGAACCTCAGTACAAACAGTAGCCGCCAGCAGAAAAAAATGTAATATTACCACCGACTTTTAAGAAACAATATCAGCCGAAGTCTACGTCCATGCCCCTCTTTCCTTACTCTCTCCCTGTCCTCTTGTCTTGTCTCTGTGTCAGTTGATGTTTATCTTATTATTGCTTTGGGCCTGGGGCTTGTGTGATCAACAGGTTATTTCTGCAGCACAGTGCTAACAGCTCTGTGCTTTACTGTGGAATAAAAATAAACCAGCATGTCAAGTCAGTCTCATTTCCTCAGTGGCTGGTTTATGTGTTTTCCTAGTTTGTACCACTTTATTTATTTATTTGCTATAGATTTAAGGGGCAATCTGTAAGAACTGGCCACCTGTCGAATTCATACTTATTCACAGGCAGCATATTACTAGAAAGTTTAAGTGACCATGTCTTTTGTAAGAAAAAGGAAATGCACCTCTTAGTCCCTTGGCAACCGCCCCTGTCCCATAGTCTCACTGGCCATTGGGCATACTGGGACAAATCTTGGAGGGGTCGGGACACCACATCTATGGGATTGTAGACCATCAAAAAGATCCAAAATGTTTTTACCAGCCCTCCCAGTGTAGCTGTCATTTGGGATATGACTCACTGGCCACTCACAACCAAGTTTCAGGAAATCTAACTTCAGCATGGGGCAGTTGTTGACACATTTCTAGAGAGGTTTTTATGTCAGTCAGATTATGTAACTGGTCTGTTGTTTTCTTCGGTTATCGTTAGAATTCACACTAGTTTCACACTAGTGTTTCACACTAGTGATGGGAATTCCAGCTCTTTTTAGTGAGCCAGATCATTTGGTCAGCTCAGCTCGTTCGACTCCAAAGTGGCTCTTGGTTTAGTACCATTTTTGCCAAATTTTGCTGTTTTGATGTTTTGCACTGAACTACACTGTTGGATGTACAGTTCTAATATGCCTTTGAAGGTCGTTAATAGACTGTGCTTGATATGATTGTTTTATCTTACAAATTCTACATTCTGTCTTCATGTTGTCTGTTATTAAAATGGGTGAGTCTGATGAGTCGAATGCAGACTGATTGATATCAATGAGGTGGACAAAATATTAGAAACACTTCTCAGTAAAACCCAGGGCTGTAGCGTTACTCTGGGTTATACCAGAAAAGAAGTGGTTCGTAAGACATGTTGTCTTAAGATGCTGGTAATCAAGTGTTTATACAACACTGGAAGGGAGAGTGAAAAGCTGGTCATCATAGAGAGGTGGAGAATGTGGTCTTGTTGAAACGTGAATAATGGTGCTCATTTTCAGTCTCTTCTGGAAATCTTTCATAGCGTTACATTCAGTTGTTCACATGAAAAATGGCAGAAGCAGCAAAAAATTTAAATGGTCAAACACAGACCCAATAATCTGTCATCAGAAGGAGGTTTCTCATCAACCATCTGACAAGCAGGTCTGATAGAGTGTACTGGTTCCTTTAAACAGCTTAGGTTTTAGCCAGGTTTGAGTAATAAACTAGAAACTGTATATAATGAATGATATGGGGTGTATATATAATGGTGCAGAGCACATTAGCATGTGAGTGAGGGAATACATGGACTGGATGCCTCCTGCGTAGACACACATGGAGCGCTGGATCTGCTGCAGCTGCTCTGCTAACCCACTGCTCACACTGCAGTGTAGACGAGATGCAGTGGTTAAGGAGCATACAGCATAACCACAACACCCACCGAGTCCCAGCCAGACCTCAGTTGCATGTCATACCCTTGTCTCTACACTAACAGTCAAATAAAGGCAAAAATGCCAATATTATAACTTTCAAAAACATTCAGTAGGTGTATTATGTATCTCAGTAGATCCTTATTTAAGAAGGAGCAGGATTACATGTCAGCTGATAAAATATATCTCAGTTAATAATACTCATCATCAGTTCTTTGTGTTATATAAGACGAATCAACACATATGTGTTAGTTCACATGAGTTTGATTTTAGACCACATGAACTGAACTACACACGTATAACTGTTTACTTTCTCATATGACTCTGCCAGAAAGCAAATCAGCGTATTTTATAAAGACCTACACCCACACACAAACTCCCATCAAATGACTGACTGCCTACAAAACACACACACAGGTTTTGGGATGAAATGGGGTCACAGCCTCAGTTTACTGTTCATCCTCCACACTGACACAAACAAGCAGAGTGTGCCCGTCGAGTTCATGAGAGCACGCAGCTTCTTTTGTAAGGGGATCTGTGGTTTCAGCAGAGAGGAGGTCTGCTCAACACAACACGTGTTGAGCCTTTCCTGACCTGGTTTTTTCTGCTCAGTAAGCTCGCTTTGGCGCATTCTTGATGTATTTGGTGGAGTGAGAGGCAGTTTTCTCACAGAAAACATCTGCGGTCTTGATCTCAATCATGTCGGCTTTCTCTGCCACAATGACAGAATCCTCCAGATTGTAAATGTTTCCTCCAAGAGAGAACCCCTTCTCCCCCCCAACCCCAGGGTGAAAGCTGTCTTCCACCGTGAACCTGTGACCTGCCTCACAAATTTTGGTTTGATGTCCTCCCAGGTAGTGGTGTTGTGACACTTCCTGTGTTGTGACGAGCAGTAGTCCATTGAGAGGACTGTGTGCTCTGTGTCAGTCCCCCTGTCCAAGACTGGGATGGAAGCAGATGTGAATTCTGTTGTACTGCTCCCAGTGATGCCCTCATGCCAGAAAACAGACATGGTTGTCTTCTTCTTCTTCTTCTTCTTCTTTTTTTTTTCTTTTTTTTTTAGAACTGTTCTGTGTCTCCTCTCCAGATCTTCATGGTTGGATTTTTATGACCCCCTGCATGACTTTATGCAAACTCAGCTACCTACAGTATCCTGCTCCCTCATATTCCACCAATTTAATGAATTAGCCTGAATAAAAATCAACTCAAGGATAAACTAAAGGGGAAACAACTATGAAAGGGCAACAGATTAATATGATAATAAACAATTAGTCAGTAAAAAGCATTATACAGTATAATGTCTGTAGTGATCACCACCACAGAAAAACTACAGCTTGTTGTGATAAAATGCTTAATACTGTGAAGCTTATGCTGATATAGGTCACAGTTTCTCAGCCATGTTTATGACTTGGATGTTGACATAAATGCTGGTTACAAGTCAGAAAACCTGTAAGTGCAGTAACTCTGATATGGCATGAATGTGGCATAAGAAGAAGATCATACACTCTGTGACTCATTTTCATTTCTTGTGCTTGTGCATGACAACCATATTGCAAGGGTTGGAATATACGCCACCGCTAAAACTAATGAAGTCTAACACAGCTGTCCTGAAATAAATCTTCCTTCATGAAGGTTAAAATGTTCTGTTTGTTCAAGCTGCTTACTGTACGATCACTTTGGAGGAAGCAGTTTGTTGTGCTGTTGGAAGCAGAGAGATGTTTCTGTTATTTAGTCTACCCTCATTGATGTAAGGACAGCATATTGAAAACATACATCAACACCTCTAAAACACTAGATATAATCAGATAGAAATTACTACGCAGTCTGAAATCCAGACAATCTGCAGCTCTTGTATGTTAACTGGTTTTGTTTGTTGGCATCTTGGTTTGTGGAGTATGATAGGTGACTTGTTGATATACATCACACACCAATTCTCTATCTCCCATATTTAAAAAATAAAACTGTACTAAATAAATCCAAAACATTTCTTTACAGAACAGATATAGCTATTTTTTATGAATAAATTGTTCATGTGCTCAGAGATTTGCTGAAGCACATGTTTTGAAAAATACATCTTGAAAATGGTGTTAAAAATATAAAATTGAGGATGGAGCCCATTCTAAAATTATCTCAGCTTGCCATGAAATACTGGTGTCTATGTGGTGAGCCTCTAGGGATTCGCTCTACCTCTACCTTTCAAATCTGCATACCTTAATGGCAGCAGCTCCCCTCTGCCAATTAAAGTCGCATTACCCTAATCACCCAGTAAAAACTACTCATCCATTCATGCTTAGTTTGGGCATTTGATGAGCACAGGGATGTCCAGGCAGCTCGGTGGATTGAGGTGTAAACCTCATCACGTATTCAGGAGAGGATGTGTTGTGACTGCAGCTCGTGACATTTCTCATGTAACCATCTCTCTCTTTCTCTAAATCTCTGAAAAAGAAGATGCTACACATCATTAGGGCCTCTGATTCTGGCATTTGTGTTTCTTAAATGATAATTCCAGTGTATTATGACTTGGGTCTTTGCCAGTAGCAACAACCAACAATGCCATTCCTAGACCAAAATATGTCACCGAACTTGCAAACTGTTTTGAGATTCAGTTATCAACAACTGATATGGAATTAAAAAAAAAAAAAAAAAAAAAAAGTTAACTGAAATAAAACTAAAAACTACTGAAACTAAAATAACTCTGGTTGTTAGGGAGAACAAAGCATTTTTCCAGTGCAGAAGTACATACTGTTAACTTGTAACTTCAGATTATGATAATGTGAACTATTTGGTGTCATATATAGCCTTGAGTAGTAGTGGCATATTTTAGTTATTGTTATTATTAAATTTATATCTTGGTTTCATAACATTTATATATATATATACACTTGGGTATGTGGACACTCAACTGGGAGAGGTCACCCACCACCCACTGCTAAGGCGCCATAGTCGAGGCGCTAGGGTTAGCTTATGCTCTGAACCAAAATGATTATATAATAACTCTTCTGACTTATGTTTATGTCAAGGAGTAGCACTGCTCGAACAGGTAGCTAATCACAGTGTTTGAAGCATGGTGTGAAGGCACAGGTTGTGCAGAACTCCACCTGCATGCTACTCTTTCAACGCTTTTTCTCACTGCTACGTGCTTACCCTTGAAACCCTGTGAGCATTATTCTGAATAAAAAGTATCTCATCCAGCTCTGGGGCTCTCAGATCTGTTACTACTAAAGTGCCTTTCCTGGGTTTAATTATGTTTAATAGAGCTAAATATTTAAGCATACATCAGGGAAAGGCAGTGCTCTGCATTAAACACACCTGAGAGGAGTGAAGTGAAATTATAGTGAAGTTCTGTCTTTTGATTTTTTTTTCTCCCCCCCCCCCACATTTTTTTTTCTCCCTGGGACTCAATCCAGGACCTCTCCTGCAGCTCACCTCCCCAGATTTCCCCCAAGACCTGGGGGATCTGAGTCTGTGCAGGCTTTTAGGGCTGATGACGGCAGTAAGGCTGGCCCCAGACGCCTACCATCACTCTCTGTTCAAATAACTGCTGGACAGGCAGAATAAAGCAACACACCACTCCTTCCTCCAGCACCATGACAGGGCCCTGCTGGTCGGTTACAAATGAATCACTTTTGGATATCGAGATCACGATAAATAATAAGCTGCCGGATTTGGGATTTTTTTCTAAATCAAGGGCCACATATTACACAGAGGAGCCAAGTATATGTCCAAAAAGCATGCGCAGTTCCTTATCCAGTAAGGTGTGTATACATTTCACCAGTCATTCCTTTTTTTTTGGCTGTTGGCTTTGAGCAAAGACACATCATTGATCATATCCATATGCTTGCTCCTTGTTCAAGCGCTTTATTTTATTACCTTCTAAACTGCACAGAAAACCTAACCGTAACCCATAACCCCACCGACATACACAAACTGTAATTATCTAAATGTTGATCCAGAAGTATCTCTTTTAAAAATCTGCTCACTACAACTGCAGCATGAAAACAGCAGTTTATCATCAGGTCCCACACGTGCAGAATAACTGCCCGGTGACTCTGATGGTTCTGGAGATGGCGGCATGGCGGCTGACAGTCCTCTGTATCAGCCTCACTCTGGCTGTCTTCATTCAAATCTTTGTCACCCAAGTTTGTCGCTAAAACACAAATTCACATTCACACTATACAACCACAACAATTAGTAAAGAAAAAGACTCAATGTTTGAGACATTCAGTGAGAGCTCTGGTAGACATGAGAATACACTGCTCAGCAAAACAAAGCCATTAAATCTCATTGTGATAAAGGAAGAAGAATTCATGGAATATACTTAAATATTCTCTCACGTCCATCCCTGAACTTCAGCGTATAATGTTATGTAGAGTGCAGTTATCTTTACTTGTTATCATTATCTTGCTGAGCTGACATGTTTGGTGAAGAGGGCTTGGAGCTGATCTGGTCTTGACCTTGGCAGACTCCTGCTCGACTCTGTATTGCTCCCTCTCTGTTCCTCTCCTCGCTCTCACACTGCTCTGAGTCATTTTCACTGGCTGGTAGGCTGGGCGTCTTTTTTGCCAAAAACCACTGAATGTCCTGTCTGTCCCCTTTCTTTTCAATACTTTCTGTCAGTACTGTCTCTGCCAAACATTATAGTGAACACAAAGATGCAATTCACTAAGCACTGCATGGATTAACAGTAGTGGTATGCTGCATGGTTTGAGCATCACTGTTGGGTTCAGCTCTACATGCAGTATTGTGCTGCGTTCAAGTCCCATCAGAATCACCAGTTTCCCACTTGGAATAGTTATAAACATTGGAATATTTCCATTATTACCTTCCCTTCCCCATAGCAAAAACACAGCATCACTGTAGTTCCAATAAATGTTTTAAGTGTCACAGTCTATGACCTTTATTCATCTGTAAAGAGTGACGCATCAGTGACAGGACAGGGGTACTTCTGCAGCCAATCAGATTTCAGGCAGGGCCAGCTCTCCCCTGGTCCCGCCCACGAGTCACACTTTGTAATTGTGGCAGTGTTTTTGTGCATAAAAATAAAGTCAAATGATGTTTTAATACGTGTTATTATCAAAAGAAATCTTTGTTCATGAAGCCTCTGTAGACTTATGTATACATTTATTAATCTATCTATCTATCTATCTATCTATCTATCTATGTTCTAACATTACCTTGGTATAGATTCTGTGCTTGTATAATGTTTTAGGATATCTAAGCCTCTGATGCTTAACTCGTGTAGGGATGCAGAGTGGCACCAGGATTGTAGAAGCTCCAGTTTCTCTTACAGGTTCAGAGTAAATCTGATTAGGTAAAGTGCATGTTCAACTGGTGCCACTCACATTTAATTTAAACTGTGTGGAACCCAAACGGAGGAAAGGTAATGTACTTGTACATACATTAATGGAGAGAGATGTGAATGACATTTTCTGTTACAAAACATGCCCAGGGAGCATCTGCCTGATAAAAGAAGCATTAAAAAATAATGACTTTCCAAATTCACATTGAAATGATGAGTGTACCTGCAGCCTTTGCACGGTGTCTTTTCATTATCTGTTTGATAAGCAGAGTGCTCAACACCTCCTGCACTGATTCTGCATACCTTAACAAAAGAAGCTCTCTCTCCTGCCAATTAAAAGCCCATTAGCCTAATCACCCAGTAAAAACTACCCATCCATTATTGCTCACTTTGTAAATTTTATCGGTGCATTTCACCAGAGAAATGGCTCCGCTCCACTGCGAGGGCCCCAAAAGTCATTAGCAAGTCTACGTAAGTATTAATGGAGATGGTTGGAAAAGTGTTGACAAATCAAATCACGCATGGTGATAACCAGGCATTATCAGCTACCAAATATGTGTTTCTTATTAAATTGGGGTAAGGTTTTGGGTTAGGAGATCAAATATTAAGCTTACTTGTCTGTATGTATCAGAAGGAGAGATACTGTTGTTGAACTTGTGTGTTTCTTGCTGTCTGTATCAGTCTGTCTTTGTCACTGGTGATGTCTTGATACACACTGCACCTCTCACTGTGTGTGACTGATCCCAGTCTAATTGTTGGTACTTTGCTGTGCACACTCTGTTTCAAACTGGGGAGACAGATTTAATTATTTGTAATAAAAATAGATTGTCATCTCCCTCTTGGCACGAGGTGTAATTTGGTCTTTTTATATTTTATGGCTTTTGTCCAATTTGGCTGCTTGTGCATTATATTTCAAGTCTAATATTATCTGATGTATAATCTAATTATTTCCAAAGATTTTTTTTTCTGATAATCAGCATACAAAACATTTATCCAAAGTAAAAGCACATGTTCAGCATCACCTTATTGAACTAGCTGATCATCAGGCATTTTAAAAGTAATGTGGGTAAAACCTTTGCTCCAAAATTAATTGGCAGTAGCTTTTTGTTTGTTGTTCTGGTCCCACGCAAACAAGAGGAGGACGTGATGTGGGCTGGACAGAGCGATCAGATCTCTGAAGTGAAAACACCTGCCTGTGAAGGTTCACCACAGCTGCGTATAGAAGAGGTCATAGATGTACAGTGTCTGCTGATTTTAAATCAGGAACAGCAAAACGATTAGTGAACACACTTCAAACACCAGGTTCATGACTTGGGACTGTGGCTTCCTCCCACTTTCCAAAGACATGCAGATTAATAGGTTAATAGACTATAAAAGGTTAATAGGCTATAAATTGCCCACAGAAGTGAAGGGGAGTGTGAATGGTTGTTTGTGTCTATGTGAAAACCTGTCCAGGGTGTACCCCACCTGTTGCCCAGTGTCAGCTGGGGTTGACTCTAGCCCCACTGTGACCCTCAAAAGGATAAGTGGTATAGCTAATGGATGGATGGATGGTTGGAGTTACATGGGTCAGAGATTTCAGTTCATCTCCATGGAAACACATGAGGTCTCTAATAGTACATTTCAGCTACTTGTCGTCCAGCACCCTCGGAGACTTGATGTGGTCACAGTGAACATGTTACTGTACGTATGGAAAAAGTCTGCAAGGGCTGTCTGCATTTTTCTGTAGGAAGAGAGACGACGATTGAGCCGGACCTGACAGGTGCCACTCATCTGCAGTTACCTGCCTGACCACCTGGACAACAGGAGCAGACAGACATACAGACAGCCCCAACACTCAAACAGGGTGAGTCACTCTAAGTTTTTAAATCTAATCTGAAAAAACTGCTTTTATAGAAGAATATTGTCTTACTTCATCATCCAGTTGTAGTCTTTATTGTTGTTATTCCTCCTTCACTGTTTTCTGCTCTACTTTCATTTTCCATTGCATTGGTCAAATTACTGAGACTTTTATTGACCCAGCGTTGGTTTTGTTGCTTGTATTTCTGTCTTTGTGCTTTGGCCTGCTTTTATTAGCTTCTTTTTATTTCTCTTGAACGTGCTTTGTCACTCTGACATTTGAGACGTCTTGTGTAAAAAAAGATCCAAAAAATCCAAGCTAAATGAGTAATTACGTGTCCAGTACGCCGCCACTAACTGGCAAACAGGCTACAAAGTCTTTGGAGCTGCAGAAATTACACAGTACTGTGATAAAAGCACCGTGCTAGATAAATGTATGAACAACCATGAAAAGCAGACACACATTGCTACGCGGCCAAGTGGTTATTAGCCTCTGGAAAATAGAGGGCTCTGATCCAGGGAGAGCAATGAAATGACTCTGAACATGACACAAAAGGTGCAGCCTCTGATTGTTACCTAGTGAGCCAAACAGCACATGATACTGATAACGTGATGAGTGTAATACTTTGTGATAACTCAGGAGAGAACCACCAAAATTAGCATGTTGATAGCATGGTATTTGATCATTGCACATATTTGATTATTCGCTCAGCTGGTCAGTTTGAACAAACAGCGAACAGTGATTGCAATCTGTGTTGTCATGAGTGAAATAGGATGAAGAAGAAGAAAAAAAACAACTGTGGTTCATTTGGTTCATTTCTGCTGCCAGGGCAGATCCTTAATTCAAACTTCATTAGTTGTGGTACAACATTGATCCATTAGACAAGAGAGAGCAAGGAAACTTACAAAATGTGTGGCAAGATAAGACAGTGTTGGATTAGGAGGTTTCTGCTAAATCAGGATGCTTCTTTACTAGCACATCTAAATACATATAAATGTGATCTGTGATATCCTCTGAAATACGACCGAAAAAGCTTCTGACTGCAAGGGGCAGTAGCTCAGGGTAATTCAGGTTCACCTTATCCTTATCCTCCTAGTTCTGCCTGGGAGTGTTTACTGCTGCAGTACAATATTCCACTACACTAAAACAGCAGCAGCCAGTCTGAGAAGGAAGGAATTATTTAAATTTAAATAATATTAATTGATATTTTTGTTAATTCTGGCCCCTTGGTGCACGCAGACCAGGCTGACAGCTGAGTCACTCAGCTTGTTGTGGGTCTCGTCCGTCGCAGATGAAATCTCCAATATGAAGACTGTGCTCTTCTCCATTACATCATAAATGATCTCCTCCAGCAACAATCACTGCTCCCAGACTGAAAGACAGATCTGGTCTATGGTTTTCCTCTGAACTATCAACCTCATTCTTGTAAAGAAATAAAAGCTCGGCCCCTCAATAGACACACAGAGAGGAATCCCACTGGGCTTCATTTAGAAAGATTAGAAAGGAATGCACATCCCTCGTGAGAAAAGCTTCATCTAAGTCATTCTTGGACTTGATCTCTGGCTCTTATTCAAACCCTGCAACATTCGAGTGTTGAAATTGAATAACTGCAGTTCTCCTTACCTACTCACGTCAGGTTTCGATGATTGCTTAGTCTATGATCACCTGTTCTGCCTTTAACAGACACTTGCAGCAGTTGGTAGCATTTTTGAGGACCAGGATAGTGGCCTCCCCTCTTCTAACAGTGACCATCATTTTATTAATCACAATCATTTAGCTACTTCATATCATGCCTCTCTACTTACTCTTCATCTGATCTCTCTCTCCGCACAGTTATTACGCTCTTCAAACCAGTGATGGTGACAATTTGGATTTTTTTCTTCCTACATCTTTCTGCTTCACTAATTGCTGAGCAAATAACTCACATTTTTAACCCTATTATTTCTACTCGTGTTGCTCGTGTTGGAATTTTTCGCACACAGGCTCCGTCATCAGTCCAGGTTCAGGCCTGTTTCTGCCATTACTTTGGCTGTGATTGAAATTATCAATGCCGTGGATGAGTAAAAACATTGTGCTGCCATCTTTGTGGACCTCACCAAGGCTTTTGCCACAGCTTATCATTCTTTGCTTCTACACAATTGAAGTAATGCTGGTTTTAGGTCAAGTGCTTGTGCATAGTTTTGAATGTCCTGTCTGACTGACAGCAGTTGGTGAACCTGGGAACTATTAGCTGGAGGATTTTTACTGATAACTAAAAGTTCAATTCCTGGACCAGTTCTTTTATAATTTATATTAACAGTATTTCATTTTTATCTAAATGAAAAGCTGATGATAAAATGCTGTATTGTATTGTACTGCGGCCTCTGCTCAGCTAGCTGTAGAAGTGATAGAGATTAGAACAAAAGCTTTTTTTGAACAGAAATAAAACTAACTTGTTTATACTTTGTAGGATGAGGACTGTTGAAACCCTCCTTGTTTTGTCTGTTATGGATTATGGTGATGTGATTTATAGACTCGCCTCTGCCTCCACTACTAAACCCTTTGATTCTTCTTCTTATTGGTGATGGTTATAGTACCCATTATTGCATCCTGTATGAAAAAGTTGCGTAGTCCTCTCTATCTGAAAGACGTGATAGGCATATGTACTTGTTTATCAATAAGGCCCTTATTGAGAAACTGCCATCTTATGTAAATTATGTGATACACTGCTCCTCTGGGCCATATCAAAGTCTAGTGAATGGCTTTCACTGCAAGTCCCACAAGTCTGTACTTGCTTGGAATATCTGCTTTTGTCTGGACCTCTTAACAATGCACCCTAACATTAATATGTTGGTAACCTCTGGTCATTTAAGGTTCAGCTTTTCTTTGTACCAGTTTTACCTGATTTATCTTTCACAGCTGTACCTTGCATTACCTTTAATTAACTGTATTTATACATACTTGTTTTAAATACTTTTATATTTTAGTATTTTGTAGTACATGAAGGCCCTGCCCTCAATGACTTTTCAAGTGTAAATAAACGTGCGTGTGAACCCTCTTCACACGCAGTGCCCTCCACAGCTGTGACTGTGACTTCATGTGAAGTGACACTCTGTAGTGAAGGGCTACTGGGGGGAGACCAGTTTGGGAAAGGACCCTTTGGAAGTAATCTCTATCAGAACATGGCCAAATCCTGCTTCTCATACTTTGTGATAAAGATGAAACTGAACTGGCACTTAGACAGTGAAAACAAACATTTGAGCCCCAAGCAGCTGATTATGTCACGAGTTGTGTCCCAAATCAAGGGCTGCACTCTCAAGCTTAGCCTTCTGGATAGTGAAATACTCATAATGTAGTGGCTGTGTCTAGCAAGTTCAACTTAGTCTGACTCTTTTTGGGTTATCTGGCTTCACTGAGCCTGACATTGGTCATCCTGAATGGCCACTATCATGAAGCTGGTAATCAGCTGGCTCTGTCAGATCTGGGTTTTCCAATCCAGCTGTTCACACAGCACAGTGATTAGACTGAAAATATCTATTGCTTGTTATTACATGTCACTATATTATAAACTCAGTACTTTTGTCCCTGTCAGGATCCTTAAGGTATGATGACTTCCATTTTACCAGTGATCTGATGTTAAATATCTGTCAGGTTCAAATAGAGACACTTGATCTGTACCTACTGTGGCATCGTGAGAAAAATAAGGATAACTAAGGTTTGTAAGACATAAGAGATGCAGTGTCCTCTTACAAACATTTTGTGTAAAGAAAACAGACATATTTCTTGTCTCTTAAAAAAAAAAAAAAAAAGGTCGAGGCTCTGAGAAAATTGTGCTGAATTGTGGACTTTTTTTTTGCTGAGCTGTCCCTTTTTCAAGTGTTGTTCTCTCTCCTAATCCTCTATATAAGTATTCTCATACACTTATTCCGTTTTGGGATTAGTCATAATATTTTTGTTGAACTCAACTTTTGGGGTCATGATGTCAAACTCTGACACAGATATAATACTGCAAACAAGTAAACATACAAAACATGTCCCATGAATCCAGATTACATTTTGCAGTTATTTGTTTTCTATGCTGAAGAACAAACCACAAACATTCACCACAAGTGTGACCTGTCTTCAACAGCAAGTGAAACAGTCCAGGTGTCAGTGTCAAATTCAGGTCAATGTTTCTGAAACCTGTCCTGTCACTGTCGACAGACAGCACCATGAATGTGGAATTTACAATTTTTATGTACACACACACACACACACACACACACACACACACAACAAACACGCACAAAGGCTCACACGCTGTTGAGCAGATGTCTCAGTGTAAGAAGCTGGTCCCAGAGCTGATGCTCCAAACGCAAGCCCCCTCTTTGTACTGTGATAAAATAATGCTGTGATGTACAACTACCCACTGCTTCTCTCCCACTGCCCTTCTCTTTAGCAGTCTGTTTTTCTCTGCTTCATGTCTCTCTTTCCTCTGTTGCACACTTTTTTTAGAATAACACAATGGTCTTTGAGAGCCACCTCAGCCAGATCTAAAGCTGTGACCCTTAATCTGAACCTGATAGGTCAGACTAAATAGGCAGATCAAGGATGCACTTACCCTACGTTTTATTTTGTTGTTGTTTTGTTGTTGTTTGTTTTAGTGTGTGTGTGGTGGGGATGAATGATGGGCATACAAAGTGCAGTACACCAACTTCCTGGTCACCCGCTTCCTTCCTTCCTGTCGCCATCCACCAACCTGCACGGCCGCGGGTTGCTGCTTGTGCCTCCACTGCTGCAGAGTGGACACATGCTCGCCTCTTCTCTTCCTCAGGTGATCAGATGTAGCCTGGTCAGTATGTACGCCTCAGGGCGTTTAATGTATTTAGCCTTCATGCGCCGTATGTATAGTTTGGTTAATTTAGTTTCCTTTTGTTGAATACAGAGGATTACTTGCTGGGTGGTTTGTTCGGCGTGGAGCAAGAAATCCAAGAGTACTGAATGAACAATTTTTTTCGCTTGGGCCTCGATTCTTAAGCGATATGAATGGATTGTGGTGCTGCTCTCTATTCTCTATCATTCTTTTGCTTAATATTTTCCCCCTTTTTTTAAATTTATTGATTATTGGTTGCCTCACAGAATTTACAACTGATACAGATTTTGTTGGGTTGTGATCATTTTGTTTTCTTTGCAGTTTCGTTTCCATTAGATTAGGTTATTTGGTTTATTACGTATTCTATTTGGCCAGGTTCTCTGCTGGTTTATTTATTTATCGATTCCTTTTTCTTTTTTTGTTCAATTTTTGATATTCTGCTGTTCAATTATTACTGGTATTCAGTTGGATTTTGTTTTTGTTTCTTGTGGAATAACAATTTTATGTTATGTTTAGTAATTGATATCCTTAGTTGTTGTGGGGGTTTTTTTGGTTAATTTGTAGCTGCCAGTGCTATAAGCATTGGTTTATTCTTTTTTTGTTATTATTTGTATATTGGTTATTTTCTCTTGTTTTGAGTGTGACCCCACTAATTTTATTTCCTGGTCCCCTTTTCAGTTGCTGAGAGCCGAAGGTTGTGGTGGTTTTGGTGTTGGGTGGTGGTTTCTCCCTCCTTCCTGTGTGCTGTGCCTCCCCTGGTCCTGGTTTCTCTTCACTACCTATGCGTGGGTGTGTGTGGCTGTCACGTGTGGCTGGGGTGATTCTCCTCACTCCCCTCCTCGAGCCGGCCCCCCTGGTAAGCCTCAGGGCCCTCTTTTCCCTCTCATCTTTGTATGAATGGTGTTTTATAGTGTTTTAAAACATTTGTTTAATAAAGTATATTTTTTTAGTTTTTCCTGGAACCACGTCTCTGCTTCGTTGTATAATGAGCCTGAGTGCCTTGCAGTTGGTATGGTTACTTGCAACTATTTCCGTGGGTGAAATTCCCAAGGTGGCGTTGTCTGGCTTTTGTTGTTGCTCTTAGTTGGGCGTTGGGTTCTGAAGTTTGTACTGCTGCCCTCGTTTGTAGTAACACACCATCTGCTACCCCTCCCCCCCCATTTCGCCACATAAGCAAGACCACAGTCTTTCCTTACTACAAGAACAAACAACATTTTACCAATGGACATTTCTGATAAATTCAGCACTATTTGTCAGCTTAGTAGATATTTTCATTAAGGTATTTACTCATTTTAGTTTAGTTTATTTGGTTTACTTATAAGTAGAAGAAGTACAGAACCAAGGCCAGTTTCCAACATCAGCCTCTAAACACACTTCTATCCCCTGCTGGTTGATTCTGTACCTGCCCAGCTACCTTTCTTGTTGTTTCAGTGGATGTGGTTGGGTTTCAACCCAGTTGTGCATTGAATTGATCTATCCAAGGTGGCTCCAGGGGCATGTATCGCAGAGGAAGTTCACATTGTCTTGAAGGTAACTTTGTGAGTTACCTGGCTTCACAGCGTGTGTCTCATAGCAGGTTATCAAGCTGCCGGCTGGATGGTTTTCCATTAACAATCAGTGTTGACTTCCTTGTACAATAACAGCTAACATTCACCACGGGGAGAATCTTTTCCCTTCCACTCAGATGAAGGCAAGATAGCTGAAAACATTTGGTGAGGTGGATAAAGCCGTGGAGAACAGTTGCGCGATGTGGTCTTGTTTTGATAGAATCCTCTAACCTGACCTAATTAGTTTTAGTCGCCAGGTATCTCAAGTTTTTCTACCCTGTCTTATCTTGGATTTTTCCTGGACCTCCCTGAGGAACCAAGTAGTGAGTGTGCTGATCTCCAAACCAGGTTTGGATGAAAGTTGGTCTATCCTCAGTGTGATCTGCAGCTGTCATCCTCATACCCCAAATTATTTGATGAATTTATGAAATTAGCATATTTCCCCAAATCTTAAACTATTCCTTGAACCAGATTTCAAAGCCAATTTGCAATGAAAAAGCCGATTTAGGGCATGAAAAAAATGATCTCTGCTGTTGTTCTTAGGTATAAGAACTTGCTGCAAAAATCACACCTCTTGTTCTTCTTGGCAAACTAGAAGCCATTGGCTGAAGCTGGGAGCTATTTGTCAGAGTTGATTTAACATTCATGCCAGGAACAGACTGCTAAAGAGTTAAATCAATCATCTGACTTTATCCTGTGCTGATGATGTCTAAATACTGCCACATCTTGCAGTTAAAAAAAAAAAAAAAAAAACACATTTACCCACTGTGCTATTTTTGCAGGGCTACATGCACAGTACCTGATAAAGTACCAGCTAGCTGAAATCACATTCAGACAAGCTAGTACTTAGTTCCATATATATGTCATCACCATGAAATACCCAGCATCAACGTAAAACCTGTACTTACTGTCTTTCCCTCACTGTACAACCACTTAGCTTAGAGTACTGCCCTGACGTAAAGCGAGAGCTGGCTTTATTGCTGTTATTGTGCTATATTAGGCTTCCAGTCAACTCCCTCCTTCACCCTCTGCCTTTCTCTCTGCATTGCAGCAGTAGCAGCATGTCACGCTGGTCGTCATAATGAATCCATTTAGGCCCAGAGTGATTAGGTCTGCCTTCTGCTCGGCTCTGCACATCTATCAAACCAGCGTCAAACTCATTTTGTCAATTAATAATCCCCATATTAGGGCCTGTGTGTGTGTGTGTTTACTCTCTGTTCCCTGCATATTACGAGTTTTTGTTTCTTGATCACACTTTCTGCCTTTTCTTCAGATTTTAAATTCAGGCTTTGTTGGTTTTACTGTCTCTGATTTGAAGCTTAATGGCTTCTACTGTAGCTTGGCTTGACAATTACTGTGTATTGCAGCAGTGTTTTTCAGTGTTAAGTGAAAGGAGGCTGAAGGTTCCCTGGCGATTTAAAAGATATTTCATGTTTAACAGGATTTATGTGTGAAGGCTCAGCTCTTCAGTGAAGGCTATTATAATTAAATTTATGGCCCTGTTCATGTAATATTACACATTATTAGTATAAGCAGTCTAATTAGTGCAACCATTTAATTTTATTGCAGCAAACCAAAAGCCTGTAGCAGGGTTACTTACTCAGAGCTGAAGGATAAAAGGTAAGCTTCCAGTTAATGCAGGAAAAGAGCTCAAAGTTTGTTTGAATGGTTTGTAGCAGCAACATGTACATGATTTGGAAAGACAAGTGAGATAAATCATCAAATGAAAGCAAAACTAACATTTGCATCTTCAGTATTAATCAACTTTTTTTTTCCTTTATCATTGATCTTTGAGGAGATTGCTATTGCCTCTACCTTTTCACCAGGACAACCTAGAAGATATTATATCCTGTTTGAATTTATCAAATCAATTCACAATTTATATTTATACTGTCAAGTCAAATGCATCTTCTGTTCTTTGTTAGGCCTGCTATTATTTACTTTTTGCCACAATCCCAGTCAAATTAAGTATTACCTTCTGTTCATTATTTTTAATCCCACAATGCACCCTGTTAATGTGCATGTTTTCAAATGAGCTAAACAAACATGCAATAGATCCGATGTAGGTATAATATGTTATTTATACAAAAATAAAATGTTTTTATATTAAGTATTAATACACAAGTACTTTTTTTTTTTGTGTCACAGTCAAGCTTAAAAGATCACATAAATGTTCATTAATATATATGTAAAACATCTATTTTTGCAGTTGGCTGAAGAATAAAAACAACAACAACAAAAAAAAGAAAAGAGACAGATTCTGGCTCAGTATTATGTGACATATGTTCCAATTAAGCGTATCTCTAAGGTGTGTGTGATGCTGTCATGACTGACAGGCCTCCTCATCTCCTTCTCTATTCTCTGGATAAATCACAGCTATACAAAACCACATGACTTCATAATACTGTAATAACAAAACCCCTCGTTACATAAAGAGTAAGATTTGTTACTCAGCAGCATGTAAAGGCTGCAAGAGTAGAGAAGCCGTCTGCTGCACAAAATGAGTGTTTAAAATTGCTTCAGGGTTGTACAGCACTCTGGATTTAAAATCAGCCGTGTGTGTGTATTCCACAAGAGGCCCCATGTTAACAACATTTCAGTTGTAAATCCCTCCTCTCCTGTGTGTGTGGTTTTCCATGCATGAGTGAGGGTGTGTGAGTCCATCAATATATGTGTGTGTGTGTGTGTGCTCTCCATGTTTAGAACAGCTCCGTTATAAATGTCTGTTCTCCTGGGTGTGTGTGCAACAGGGCGAAGCTTTATTGCCTGACAGGCAACATACGGACTGAAAACTCTTCTCCAAGATGTCTGTCATGTCCTCCCACAGCCACCGCAGTCTCCTGGGACATCAAGTAACCATCCTGCTTCTGCTTCTTTTTCTCCCAAATGTACCCACTGAATTTTTTTTTCTTGACTCTATCTTCTTTCACTGCATAATGTTCTGTGTTCTGCGCACAGAATGAGGAAAGTACATTTTACCACAACAAAGAGCGTTGAATAGAGGACACACAGATGGAACCGGCAATTGTTTGACATAGTAGCACAATTAACAGTATGGGACATCGATAGTTATCCATGTGTGAATATGTGCAGTGAATTGAACCGTTTTTATAATGTCAGACTAAACTCATATTAAAGGAACTGTCTGACACAGTGACCAAAATTTGCTTGTTTGCTGTTTTACCCAGAGTCAGACGATCTGTATCAAATTCATCTCTGTATGTTCTGCACACAGATAGTTTGGCTTATTACCCAACCTTATCATCAAGGCCGGAAACATAGGGAAACTGCGAGCTAGCTCCAGCTAAAGTGAAAAAAACATACTCCTTCCAACAGTTTCTGTGCAGATTCTCAAAAGTCCTGCCCTCATAGTTAAGGTTGAACGCTGCTGGAACTCTTTCAAGTACTGAGAAGTAGCATGTTAATCAATGCAATACAGTACGTGTTAATCAAGATAGCATTGATTTATTTATTTATTGATTTATTTATTTCCACTTGTAGTTGAGGCTAGCAGTGTTTCAGATTCCATGATGATAAACGCATCTACATCAAATTGATATAAATCTTCTGCTCTAACTCTGGGTAAGAAAATAAAAACAATTCACAAAATGTTTCATTAACCACAGTTTTCAGTGCTTAAACACAAACCCTTGCCAGCTGTTTACCTGCAGTACCATTCCTCTTACATAATTACTGTAACTTTATTTGAGTTAGTAGAGTAATTTTCCTCATCCATGTTTCAAGGTTTGTGTTCACCTAAAACACTTTTCTTAGACTCCTTTTTTCTTTGTGTTTCTTTCTCCCTAAATCTGGCTTCTTCCCTGCCTCAAACCAGTCCAAGGAAAAATTTTTCTACTTTTTATTTTCCTCCCTCCCTCTCTGCCTTGCATTTCCTTCTCCTTCATTCCCCACACCTTCCATCTTCCCTTTCATTGCTGCTTTCTCTTTGTTTCCTCCTCTCCTTCCTTTGTTCCCTCCCAGATCCTCTCCCCGTGTGGCTTCCAGGCATATGGCGATGTCAACACCAACTTACACCACACATTTTGTCATATTGCCCAAGGGTGACTGCTGTACACTGCATAATTAGAACAGATAGAAAGGACCCTTCCTAGTTAAACAATTACAGATTGTCTTTAGGCCTTCGGCACATTTGTGGCGGTGTGTGAATATGAATATAAAATTCATCAACTGCCTTATTTCTCCTGTGGAAAACACACTACTGTAGCAAACACCCTGCTTTCATTACACCAGAATTTCGAGCAATAATTCACCCATCTATATGTCTTTGAGAAATATTTGGTGTTGAATATTCAGTTCTTTAAGCTAAATGATGGCTCCACTACAGGACTGTGGAAGACTGTAAGTACAGCTTTCACCACCTGGTTGAGGGCTGGGTACCTTCCTGTTCTCATCACATGGGTCTACCACTCCACCCCATCTTCTCCCTCCTTTTAAGTGGCCAGACGGGGATACACATTGTACTTTAAGGTTTCCATGTGCTTGAGTGAGGGTTTGTGAGTTTGTTGGTGGGTATGTGTGTGCATTGTGAATGTGATTACAGGATCCTGGTTTCAAACCCTGCCAACTTCAAGATAGTGATACTTGCCGCAAACAAAACACTTCATTGTACTGTACTTGCCTGGAATTACCTCAGCCTATTATACAGTTGCTTAAGGTTGGAGTCATTGCGCCTCCAGAGTGTTTTTTTTTCCAGGTTTTATTTCTGCTTAATGCTCCACAGCCTTGTCAGTGTGCTAAAGGCCATGTTCATACCGTATGTGTCCTGAGAGTCAACTCACGTGTTTAGGATATATGCAATAATTGTGAAATACGCCTTTGATCAGCTTTTCTTCTCCTGTAAATGAATGGTTTTGACCTCCTTTCCACTTCTGTGGCATGATTCTTCACAGCTTCATTTGATATTTCTGAGGCAATGATAATTATCTATGCCTTGTGTAAGCAAGCCAAGACATTTGAAGTGAAAAAGTTTGAAAACCCATACCCACAGGGCTGAAATCCACATCTTACATTTAATCCACTGATTCGGTTTCTTCAATGACATCGCGAATGTAAGTTTTACACTCATTTCCCCCCCAAAAATTCATTAGGGTTAAAATCATTTTAACTTCAGCTGAACTCCTCATTAAACTTGTAGTTGTAAATATTTAATATATTATTTTTAATTCCATCTTCACTTAGTTAAAAAAGAAATAAAAATCAACCTGCCTCCTTTATCCTAAGATAATATATACAAACCTTTAAAAATCTACATTTTTCATCTCATACCAACTACATCTCTGTTTAACAGGTGTAAAATATTCTTCTGTCACTTATCATCTACTATCATAGGAACATCAAGGCTCTGTTTACCTTTATGTTCTTATCATAATGTTTTATATCTTTAATACACTGTCTCTCCTTTTTAAATCTCTTCACCTAACTTCTTTTGCTGAGCACTAACATCAGAGTCTAAAAGTACATCTGACAGACAAACATCCAAGAAGATGAAGCAACAGTGAAAAGAAAATCCAATCCCTTTAAAACATTTTTTTTTTCATTCACATACACTATAAAGTGCTTGGATGCTTTAGTTTTGGATTAGGTCAGAGTTCAAATGTTTTGAACTGAGCGTGTGCTTTCCACAGCAGCCACAGTGTTTTTTGTTCAAAATGAAATATCTTGACAACTACATTGCGGTGAAATTTGGTTCAGATATTCTTGCCCCCCTTTGGATTAGTGGTAGTAACTTCTTATCGATTAGAAGTTAGCATGCTGGCACTAGGATTCATCTCACAGAACCACTGTGCGATAGCCTCACAGAGGCTGTAAACTCTTGAGCAAGTGAGTGGTTATGGTGGTAGTTAGGTGGTAGATATGGCAGCTCACATCAAAAATTCATGAAAACATGATCAGACAGAGCTGAGAGATATGACAAAACTGTTGGATCAGAAACTGTGCTGCAACCAGCCAGGACCAGATCAGAAATGTTTATGAGTCTTTTCATGTAGAAATCGATTGAAGACACATGTGTCAATAACTGATAGCTAGCCACACTGAGAGGATCAGATGCATTATTTAGATTAATACTGAAGTCTTAAATAATTAAAATGTCAGTAGTGGTGAAAAGGGCCTGAGATGAGATTGAGATTGAAATTCCTCTCAGACAATTATAAACAAGTCAGCAATGCATGCATACACGCTTGAGTCCTTTTTTTTTTTTTTTTTTTTTTGACTTTGATCATTAGATCATTCATTATCAATGCTGTAATACAGAGCAGTGAACTCATCATTCTCTTTCTCTGTCTCTTTATGTTTCTATTTCTTTTTCTCTAACTTTGACCATTACGACCCCAAAGCAATTCTCAGAGGTTGGTTGTCATGTTAGATGGATGAAGCCATCAGCAGACAGCCTGTGGTGGAGAGGGGTATCAGATATGATGGAGGTACAGGACGTAGACCTTCAAACAAAACTCAAAATCCACAGCTCGGTTTAAAATACAAGCCTTAGTTTCTTTTTCCATCTGGCTGATTCTTCTTGTGGTGATTTGTCTCCATGTTTTCTTCTCTAAAACCTGTATTTATATGTTGTTTGCATCTGTGTTTTCTTGTCTCTTCTTCCTGCCTTTCTCTTTCTGTGAATGCTCACAGGGGTCAGCTGCCATGTTAGATGGATTGAGCCATCAGAAAGCCTGTTGCGGCTTCTCACAGGAGATGAGATGAAGGAGAGGCATTAGGACGCATCATCGACCTAATGAAATGTAAACAGGGAATGAAGAAGGCGAGTCAGTATGTGAGAAATTGTACACGTTCAGGTTGACCGTGATCACAGCAGAAACACCAGCCAGACCCGTATATTTTCTGCGTCGGAGCTATAACAGTCGACACCCGTCGCTGTGATGCTGTTGTGTATCTCTCACTCTCTCTCTAATCCACCCTGACCCCAAACCCACTCTCACAGGTCAGCTGCCATTTTAGATGGATGGAGCCATCAGCTGCTCTGACCTTTTTAGTCCAAATTACTGACTACTGGCTGGGCTGGTGGACTGCAGGCTCTCAGTCTGTCCCTGTTTCTTTTTCTACCTCTTCCTCCTACGTTTTCCTTCTGGTTTTTTGCTGTGTCTGCAATTTTTTTTTTTTTTTTGTAAAGAATGGTCAGACTATATTGGCTAATGTGCATATTACATACAGTATGGTAAATAGTGGCCAAGGCCACTGACACCTTCAGCTGAAAATGTAGATTTCCTGCCAAAACTTACCTTTATTAATGGTGTGTCTAAAAAATTGGATTTATTTTAGAATCAGAGTCAGAAAACTTTTATTGATCCCCATAGTGAAACTGCTTTGATAAAATTGCACAACATGCCAGAAAGAGGAAGTGAATAAATAAAAAACTACTTTGAAATGTAAATAATAATAAATCCATAGTGAGTGAATAGAAAAAAAATCAATGTGCAAGGTAGAATTTTCAGGCTTCTCTGACATTAGCATAGAGCAGGTTCAGGGTCCTGTCTCCTCGTGTAGTGAAATCCACAAACTTAGTGAAAGTTGTCAAGTGTCATGTATCTGTGAAACACTGGCATTACACTCACTGAAGTCCCTCCGACTTCCTCACTGGGGGCCACTGGCTCGTCCATATTATTCTCCAGTGATCTCATGTTGCCCAGGTTGATAAAAGGGAGATATGTCAGTCTCTGTTGTCTCGGACTCGGCGACTCAATTCCTCCTCTGCTTCTTTTGTGTGTCCATTTCCTGATATCCGTTGTTCTGGTCGCCATGTCAACACCTCTTTCTTGATGATGTATACACATTACCAAGTATCTGATTGGCTTTGCAGAGTAGCTGGATGAAAGAAAATGTAGTGTTGCTTTCTGTTATTCAAATTAACCCCATCCAAAGTCCAACAAAATTGAAGCTAACACAGAGTAGCCTCTAGAAGTCTAAATAAGTCATTTTCCATCAGTGAATCTCACTGTAGTGAAAGGCTGTGTGCTCTCACGACAGTCTGTCTTCTCATGCCTGTGCACACGCACACATAGAAGAAAAAGCAGTGTATTGTATCACTTCTAATGATAAAGAAATGCTTCTAACATAAGGTCAGGAATATGGGAAGAGATCTGATTATTAACCTGCTTCATGTACAGGTGGATTTACAATAGCCTGGTTTCAATAAGAGCAAAACAGAAGAGGAGCATCAAGCATTATTTAACCAACAATAATGCCACAAGTAAAAAAGGTAGCTTGTTTCCTGTTGTAAGCTATGTAACATATAACATGTTTCTGTGTCTCTTTGTCTCTGTTCCAGGATTAACACAGTTTAAAAAGATAAAATAACAACAACAAAAAAAAAAAAAAAAAACAACAACAACAACAACTATATCCAGGCCCAATAGATACAGTTTTTATGTAACAGTGATTGAAGCCAGAGCTGGAAAAGCTTGAAAACAGGGCAAACACTGCATCATGAAAAGGATTTCTGTTAAAACTGGTTTTAATGCCAGAACTTTTTCAGACCCTGCTATGCTGACTACTTGTTCACACCTATTCCAGTACTCTCATATACTACATTCTTCTAGCACAGACTGGGTTGCCATAGTATTGGTGCTCCTGATGGATCACACATCCTCATCATGTGGTACCACAGTGAATATTTCAGCCACAATCTGATATTTAGTCACCCACACAACAGCTCAGAGTGGACCTCTAACTGTGTCAGACTTAACGTAACATGTTGGTTATATCAGATATAAGAAATGATTGTGAAATGAACAATAAAACTCGATCAATCAATCAAACTGCGGCAGTGAATCTCACCAAACTCTGTAGGCAGCTAAAAATAGTATCTACAGGCTAAAAAGTACAGAGTGTACTGTCTGATACAAGGGGAGAAACAAATCTGGCAGATTTTTAGAATTCTTGTTGATGGCAGCGAGTATCATCAGCTCCCGAGTCGAGCACACAGGTCTGCAGTAGAGCAGAACAATTTCAGCAGCGAGCAGTCGAGGCTTGTACAGAAACAGCAAGTCCAGAGGGACAACCACCCACACTGCTTAAAGTAAGCTACGTTTTGTCCCACCAATAGAGTGATTCTGAAACACTGTTTAAGGTGGTAATGTTGCTAAATCACTGGCAGTTAGTTTGGTGATACATGAATATGGGTGAGAGCTTTGGTCAGTGTCAGAGTCATAGTTTAACAAGACTATGGCTGTTTCCTTAAAGCAGTGGATCCCAGTGTACATCAGGGTGTGTACCAAACTTAAAAGAAACTGATAAAAATAAAAACTGTTTACAGTCATATTTTAGCAGCTCAAGCCAGTATTAACTTTGGCCACTGGGGGGCAGCAGAAAAAAAGGCTGCAATTTTATCAGTTTATAAAACAGTTTATACTATTTACACATCCAGCAATTACAGAGCAACATCAGCGTTCACTTGGACTTGTGTTTCTGGCCAAATGGCAAACATGAATCCAATATTCACTCTTCTTTTAGGCTTGTTTTGGTGTTCACCAACTCCTGAGGGAAATATCTGGCTCTTAAGTTGCTAAATGCTTCACTGCGTTCACCAGCTAGTCTCTAACTTTGTATGTCTGCCTTTTGGTGCTCAGCAGGTAACGTACAGTGGGTTTCCAGAGCTGTTTCACTGAAAGCATCTGCCTGCTGCTACTGGAACCAGCACCGATGAGAGCAGCAGGAGTGAATCAGAACAGTAAAGCTGTGGTCAGAAAACCCAACTAATGAGCTAAAGGACGAGGAATGCTCTACAGAGCCGAGGGGAACCCCAGAGAGTCAGGTGATCGTTCTCTCTGGCGTCATCACTGTAAGTGATCACTTTCACATTCAAGTAGTCATGTGATTCAGTATTCATTTCAAAGATATTGATGGTTCACTCATATTGATGTGATCAGTGTGAGTGAACCATGACATTTCTGCATAGATGTATTTCATATATATACTGAAATACATTTATGTATGGTTTTTCATTCTTTTTGTCTTTTGGAGATTTTATTTTTATCTTGAGCTGAACAGAACAATGTCTATTTTAATCTATATCTATTTCTTTAAGGCTGCGCAAACATAGGGCCTTAATAACTTTCATTAAATTAAACAATTTTTTACATAACAGTCTGAAAATATAATCTATTTCTGACTTTTTTTTTAAACTTCTTTGAATGTACAGTATATTTTAGGAGCCGATATGTGACAGGTGACTCTGACTCTTGGCATTATCAAGTGTTTGATGTTCCTGGCATCAAATAAAACCCCTGGTACTGATTAGATAAAGTCTAAAATCTGACATACGTGGGTGTCTAAGAAGGAACACAAATCAAAAAAAAAAAGTTTCTTTAAAAAGATTTTAGTGATACTGTATGAGGGTTTCATGTGACTGTGGTGACATTAAATGAGCAGCAGATACACTTTTGAGGACTGAGGTATCATGAGTTGAGCTTCTGTAAGTTAAACTCATTGATCAGCAGGATTCAAATGACAAGGCATTAGAAACAGCCATGCTTCTTGATAGCTCATTCTCACACTTTGTATTTATCTCCACTCTTTTGTTTCGTTTCTCTCTGCTGTCCAAAACAGATTTCCTCTAATACTGCATCTCTTTGAGGTGCCACTCTTCCCTTTAACAAAGGCCAATGGTTGGATGCTGTGTTAGGGAGGCAGGGTGGGAGGGGGGGCTGCTTCATATGAAATCTGACAGCCAGTTGGGAATATTATTCAAACCTCTGAGGCATGCACCTTTCAAATGAAACCAGGGAGAGAGTTGCAGAAAGAAAAAGATAGGTAGGAGGGAACGCGAGAGAAGGGGAGAGTTTATGATGCGTTAAAATGATCCAAAGAACAGTATCCATTTATTCTCATGAAGTGACAAAACTCTCCCTGATTCCTTTCT
Source organism: Toxotes jaculatrix (assembly GCF_017976425.1). Classification (NCBI taxonomy): domain Eukaryota; kingdom Metazoa; phylum Chordata; class Actinopteri; family Toxotidae; genus Toxotes; species Toxotes jaculatrix. Next base: position 5,204,360 of record NC_054403.1, read on the forward strand.
TTCCTGCCAGCCTCCTCCGTGCACTTCGCCTTCACCTTCGGAGTCAGTTTTCTGTCTGTGTTTCTTTCTCTTTTGCAAAATAAAGTCTTAAACTGGGAACAGAAACCGGATTTACAAGGTAATAAATGATCTGTTGATGTTTGCAAACATAAAAATGAAAAACATTAAGAAAAACACTGATTAGCCATTTCTTACCATGTGGAGTGAGCTGATTGTAATAATACCAACCAGTGTAAATAATACCAACAGTGTGATTTTAATTCAGTGGTATTAACCGTGTGGGTTTTAAGACCAGTGCAAAGTGGAATTTTTAAGACATGATTTCATGTGAGCTGCTGTCCTGCTCCACTCTATGTGGCCACTTGCAGACTGGGTGACAAAGATCTGGCTCCCAATCCTTATCTGAATCTTTGCTTAGTAAGTGAAAAAAAAAAGAAATAGCAATTTTCAAAACTTTTCCAGCTTTTCTGTATTTTATTTTTTACATAATAAACACAGATTGAAGAAAGACGCACAAACACAAACACAGATCAGCTGAGTCAGTGGGAAAAACATAGGGAAAGAAAATATGTCATCATAACTAAAGCTTATTTATGTCGAAATATACAGTAACATAGAAGTAAGTCCACTTCACATGCAAACTTCTTTGTTGTGGCTGTAAAGCCACTCACTGAACCAGCATATTGTCATTTTCAGAATATAATTGGCTATACAAAGCACTGGTCTTCAGCACAATTCGTTCCAAGTGGCTCAATTTTACATGAAAGAAGAGGGACAGGCACCTTCTTTCAAGGATGTTATGACAGTATCTTGAAATGTTTTGCATCAAAAGAATCACAAGAAGCGTAACTTTTTAAAGATATGTCACAAGCGCACACTTACACACCAGAGTAGTTGTGTACTTCACGGTCTGTTTAACCCCTTAACACTTGTGGTAAGGGAGTAGAGTTCATTCAGTTCAGGCTAAACTTTGTTCTGTCTTCAGTTTTGCCTTTGCACGTCATGTCACTACAATTACACCCACAGACTATGACCAGTGCCACAATTTATCAGTTACAATTGAAGATGCAGGTAAAATCATAGCTGCACACTGTTATTGCTGTAAATAGTCTTCGAGATGATGTGTGATTACTAACATTTGTAAAATGTAGGCTCCACAGACGGTGAACAGGCTGAATAACAACCTGTCTGTGCCAGGAACAGAAACCGAGCAGCAGATGTACCTGGGAGAAGTGATTCTGCCTGAAGTAGGAGTCATCGCACATGCAGCAACCTTCAGCGTGTACATATGTAATATGTTGTTATTTGAAAAAGTTTGATTCACTAATACTGCTGTTGTTAAGGTGAAGCTAGTTGCAGAACACATTTGTAGTAAAGATAATCAAATAAAGATTTATTGTAAAACTTAGGTAATTGATGGTAAGTGGGGGAGTGAGGGTTCCAGCTGGTAAAACCTGAGGGTAAGTGGGGAAACTGGTCGATGGCTGGGCTGAGAAGAGCGAGGGATGTAGGCTGGGCAGTGAGTGTGGCTGGATGGCTTTGCTGACTGGCAAGCAGTGGAATGAGCTGAGGAGCTGGCAGGAGAGGCCGGGGATTGAGGGAAGCTAGAGGCCGGAGGAGATGAGCAGCAGATGAGGAGGTGAGCTGAGTGGCAATCGAGGCAGGCGGAGAGTCGAGCAGGCAAACAGGCAAGCGTGAGATGATCCCGAGGCACGGAGAAACAGTGGTTAGCTCAGAGCAGAATACACAAGAAGATTAACTCAGAATATACAATTCTAAGCAGCCGAGAGCGCTTGATACCAAACAGGCTGAAGCAACGATCTGAAAAAGAGTGGATGAAGGTACCAGGGAAGATATTACTGCAGGGCTGATGAGTAGATGAACGGCAGGTGTGGAGATGGATTTGCAATCAGGCAACCAGAGGGGAATGAGGAGCACCACGCCCACAAGACAGACACATATACAAACACATAACACACAAGTGGTTTTGAATTGGTTGTTTTTAATGAAATGATAGTACACTATTTTTATTTGAGCAATCCTCATCTGGAACATACACAGTGTCAGAGTCAGGACACCTATAAGGACAGGGTGATCACCACAGTGTGTGTCCCCTGGAATTACTTGGCTAAATCTGCATAGGTTCTGCCATGGCTTATGGATGATGTAAGTTACCTGCATATGATTTGTATGAAGTGTTTGTTCAGCTAAGATAATTAGAGTAGTGCACACTGTATGCATTTGTTTGCATTTATGATGGGGTTGGGTAACACTGCTTGTCAAGAACAACTCAAAGGTAAGTGCTGCCACGTGATCACTGTAATTGTTTGTTGATATCACAAAATGAATAGGATTTTTTAATGTCTGCAACTGTTAGGCTTTTGTTGTTTACAGAGTGCAGCACTTGGAGATTTTGACTTCATACTGTGGCACAGAGACTGTATCCCAAACAGAGACGTCAGGCTTCTTAGTCTTCTCCCTGTAAGTTCACACACATGATTTTTCCCCAAGAACTGTGGGTAATATCAGCATTGTCCTAGAGGAAAAAAGATTGTGAGTGGGCACGTTGTCATGATAGAGGACCCAATTGGCAGGGCCTGTTACACACGTTTTTGTGACCAGTTGCAGGTGTGCATTTGTGTAAATGACCTAAACTGTGGCGCACTCACAACTAGGTGCTCCAGCATGTCAACATTTTCAGGTGCACCAACACAATTGTCCCTTGCTACCCTTCGGATTTGGCTCTCTACCACTTCTGAAGGGTCACCACTTTGACATAGTGGAGGAGATCCAGTGCTGGAGATGTAGGAGTAGACAGACATTGATTATGGCTGCACAAAAGTACCCAATCAAATGTATAAGTTGGGAATTTCATGCCACTACAGTCCTTTTACAAGTTGTTGATGGCACTGTGACTCCAGCATAGTTAGGAAGAAACTGCATTATTCAGTAACACTTTGCACACAGTGGTCCTACATGGTAACATATAGTATGAACAAAACCACTAAATGAAATTCAAGGATCAATGTGTGTCAGACTTGTTTTTTGCTTTGTCTGTTTCTTCCCCACTCAGTGAAGCCTGGAGTAAAGTGAGGTAGAGAGAATATTGACTGAAAGTATGTGAAGCCAAACTAAAACAAGTATCATTAATGAACTGAAACTAAACGATAACAGAGGTTTTCCTAAGCTTGTGAGAACTGCACAGAACTGTACTGTTCTGTAAAAAGCAGCTGTTGTTCATATTTACCTTAGTCCCATTCAATTGAGAGTATCAAGACTGGTAAAGGAATATTTATTAGCATCAGAATAATTATGCTGTTCTCAGGATCTGGACCAAAATCTAAGTGATGGCAAGATTCTCTCCAACAGAGTCACTTCGCAAAAATAAGGGGCTTGATCCGAGGCTGTGGAAGATGTATGCCACCAACAACAACACAGTGTTGGATGAAATGATGGCGTGCCAAAAACATGGCCATGTTGCCTCATGACAAATAAGGTATGTGTTTTTATTTTTCTGTCCAAACTCAAAAAAATGATTATTACTATGTGCCTTGCACATTCCATGTCAACGTCAACATTAGTTATGAATTATAATGTCAAATAATTCACAAAAGCTTCTGAAGAAGGTATGTATCTTAGAGACGATGTGTAATCACTAACATTTGTAAAACTGTTTTCGGCTGCACAGATGGTGAACAGGCTGAATAACATCCTGTCTGTGCCAGGCACAGAAACCGAGCAGCAGATGTACCTGGAAGAACTGAGACTTTGCCTGAGGTGGGAGTCATAGGGTTTTACTGAAATGTAATGAGAAATACACATCTGCTGGGACTGACAAAGCCTTGACCACACTGCATTTACTACAAGAAATGTCATTATCTTGTTGGAAATACACTCTCCCCCTTCTGTTTAAGAACACACATTCATGCTTTACTGTCATCCACTTAATGTGTGCCATTAACAAATACCTGTGACTGTTTCCATGTCCTTGCTCCTGGTAACAGTGTACAAAATGGACATTTATTAGTGTAACACAGAGAATTCTTAGCCATACATTTCATTTCCTGTGGCCCTGCTGATAGTTTCATGCACACACGAGGTTTTGGTGTGGTTATTTGAGAGAGACATGAATGAATGTGTGAATGCTATGGAGGTGTTGTGTGGTGAAAGATGACGTTAAGCACTTGAATGAACAAGTAACAAAATACAGACCCAGCACCAACAGGTGGCAGTAATAGCTGCAGAGATGAGGCGCAAAGCTGTTTTGTCGCAATGCAATTTGTAGAAAGAATATAGTGATCACAATGAATAGTATTTCTATTCATAAATGTAAGTGTTTTTTTAAGGAAACGTAATCCTTGTAGTGATCTAACAAGTTTACTTTTTCTCTGCTAATTTCAAGTGGAGAGGAAGAAACGGGCGGCAGCCGAGAGACCTGACAGCCTGACATATCGTCGAAAAGGTAGTGCCTCTGCTAATCTGATCCAAGATGTCTGAGCGCATCATTACCTATTTAAACAGAGGGTTGACCGTAAAGTCTCCCTCCTGCAACATAAACACACTACAGGAAGCTTTTCAATCCTACTTGGCTGGCGAACTTCAAATTGAGCCTATCGCTCCATTATTCACACTCCAGTGAACTCAGGCTTCTGATCACCACCACACTGAAGGAGAAAAAAAAATAATGTTTACTCTCTCCTATAGCACTCACCCCAGCTCCTGTATGCTGTGCTGACACAACATCACACCTCTGCTGAGGCACACAAGCTTCATGTACGCTTCACACTAAACATTTGAAAATATTATTACTGCTGATTTTGCATATTGATTTATTAGATTTCAAAAATTAAATGAATTATTAAGCTTTTTTTTTTTTTTCTAGAGCTGCTGACAGTAAACCAAATCACTGGAAAACTAGAAAACTGATTTTGACATGTTCTGTGAGAGGTTCATAACAGAGGGCTACTGGGTGGATTATAGTTATTGAAGAAGACGGAGGATGTCCGATGTCATAAAATTAATAATAACCTGGAGGGTTAGCATACAGTGTATTTTCTTTTGTATTTTCAAAAGAGGTAAAATCACAACCTCCTTGGCAAAAGTAATTAAAAAGCTCGACATCCATCCTAAAGCGAGTGTTTCAGCTGCTGACAGAGTGCGACAGGCTGCCACTGAGGTGCGACAGGCTGCCTGTGCCAGTAGGAGGATCCTGGCCCCTCTCTCTCTCTCAGAGCTGCTGGACAAAGTGTAGAGATGCTCTTCTGCGACAACTGGTTCTAACAGCTTTGTAGCGTTTCCACGTAGGCTTTCTGCTTCCTTTGTTGGAGAACAGACGAAGATACACGCAAGGTCTATAAAATGAAGTAATCCTACAGAAGCTCAATGGATTCCCAGTGATTACTATTACACCGTGTCCTCTCTGTCTTCTTTCTTCTCACCCATGTGTCACCACACTCCTTCTCTCCCCTCCTGTATTTATCTTGCATCTCTTTCCACTTGATTGTGTCCAATTACAGGTCTATTTTTATCTAACGAGTCTTCCAGAAAATAGTTTGTTTTTCCTCTTCCTCTAAAATGACAGTAAACATCACAAGAAGAAGTTGTGTGAAGTCAGCGAGTGTGATTGAACACAGCCTTTCATTACAGCCGAGATCTTTGAGTGAGTCTTCAGCGGTGCTTGTCATTCTGTTGTGTTTGGTTAGCAAAAGGTATGAAAGAAGTGTGTGTGTTTGTATGTGTGTGGATGTTGTGTTGGGTAAGAGTGACAGGCACTGTGTAATGCATGCAATGACACCTTTGAGGGGGGAAATGAGACAGCAAAACACCTTGTCAGTGTGGATTATTTTGGAAGGTACTGAATGATGATGAGGCGCTGCCTTCAAAAATTGGGATAAATGTGCTTTTACTGAAGGCTGCATGTTACTGTTCATGGAATTAAACCAATGTATTTTTATGCTTTCACCTTCGTATAATAACAATAATATTAATAATTCTACAGTACATTTAAATAGCATATATATTTTTTTATTTTAAAAATACTCCTGACCATCACCAATCAATACAGTCTTAATCTGTACACACACACATATAGATATGTATATTTCTCCCTTGGTCTTTGTGTACAAAAAATAGCAATACTATGTCTTAGAAAACACTAAGACTAATCAAGATTCTTTCAAGTGTTTTGTCTCTCAAACCTACGACTGTAGAGAAAATCTATAACCTCTGCTGTTTACTTTCAAATTCTCATCAGTAATCTTGTTTTGTTTGTGGTGTGTTTTGCTGCTTAGGAATTGTTATCATAGCATTAGCAGCTACACTTGTGTTCAGTGAACTCTTCTTAAAAAGAAAACGACCCGCATTGTTACTGAGGATTGCTGGCCCAAAACAAGTAAACTAATGTTTTCTGCTGGTATGTTTGTGAGTTTGATGCAAATCAAGTTTAATCTGGTGTGTACCAGCCTCGGGAAATAGACACGTCCTCATTCTCTGAAGTCAGACACTGACGTTTCAGCGCCTTCGAACTAACTGCCAGCTCAATGAAAGCATACTGCATACTACCCAAACCATGAACTCATCTGAGTACAGTGTGACAAAGTTTAACTTGATTTGCAGTTTGTTTGTGTTGTTTATTTACTGTAAAAGTACACAGGTAGCATCAGCACAGATTTATTAAAGTTATGTGTACGTGTGAACGCAAACGTTCGAATCGGTTGAACTGGACGTTAAACAGACTTTACCCTGTCAGCTCTCTAATACAAACTCTGTGTAACGTCCGATGTGTGAATAGAGCAGGTCATTGTACGGAGGATTCACAGACAGCGAGTTGGCGTGATGATGATGTTTCTATCCTGCCTCCTGCACGCTCTACCCAGGCAGCGCCTGCCGCCCAAACCAGAGGTAAAGTATTTCCAGTAGGTTTGAATCCTTGCATCTCACATGGACAGTCTTTGTTGTTGTCTGCTGCATGTGTGAAACAGGAACTCTGGACAAGGACCAGACATAGGTGAAAATGGTTATAACTTTGACTGATTCTAACTTTTAATGGTAAACTTACTAAAGTTTCAACTCAAACAAGCGGGTGCTCGTTAAGGGGAGTATTCATTAGTTTGCTGAGGCATGTGTGCGTGTGTCTGTCACGTGTCAGAGCGAGTAAAAGTAGTGTTGTTGAAGTGTAATTCATTTCAAAGACATAATGGACTTTAATGTATGTGCAGCTTTAAATGTGTGTGTACATTTGTGCACCAGCTCGAGAACACGCATGTATATACATACTTGTCAACGCCTGCATGCTCGTGCTTGTCTGTATACACATCCACGCCTGTGAGGCAGCGTGTATTTCTGATGGTGTGTGTGTGTTTGTGTTTGAACGTGAACATGACTGTGTGTGTATATGATATATCAGTGTGAGCCACCTGTTCTTGAAGCACTGTGGCGAGTGAGAGGTCTGGATCAGCCTGAATCCCGTGGAGTTGACACCTGTCAGCCTGTCAGCCCGTCTGCTTAACTGTCCTGTCCTGCACTGGATAGCAGCTTCCAGCGCTGATAACCCACAGACCATGTCTAACACTGACAGCTCCACCACCCTATACCAGGACATCAGGGGGAGACACAGACCACAGAAGACTGAGAAAACCGGCACAGAGCTCACAAGATGCTTCATGTTAGAGAGCGTCCTGTTGTGTTCAGGTGAAACACAGTTTGAGGGCTATGGAAAACAGGCATGCAGAGGGTTTTTATCCTTCACATATGGATAATGTACAGCTTCACTTTCTGTATATGTGTGGACTGAACAGCAAGAAAGACATTCTTTCACAATAAGGCTTTAAAATAGTGAAGTGAATGATGAGGTAAAACTAACAATTTCTTAATCAGTCTGAGTATATCCTGACCTCACTACCCTGGCTGTGGAGCTCAGCCGCTGGCCCGTTTATTCCTACTATTCCCTACTGCATTTTTACAAATCAGGCACAAAATGCAGAGTGGTTTTCAGGTGCACACTGTTATTATCATTTTGTAAAAGGATGGAAAAGTGTATTTGTTGGGGACTATTTTCAGTGGCGGAAACATATGCTCATTTGGTGTTCAAGCTAATACTTTCAGCAGCAGGACGTCATTTGGGATTGAGTCAAACAGTGTGTGCTGGTGGTCCAACATACAATATTACACTCAATTCATATTTAAAATAATTTGATTGCATCAGGACTGCAATAAGAACAAAGAGACATATGTTTGTTTGTTTTTTTTTCTGCAGTCGCAGGTTCTGGAGATCTGATTCTTCTGGGACTGATGAGGGCAGCTCAGTAACCCTACAAGTGTTCTAGTCTGACGTCAAATGCAATGGGAAGAAGACGGACGCAATAAACAACAGCAACAACACTTGGAATGGTGAGTGAGCGAATGGGGGATGCGGCAACAGGTCAGGTCTGCTGCAACTTGTGGAAAAACAGAGTTGTGTTCGCATATATTTTACATTTCAGGAGGATCATCAGGGACCAGTTTCAGACGACCAAAAGCCAGAATTCAAACGGGGGCCACAGGCTGAAACTTACCTGAGCACCTCACAGGCAAGCACCTGGATCCCTACACAGAATGCAGGATGAGTATGTTTCAGTGATTTACTTTACAGTCACATGTTGTCAAAACAAGTCCTGAAATATTACCATTAATATAAGTAAATTGGGACAACTGCCATCTGTTGTAGCAGTGCTCCACACACACCGTTTATAAAGGCTAGCTTTAGCTTGCTCAGTCTAACTCAGCAGTAGCTAATAATGTGAGCTGTTTGCTTGTAATGTTAGTAGGCTGCTGTCATTATGGTTCAGTCTGTCAGAATATGGCACTGACTTTTTAAAATGAATAATCCCACACTGTTGGTCTGTCATCGTGTTTGTCAAGCTAACTGATTGCACAGTTCTCTACATAGAAGTGTGTATGTGTGTTTGTGTCTTGGTGCACACAATTGTGTGGCTGGATTTTTTTTTTTTTTGTTTCCTCCACAAAAAAACATTCTACTCGACAAAAATCACTCTCTGCAAGTTTAAAGAATTCTCACGTCATCTGCAGGGAAAAAAAAAAAAGTTTAAAGGAGCAATTTCTGGGAGCATGTTTGGCTCAGATGCATGTCATGACAGTGTGAGTGATGTGTCTCCGGTGGCGTCATGCATCATCCACAGACAGCAAGATTCAACTGATTTACTGTGCGCATGTGTTCAAAAACCACACCTGCTCACAGATTAGCTGTCATGACCCACACACACAATACTGATGTCTGCCCCGCATCCCTCCTTTTTCAGTATACACACACACAGATGGACGACTGAACCATAGCCTTGTGTGCAAAGGTTTGGCCTCACACGCGCAAATAGGAGCAGGCAAAGATTCACACACAGCTACGCCTCCAAACACCCTCACAAACATGCAAAGCATGACCATCCAAGGACCATCACATCCTCTGATCTGGTGACCAGCAGGGCTCAGACATTTTTTTCCAGTGTTGATAATGACAAATGTTCCTCTGCAAAACTAAGATCCAGAACACAAACTTTTCAAAATGTTTTTTTTTTCCGAACTTGTTTAAGCTCTGGTTTTAAAAATATAAATTATTATTATTAGAGTTCACCATATTCAGCTTTTTTTTTTTTTTTTTGTTATGATGTTGTTATGATCAGTTCAATTATGATAACACTGGATTCACAAAAGTTGCGGATGATTGCACAGGAAAACAGTGGGACAAGTTCAGCTGAACAAGAAGTCTGTACACAGGAATTGAGGAATTGAACTTAGAGAAATGGAGGCTTAAATTAATGTGACCTGGCTTCATATTAAAGCAAATACGTGTCCCTGTGGTTTATCATTCAGCGTCAGCCCTGTTGGTCTCCTTTATGCTCTGCAGACTGAATGAGCAAACATTATTGGTGTATGAATAGTTAATCTGTGCCAGCCACCTCTACCTCGTTACAGGGGGGGGGGATTGTCTTGCAGGAGCGCTAGACAAAGTGTCACCCAGTGGACCAGTTCCAGGAAGATAAACCTGTTCTACACCAATCATCAGCCAAGGTGAAAAAGGAATCTGCTTTCAAATTTTGGGCACTTATCCATTTATTCTGAGCAAACCTGGGGTGTGATTAAAGCATCTACACATATCCTTGTCAACTACGCCCTTCAGTTTGGCCAAAGGCTGTTTGTTTTCAAGGACGAGAGGATGGACGAGTTGAATGGAAATGAAATGAAAGATGAAACGCTATGAACACCAACTTTAATCTGACAAAAGATTGATAACCCTGTCACCAACCTAATGCTCAAAGACGTGTTTTAATATATAAGTCGAGATGCCTTCAACTTACGTCCTGTGAGCATTAAGAAAGTGAGAATTATGTTAATCCATTGAAGAATTATGTGATGTTGGTTCAGTTTACACATACATAATAGTGTTACTGCCGATAATAAGGGTAGGGTTTTTAGAATGGCTGGTAGGGAGGCGGTTAGCACGCAGATATTCCCGTTTACAAGCTGCAGAGCACTGTTTGATAAATTACCTCCACCACATTATGTTACCATGTCAAAATTTCTCTCCAGCATTTCTCAACATCACATTTCATCCGCTTGCCTGCTCCTGAGTTTTACAACTGTGGTTAAGTTTGTGTGAATATTACACAAAAGCAACAGCTAACAAGCTCACCTGTCCACCTGTCCAAAGTGGAAGTGATGGATCCTACTCACACTATAAGGCTGCAGCCTTTTTTCCTTTGTAACTTCATCTGTTCTGTTTGCAAAGGTAAAAAAAAAAAAGTAAACATAAACACAAAATTAAGGTTAAATGTTGAAAATGTGTCTGTCAGACCCTCAACCTCCACAGTTTCACCTCCACATTTTACACAATGATTTATTTAAACAACAAACTCCTGCTTCAATGTCAAAATTGTGTTCCTTTAAACAGAAGTCATATTCAAACCTGGCCTCCAAATGCTGGCTATTTATCATGGACGTAATGCAAGCGCTGGCAGCACCTCCTAAAGAACCTAATTAACAGTGTCCCCGTGGCCCGTCAGGCAGGTTAAAGTGAGCGCCCCTGGAGAATCAGAAAGTATTTAACTAACAATGTGACCCCACTCTGTTGGCCATAAGGTTTTCAAAGCAGTTAGAGTTGTCACTTGTCAGGGGGACGGTGCGCCTGCTACGCCAGCATCTGTCCCTCTGACACACACACACACATATACACCACACACAAATACCGCAATTCTTTCTGGATACAAATACAGATGCTCCGTGCCCTCTGTCTCTGACCTCCAGCACCTGTCCTTTCTTGTCCACCGTGTTAAAGTCCACGGCCTCTAAAGTGCTGCAGCAGATGGGAGCTGATTTCCAAACTCACCTCCTGACACTCCTCCTGTGTACTCGTTTACCCTCCAGGCACCTTCGCCTACATTAGCATACAATTATCTCACATTATTATTTTCAACTTTTTCAGCAGACGCGCTAAAAAAAAAAAAAAAAACCTGATTAAAACTGCTCCTTTGAAACTTGAAAGGTTGGCTGACAGGTTTGAGGTTTTTTTTTGTTTTTTTTTTAAACAAAGGTTTTACTAAAATGTTGTTCAAACGTTATTATTGATTGTGCATCGCAAATCCTCACTAACAGCCTTGTTTTCAAGAAACTAACCACTCTGCTGTAGCTTTTTACTGAGCTTCACACAATGCACCAATTATTTAAACCTGTGAAAAAACAGAATTTTGAGGTTGAAAGATACAACAGCTTTACAAAATTTCATTGTAATCTGTTCAATATTATTAATTTTCAGTCTGGACCAAGGTGGTGGACTGACAAACAAACGCTGCCATCCCTAAAACCTCTAAAAAAATAAATATACCTAAAAAAATTAATATATTTATTAGCTTTCTGAGCAGAACACAGCCTGAGGAACAGAATTAAAGTATGAAATTGCTTGAATTCAACATGTTAAATTTATCGTTTTCTATGTTCCTTCATTTACCGAACAGAACGGAACATTCACCAGAACCTGCAAAAAGTTATTCACCTGGTTTTGATGGTTTTTGCATAGTTTTAGGGATAAATTACACTGTAATTCTCAATATATTCACAATGTTCTCTGAATTAACATAAGTTAAAAAAGAGCAAAGCATTTATATAACACAGCTCTAGCAGACAGAGAGAGTCATTAATGTATGAATAATGGCTATCTATCTTTTTTAACACTTTGACCCTTTAACCTGCAAAGTTACTGTGAACAATCAGCTTTTCATTAAAGTTTGAGCCCGTTTTCTAATTCATAAAACTTTTCTGGCGTAGAGGAGGGGCAGGAGGTGGGTCGTGTTACACTTTTCTGACTCGGGTTACTAAAAGTTCTCTGTGAGGAATACTTTTTTTTTTTGTGCAACCTGCCGTGGGGGCGTAGCCTAATTATCTAAAAATAATAATGCCATAATAACATTGAAATCACTTGTTAAAAGTTAGTTGCTTTGTCATGCTTTGAATCTGCAGCCTATTGTTTTAGCACTCTGATATTACCCTCTATTTTCTCTCTTTTTTTTTTAACAGCTTCCTGTGTGAGATTATTGTCTTTTTTTGTTTTCATTTTATGAGGATGTAACATTTGATTTCATTTGGTATTTAAAGTACTTTGCACAAAGCATTTCACACACGGTGATTAACAGGTGGAGGCCAAATTTAAAAATGGTAATGGCATGGTAAAAAAAAAAAAAATGGTCACATGAAAACAGCTGTGTCTTGACTGCATCAAACCAAGCATGCAGCAGTTGTCCCATACTTTGTAGAAAAAAATAAAAGGCTTGGTCAGTTGAAAGGCTTTTTCAATTCTCTGTCAATTTTGGGTGAATTTAACAATTTTGGCACTATGTTTTATTCTGACTTACAATGATGAAGCACTCTATTTACATTTGTAACAGCTCTGATTCTGGCCCCTGACTGCCTTCTTTTCTTCTTGATAATATCAAGCTCATGGATATCTATATATCTATACTGTAGCCAGTGTTTCCCTCTAAAGACTCAGTTCAGAAACACTTGCCTTGAACCTCATCCCGTCAGCCCAACTAGAGAAGTGCCCTAATTAAAACAGCCCTAATTCTGCAGTCATGTGCAAACCAAACCATTGCAGAGGAAGAGGGTAACAAGATGACTTGATTCAAAGAGCATCGGTCAAATCTGAAGCCAACTAAACCGTGTGGAAAAAAAAAAGTGATGGATATGGTATTTAATAATAACCCTGAGCCCTTTGCGTCATCCTTCACCTGACCCAACTCTCTTATTCTCATTCTGTACATCAAACAGTTGTTTCCCATACCCTTCCCCCTGTTTACATTCACCTTTTGTGGCAATCAGTAAAGTACCATCTGTGTTTTATTTGTTGGCGTGTGAGAAAAATTGTGCGCAGGTGAGAATGAGTGTGTCCAGTATCTGTAGTGTACCACTTATACAGTGTGCAATGAGAGGTAATCTTATCATTGAGGCATACACGCAGAGTGATATATGAGGCTGCTATCCCACTATCAGTAGGGGTATCATTAGACCAGACCCGCAACTGCGAATACACAATATCACGATGCACGGGCCTGATCAACGTGTGTGTTTATGTGTGTGTTGCACAGGAGATGCTGTCGCTCCGAGGGCCAAATGATGATTGCTCTGACTGCTTGTTACTCCAAATCAAAAGGTAATAATGTCTTTTCTTCCCTAATGCCTTTGTGTCCTTCCCTCTCCTTTGCCTCTTCTCTCTCTCATCTCTCACGTCCTCATTGTTTCCTCGTTTTGTCTTCCCACTTCTAAACTCTCGTCCAATTTGTTCTGTCTCATCTCCCTCTTCCTCTCGTGTGTGCTTGTGTGACTCTTTCAACCGCCTCTTTCTCCCTGTTTCATTTCCTCTGCAGCACTTTGGTTCAGCCTAAATGATGCAAGTGAAGAGCAGAAAACAGATCTCCACCTGTAAAGCGTGTCATCGTCTCTCCCTCTCTATGTGACAGAGTGCCCGTTGGGATTGTCCTGACTGTAAATCTCTGGAGAACAGCAATATGAAGATTGTATGTGAAGGAGGCTTTTGCACACTGGCTGGTGACAGCACCAACACATGAAATAACACTGTAAAAATCATCTTTTTATTGTTGCCAGGTCAGTTTGAAGCATAAAATCTGCCAGAGAAAGAGTCACCCGCTTTCTTTCGTGGTAAGAGGTCGCTGATTTTGTGGTTCCTTGTTGGTGGGAGTTGCCAGATGTCAGCAAAGGCTAACCGGGGTCCTTTGGGTGCCGGCACATTTACATTGTGGATCTGCAGAAGGCAACATCATTCAGTCAGTCCATCACTTTCAGTGGACACTGTACTGACAATGATATGATGGATTGCCATTAATTTTTGTGCAGACATTTTTCCATCTTTCCATTTCTTTACCTTAAGCATTAAACCCTCAAAGCATACATACCAGCTGTTACATTTTTTGTGAGATGCATAATGGAAATATGAGTCTGAAATGATCATGACGCTTCCAAATGTCTTCTCATAATGATTAGACTAACAACACTCACACATATTCACAAGCATTTTAGACTAGTTGGGCATTTAATAGAATAGAATTATATAGAATTATTTTAATTCTCTCTGGACGACAGCAGAGTCACCAGCAGGAATGAAAAGCTCATCTGCAATTTCATCCAGTCATCCAGATGGTAAAATAATTTACTGGGGGAACCAGGGACTCCCACACACATTTAACCCACAGCACAGCAGAGCTGTCCTCTCTCCATCTTGCCACACCAGATGCCCAGAGGGTTTTTTTGTTTTTTTTCCTCCAGTCATTGGCACCAAGTTGTGTTTGAATGCATTTGCTGTTGTGCTATGTTTCTGGAACAATCCAGATTAAGCACAGGGACATCATTCTGCAGTAACAGCAACACTGATGGTCTACAGTGGACGTACATTTTTTTGGCACTGGCTGACAGTGGTGGACCCATGAACGAGAGACAGCCAACACTAGCTAAACCTCTCCTTTGTGTAACATGGGAAAGAATATGAATGAAATGTAACGTCTTGTGATCATGTGAATATTAGCCAGGCTAACATCAGCTTGTATCTGCTTGCTGAGATGGTAGTTAGCCTAAATTTTAAATTGAAAAAAGAAAAGTAATAGCGCAACAGGTCCCCCAAAATGTAAAATGTTGTAACAGCTGATGGGCATTGGAGTCCATTTAAATGTTTTTTTTTGTTTTTTTTTGGCGGCCCCCACACCGAACTCCCTCTAAAACATCAGGGACCACAAACCTGGTCCATTTAAAAAAAAAAAAAAAAAAAAAAAAAAATCATTGTACAAAGTCCACGTCACCCACTGTCCAGTCCTCTTCCTATGCTATACACAGCACATGTTGGAGGCCTTGTAACACCAGAAGGCTTGCTTGGCTCCTGGTTCACAGCCATATTGTCTCCAGGCTTAAGTCTGTAACTCCCTCTTTGTTGGCCTTCCCACCTCCACTTTTAGACCCTTACAGCTCATCCAGATTTCTGCTGCCAAACTTGTTTTAAACCTCCCAAAATTCTGTCAAGTAACTCCTCTCAATCCTCTTTCCACTGGCTGCTCGCCTACATTTCAGAACACTGCTGCTGCCTATAAGGCGACCTAAAGGCCATGATTCAACCCAGCTCTTGGGCCTGGCATCTGCTGGCTATTGCTACTCTAACTCTATTCGCTGTGAAACTTTGCTCTCCACCCCCCTTGCCACCACAGTTGTGGTGTGATGTTCCCACATTGATGAGGACCTCACAGTCTGTGTCTAATTTACATCACTTACTGAAAATCCATTTCTTCCAAAATCATCTTTCTTTCTGACCTGGAGGCTTTTGCCAGAAACATTATATGGGAGGAGACAAATCACTTAAATAATCCTCAAAAGAAAAACCTGTAACACCAAAGATTTGGCGGTTGTGTGACATGTATCCTGCTCCTTCCCCCAAAAAGCCAACTGATGTACAACTGATGTTGTAGTAGGAAGCAGCAGGTGCAGGCAAACAACACAAACAGCAAATGATTATCGAAACAAACACTCATGTAATGCATCAACTTTATGATTTCACCCATCAGACATAAATGCTTTCGTGGGGTGAGCTGACAGCCTCTCATCATGGCACTCTGGACTGAGCTGTAAAAGAAGTTGGTATCGTGAAACTTTGCATATGCTTGGTAGAACCTGCCCGATCTTGTTAGCCCAGAATAACTACCTGGGGGCGTTGCCAAGATGGCTGCCGAGTGATGAAACTTTCCTATACGGACTTTGCTTCTACCAAAGCCTTACTTTTTCCTTCAGTCCCTGCACACACTGTCCTTGGTATTACCATATTTTTTGACTGCTGACAGTATAGATTTTCCTATTTAACCTTCTTGACTAATGTCACACTCACTGCTGATTACACTCTGAAGCACTGGGCTATTTACCCAGTTGATGCTTCAGCAATCTTCACTCTTGTACTTAATGCGTGTCCCCCTGAATAAATGTGTCTGCCAAATGTGTAAATATAAATTGTAATTATCTTAAGGCCATCAGCTGGTACACTCAATATCAAGTGGCACTGCAGGAACTATATTTCTGAATGTGGCTTGACCCAGGGATGGACCCACTATAACTTTTCTAAGGAATTGCTGCTCCAAGCCACAATAAATAATACAGTGAAGCATCCTGTAAAATAGTGTTAAAATAATACCAGAATTGATATTAGGCAAATTACATTAGACAAAGGAACTAAATTCATTTTCAGTTACACTGAACAAATGACAGTTTACTCCACACTTGTCTGCCTAACTGCTGGTAGATACATGTAACAGTTAAAGCAGTAAAGCTGTGGGCCAGACAGCTGAACAATGCACTGAAACTCACTACAAAGCTCCATAAAGCTGAGGAGAGCAGCAAATTCGGGTGGCAACTCCCTGTAGCTTCATCACTACGAGCGACGCCTTTCACACTGTCCCACTGTTTTCACAGTCATTTGATCCACTGTTATTATAAAAAGTATTGATTGGTCACTTTAAGGTTATCAAGAAATTGATGCGATGTGCTCAGAAGTATAACTAGGAGGAATACAGACTATTTACTCTGCTACCGTTAGCTGTTGGGTCAGAACTAAACTGCTCTATAGCAATTCAATATAAAGGGGCATGAAAATGACATGCACAGTCAGCTACTGCTAGATTGTTTTTGACATGGACTCATCACTGTTGGTCTTTTTGAACAACAAAAAGATGCAGTCCTTAAAAACATTTTAAATATCAAATGTATACAGAGTGACATTTTTCTCTCTAACAAACCATCTTTAGCTGATCTGAAACCACAGATCTGGAACACACATTTACTAAGTAACAGCAAAGACTTTCATTTTGTTGTTTGGCTAACTCACAATATAACTGTTATACAGCTGATAAAATCTAAGAACCTGGCTAACGGCCTTGATTGTGACCTGAACTTTATGTGAAGCAGCAATGCACTGGGAGGTTGTCATGCAGTTCTTTTTTAAACATCTCATCATATATCATCCCACAAAGAGGTTATTGCTGCGAGGTGAATATGAAGCCTTCAAGACTTTACACCAAAAGCAAGTCTAGAATAGATGTGGCAAAGACACAAAGTAACACCTTTGTTTCCAGCCTCTTGTCCCTGTTCTTAACTTTAGGTTCCTTCTGTGAAACATGACAGGAAGTTGACAAATGCTGCCGGAGGAGGACTGTTGAGGCTATGAAGCATAAAATGTCCACACAGGGTCGCTTCAGCGCCTGCGGATGAGGTTAGTGATCAAAGAGACAGAGATCTCACTGAGAATGTAACCTACAGATAATAAAAAAAGCAGACAGGCCAGGGATGTACTGTAGATATCAATATAGCAGTTTCTTTTGGCCATCACTGAAACATTTGGTTCATCTTCCAAATTTTATATCAGCAAAATAGCACTAATAGTCTTTGTCCACATGGCCATGTCTAAAAGTCTGTTCCAGTATTACTCAATGACCTTCTAAGTGCATTTGTGCATGCATGTGTGTGTCTCATTAGTCATGGGACAAGCTCTTCTTTTTTTTTTTGTGTGTGTGTGTTTTGGTGTGTCTGAAACTTTAAGTGAATGCATAATAATGGGTTTGTGTGTGTGTGTGTGCCTTGCTTGTGACTGCTCATACATACTGTATGTATGCACTGTGTGTTTTTAGTGTATTTAGGCAGTCTCTGTGGATTAGCTGTGCTGTTGGAAAGGCCAACATCTCTCCCACAAAATGCTGTGTGTGTGTGTCTGCTTGTGTGGTAATAGGAGTAATAAAAGGGCCCACTCCACCAAAGTGTATGTGAATGTTCGATATGTGTGGAGGCCTCTGTGTGACTACTTTATTGTATGTTAAAAAGTATGAGTAAGTGTGTGATTGTGCAGTCTCACACTCTAGCTGCCTCTCAGTTCTTAAGCACAGTCATTAACCTTGCTATTGTGTCTGCACGCACACAAACACTTACAGGATGCTCACAACCTGAGTCCTGCTGTTACTGAGTGGCAACTAGAGACTCTTTCGATTTGGCTTCAGTTGCAGGAAGGTGGAAGATGCCAGGAGTACGAATAGACACAGTCTGGGGTGGATTTCCTGTTGCTGCTCCTCTCTTTAACCTACTCAGAGTCATGGACGGATGAAGGCTGCCAAGTACGTTGTTTGTGTTACTGCTTTGTTCTGCATCTTAAGCTAAATTATACCTTCAAATCCTTTTTGGGCAACATTTTATTTTTACCTCTGAAAGAATGGTTTAGAAGACACTATAAAGAGGATGTAAGAAGATATAAAGACACTTTAAGTTTTTATTGTTTATTTGCCAACAAATACAACTACCCCTATAAAGCATCTGGAAGAGGATGTTTCAAGAGTTGTGTTCATTCATAAACAGTTGATCAATACTTGATAAAGCAAGACAACAAAGCTGTAAACAAACAGTATAAAATATTAGATTATACCCATGAACACATCCTTACAGTGCATTGTAAAGGATGTACTACTTCTTTATATACATGTAGGAATTAATGTCAGGTAGATTTAAAACCCATGAAGACACATTCTTGATTACAGCTTTAAATATCCATCCATCCATCTATTTTCGGTCTTTTTTCCAGGTTCAGGTTGCAATGGAAACAGGTGGGGCAGGGGAAATCCAGACATCCCTCTGCCCATCAGCATTTTCCAGCTCCTCCCGGGCAACCCAGATACGTTTCCAGGCCTGATGAGATATATAATCTCCCTAGCATGTTCTGGGTCTGCCCCAGAACCTCCTGCCAGTAATACGTACCCGGAAGCCCTCCAATGGAAGGCACCCAGGAGGCATCCTAATCAGATGCCCGAACCACCTCATCTGGCTCCTTTTGACATGAAGGAGCAGTGGCTCTACTCTGAGCTCCCCCCTGATGTCAGAGCTCCTCACCCTATCTCGAAGGGTGAGCCCTGCTGACCTGCGGAGGAAACTCATTTCAGCTGCTTGCATCTGTGACATCATTCTTTCTGTCACTACTCAAAGCTCATGGTATGGGTTGATCGACTGGGAAATGCAAAGCTTTGACTTCTGACTCAGCTCTCTCTTCACCACTACAGCCCGGGGCAACGCCAACATTACTGTTGGCACCACCCCTACCCGAAGGGAGTACCCCACCGTTTTCCCGCAGAGAACCATGGCCTCAGACTTGGAGATACTGACCCTCACCTCATCCGCTTCACACTCTGCTTCAAATCACCTCAATTCATGCTGACGGTCAGAGTCTGCTGGAGGCCAACACCCACTGGCAATCGGAATCCACATAACTCTTCCTGAATCCAAGGTTCGACGATTGATTAGAGCCTCCTTTCCAACACCCTGGCATAGGCTTTCCCCAGGACACTGTGTATCATGATATCCCAATAGTTTGAGCACTGATCTCCACAACCATCCATTCAGATTCGGATCAAGCAGCCGTTCCTCCCAGTCACCCCTCTCCAGGTTTCTCCATTGTTGCCCACATGAGCATTGAAATCCCTGAGCCCCACCAGAGAGGTAATATTCCAAGACCCTCGAGCCAGTTTGCGCTGCCAAGGATTGGCATGACCAGGTCCCCAACCTGGCTTGCCACCTGGCTTACATAGCACCTGTCTTCCATTCAGGCTGTACCTGGCCAGGCTCCACAGGCCTTTTCAAGGTTTCTTCACTATCACAGTAACCCAGTGGTAGTGGACACTGCATTAGGAAGAGCTTCTGCACTCAGTGCTCCACTGATTTAATGTTGCTGTGCTTCTCCAATTCAGGGATTGAGACCTGCATGTTTGATTTAGCTTCTTATGGACCTGCCTGCCTTGACCTCTGCTTTGGTAGCACTTATTAAAAAAAATATTGCCACACAGCTTGACTAAAAGCAGCCACTTGGGCATAAAAATTAACTATCAGTAATAATAATAGTAATGCAGTTTGGACAAAGCCTTTTTGTTTCAGTACATGATAGTCAGAGGTCAAATTGGGCCAGAGCTGAGATCTGCCTCCGGACATCCAAATGGCATCCTACTGGAGTTCAGTCCGTCTTCTTCAGCGTCAGAGCGTTGACACCTCTTACACAACCCTTGAAACATCCTTTTCCAGACACTGTCTCACACTGACCGAATCACTGTAAAATGCTTCATTTTCTTTGACTTTATTAAATACCTGTGGTCATCATGCAGCAGCAGGATCCACACTGTGTCTTCAAATTGAGTGGGGCAGTCCACAATTTTACACACATGGCACAGCAGGAGTAACTTTATGAATTATTCAAATATTCTGATGTGGCTTTGTGATCTCACACCAGCCTTATTAAACCGAATGCTTTTCTGCACAACAGACAGGTGACCTGCTGCACACAAATTAAAAAAAGTTATACAGTGAATTATTGGGAACAAGTGGATTATTACAGGGAGTTTTCTGATTTGCAGCTTCAGTGCAATATTTGCAATATTTCTGCAAGCATTAGACTATTTCTAATCACTCAATTTAAAATAGTAATTTAAAAGAATAATGCAAATTACAAATTACTATAGATAATGTAGATAACGCAGTACAGTACAGTATCTTTTTTTTTTTTTTTTTTTTTTTTTACATGGACAGGGCATTTGAGAACCATAAATTAAACTCACATGAAAAATATTTGAGTAAAAACCTATATATTTGAGATATTGTATTACTGTCTTTTTGAACTCAATAATAAAACTAAAATTAATATGTTCTTATTTCCCCTTAGGCCATAGTTAGATTGAATTTGTGATATGTTTCTGAAATTTCTCCAGTACAATGGAGTTTAATAGGATTTTGTTTGTGGTGCAGCATTAAAAAAAAAAAAAAAAAAAAAAAAAAAAGAATTCCACAGCAACTTCTCCAAGCAGAAACAGGGCCACTGTTACTGCAGATAATCTGCATCCACATAGCACAATATATACTGCTTTCAATGGAGCTACTTTCTCCTGAAAAAATAGTCCCTATGAAAACTATCCACAGTGTGGTCTGTGACCCCAGATATCACAGGACAAGGGCTCCCCCTCATCACAAATCCAACTTTAATCCCTAATGATAGTCCACAGTACACCATCACACACAGGCACAATCACACATGCAAGCTGAAAGTTTTTGTTCCAACCAAGCAGCAGCACACCAGACTTGACTCATTTAATCAACTGATCTCAGTCTTCAGACAGTTGACTGGTCAAACTGTGTTCTTGATTGGTTGGAACAAAAACCTGCAGCCACACGGCCCTTTGTGGAACTTATGTTGTAGGTGCATTTGACATATACAGTATCTCTCTGAGGTCAATGATCCAAAGAAAACTAAGATGGGAAACAAAACTGTTCTTTGACAACTTAGATTTAACACATAAACATTTAATTGCCCGGTAAACATTTATGTAAACATAAAGTTAAAAAAAAAAAAAGAAAGTGACATGAAAATCCGTTCCCACCAGGTCTGTACAGCTAACAGACGAGCCCACAAACTGCAATTGTTAAAGGTTATTGATATGCAGAAGAGTGGGCTGACATTTACTCAGTTCCCTCACTATCATAGCTCCTGTTTGGCCTTTTGCACCAGCAGTTATGTAAAGCAAAAAGTGATTTCCACCAGAAATCATGCTTGGTCATGCCCAGCCAGATAACCTCACACTGAGTTCATGCCAGCAGATCTCTGCTTCATTTGTATTCACCACAGCAATCGTTTTATTCCCTTTCAACTTTTATAAAATCATAACACAGTGAGCCTTTAAACTGCTACCTGCTCCTTTTACTGCTGCAATGAATGCGCACACCCCCGTGCAATCCACAGAAAGAGATTTCAGCAAAGATTTTGATTGGTGGTGATGTGCAACAAGTGGTCAAGTTCAACCCCAAACACACACAACAATTTTCTCAATAATGTGGTATGGCAAAAAGCCATCTCAGTTTCCATTTGTGCAGCATGCACATTTGAAAGTACCTGCCTGCAGTCATGTCAATATCTATTTAATGTCAAAATCATTTGTAAGGATGGAACTAAGTCAGATAAAGTCAGATAGAAGCTAATGTTTGGACGTGGATCATGAATATGAAGATTATTACACTGGAGCTTTGCATATCATCTGCTCATCATGCCAGGTGGGCTTTGCCAGGAAAAAAAAAAAAAATCTAACACATTTACAGAAGTGCCATTTATCATCCAGCTGGCTAATGTTTCTATTGGCAACAGGGTGCTGAGAAGAATGACACTAAGGCTGTTTGGGGAGCAATGCTGAGGACTAAATCATAAATGAACCTGCTCTGGAGGTGAACAAGCAGATGCAAATAGCCCAGTTGCTGCATAACAGTTTAAGCTGATATAAGATAAAGTGTCAGGTTAAAGGTGTACTCCTCCCAGATTACAAAAAAAGCACAGTTTGTTACCCCTTGTGGTACCTAGCTATGCAGATAGTTAGGGTGTCTTTTCTCCAAGTTTGAGGAATCTGTTTCTGAGATTTCTGCTGCCATCCATCAAATTTTTGTTCTTGCTTAAATATAACTATTTGTTTTTGTTTTTTCCTTATTGCTTGTTTTAAAGAAATAGTTTGGTGTGAAATGCTGTTAATTTAATTTCTTACTTACTTAATTTCTTGAGTTAGATGAGAAGTTCATTTTCAGTCTCATGTCTGTGCATTAACTATGACACTGGAGCCAGCAGGTGATTAGCTTAGCTTAGCATAAAGGCTGGAAGTATCAGGAACAGCTCTGTCCAAAGTTAACAGATAAACTTAACACCTTCAACACTGTTTATGTTTCTGTTTGTGAACAAATTCAATTAAATGAAATACATTTCGGCTGATTTTGTAACTTTGGACAGAGCTTAGTTTGAATGCTAGGCTGAGAGTGGTATCAATCATTTTTTTGTTTTTTTTGTTTCCTTTGCCAATATGTTCCAGGGTGACACTGAGAGAAAAAAAATAGTATGAGGTAGAGAGAAACATGATGGGGTGGCAACGTTTACAGAGATAAGAGCAGCACCTGCTTCCACTGCCAGGTTTAGGGACTGTGTTGGCCCAGTGCCTGAGAGAGAGAGAAGATAAACAGACCGCCACACACAGGACCATGCTGAGGACCACCTACACACTGAGAGCACATCCACCCATGTGTGCTCATACACATATTAGACAGAATGTGGAGAGGTAGCGTGCAGGAATCAGCCGTAATTAGGCTCACAGACCTCCATCACTGCTGTGGTTGGAGAAAAGACCTCGTTCCCTCAGAGGTAGGCTGTATTCGGATCAGCCAGGTCGCAGTTAGAATATCTAGGTTTTAATTTTCATCATTTTTCATTTTCAGATTGTAATAGAAATTGCTTTGTTAATCATTAGAGGGAGTTAAATCTAGTGATGTGCAGTCCTACATCTGGATTCTATAAGAAGTTTACATAAAGCCATAACAAGCTTCAGAAACAGTCATAGTTAAGTTATGTGAAAGTGAAAAAACAGCTGTCTTTGTAACTACACAGACACATAGACAGACCATTTCAAGCAAGGCTTTAAATGTCTACAGTATTTTCACATAGCAGCCAAAACAGGGAAAATATGACAAAACAGATATGGCAAATTCTGGCAAAAACCACTGTAAGATAAGGCAACTGATAGGACACCAACTCCCATCCACCACCTTGATGTCTACGCCAAACCACAGCTATAGGGTCTTGGCATAGCTGCAGAACATTCACTCACACCTGCCATTTCTATGCTGTAGGCTACACTAATGGTGCTCCTGCAGCTATATGCTGCAAGCAATTTACTGTTACCAGACACACAAATGTGATACAGGTAGCTGCTTGCTCACTAACCAGTTGGGATTAGCCATCACAAACATTAGCAAACGGGACAAAACAACACTGGCCTATTCGCTCTGTGAAACATAGCAAAACTTATGTTACCCACCTGTCAAGCAGAAACAGAGCAACTTCTGCATCCATCTTCATGGCTTTGAAATCTCTCAGGTCTCTCCACCATAGTTGGACTGGCCATTGTGACTACCGGGACAAATCATGGTGGGTCACCGTGCCAGTAGTCCATCAAACCATCCAAAGTTTTTATCAGACACATCAGCTGCTTTACCAGCCCCCTCTGTGTGCCTGTCATTTGGGGGTGCAGGCCTTTTCCAGCAGATAAGTCCAGAACTGAATTTCTTTCCCAGTCTGACTATGTTGTCTCCACTGTTGGACAGTCTTACTGATGTTAACATGGCTCTTCACCCTTGTCTGATCACTGTAATTCTTTTTTTTTTTTTTTGACCCTCTATTCAGCTGTTCCTCCGACTTCTCTCCTTGGCAATGCAATGCTGTGGCTGCCATCACGCGTCTGCTGGTAGCTGCTAGTTCCAAACAGTCAGAGTCAAAACTCCACATGGACTTGTGGCGACAGAAGGGTAGGCTTCCCCTTCTCCTTGCCCTGGTAAAAAAAAATAGAGGGGTGCTATATTTGAGGAGGTAAGTAATCCCCTCTGCTTGGTAGCATCTCATAAATAATACCTGAGCAAAATTCCAAGCCCTTTATCTGCAGCCCAGGAGGGTAACAGCTGCAACAGCTCTTTGTATACCCCTGTTCCTCTGAGAGTAGACCAGCTGTCACAGATGTTACCTGGGATGTACAAAGAGGCAGGGACACCAACCTGAGAGCCACCACTCAAGGTGAGGGAGATCATGGCATTAGATTAGGTGCTTTATATTAACATAACAGCTTATTATTGTTAACTAATAAATTGCACTTATAGAACTATTGTATGAGTGAAATATCACACTTGAGGATATTCAGCACGACAGAACAACAACCTTGAGTGAAATTGTGTTTTGTGTCACCCTCCTTTACAGGGAGGTCAGAGGTCAGAGTGTAGAGTTAGCTATGCTGAATCTTTTTCAAGCACACTTTAAATCTCTTGTTATTTTTTTTTTCTCTCAACAGTGTCTGCAAGGTCTCCGACAGTTTCGTCTTTCCCAAGGAGCAGAGGTTACGTGATGTCTCCATCCATGCGTTTGTATCTCTGGAAAATGAATGGGCAGATTGCCATGGAAATTGCTGTGCACATTTGTGCTGCAGAGAGGAAATAATTTATTGATTTAGGTGACCACATCACATTTCCTCCGGCAGGACGGGGCATCATCAGGTAAGTCTTTTAGTTTCCTCTTCAGGGTTTCTTGAACCTTTAAACATTGAAAACACAAAGTGTGCTGTTCGCATTTTTGTCCCAGAAATGTCAGGAAAAATGTATGTATATATGTATTTTTCTTCTTCTTCTTTTGTAGTTTTTCATTTGCCTTGTTTGTTTGCCTTTCATTGTTTCAGTATGTGCATTTCCATGTTGTTTTTACACTCACTATATAGTTTAACCACCGAGGCAGAACTGAGGGGCTCAAATAGTCTCTCTTTTCCATCGGAGTTACTGGCTCAGCTGAGCACCGCTCTGTCAGACATAACTGATGTTGTGGGAAAGTATAGATTTGCTGATGCTGAACTGATGTGACAGGTTAGCATTATTGAGTTTCACCGCCGGCAGTGTTGTGGTCCTCGTGAACTGTGATACTTAGCTCTCCTGGAATGTCCTGAAGGACTTTGCTCAAACATTTAAAAGCTGTCCCCTCTGGACCTCTGATCCTCCTGCCTGATCAACAGAATAGAAAATCTTTACAGTTGAGTGTTTGGTACTTAAAGCTGAAATCCATAATGTGTTTTTAATTAACACTTTACTGTATCCGTCTGGATGATGGATTGTGGTGAAACACTGGCAGTGGTTGGAGGTGCTCTCGGTTTTTGAGAAATATTGATTGTGATTGTCTGATTGACTGTGCTGTTTAACCTCAATACTTTATTCGTAGTATAGTAATTTGACAATTTCACTGCATCCAAACAACCCAAAGGTGAACAAAATCACACGTGACGTGTTGTGATCTAAAATTTGTGTGACATTAAGCCCACTGAAGAGAAAGCACTAATGCAGCTTTAAGCATTAACTGAATGATGGCACAGTGTTGTTGTTATTTTGGGGGGATTTGTGAATGGAGTGCATTCTGGTCAAAGTTGATGTTGGCGGTTCATTATTGACCTTAGAAACAGAAGTTCACACAATGATCTCCACTCATGACCCACTTACTTACTTGTTCTGGCATGGTGTGACTGAAATGTTTCACTTGAACCATCTGACGGTGAGCCAGTTATATAAACTAAAACACTTCTAATTCCCTTCTCTTTTGTACCTACAGAGATTCACTTTTGCTCATAACACATTTAAGTGAATAGTCCAGAATAGCTGGTGCTTCTTTAGCCAACTTTCATTGCTCCTCAACTGGACGTTGATGGTACATACTCTTCCCTCTGGCTACTGGAAACACAGTCTGTTGAGTAATTTAAGCTGTAAAGTCCATGTAAAGGGTAAAGGAATGCTATATTTCAAAACTTCCATTTAATCTCTCTCATTCTCCTTTAAGTGAATAGTTCAGCATTTTTTTTTTATGCCACCACAGCAAAATAGAGCTAAATCTCTGACTCCCGCTCTCTGAGCCTTCTGCTCCATGAAGTATGGATTTTTAGACAGCTGCTGTTGAATTGATTTAGCAGATTAACAATATTGCATTTTCAAGCTGAAAACGTTTGAAAAGAAGAGTTGTGGTCTTTCTGAATGAGTAACCACTGTGAAGTCTTATTTCCGCTCTGCTGAGACTCCCTCAGATGTGATGTAAGCCTGATGGCTTCAGCATTTGGGTCGACCAGCTCGATCATTTGCTCTTCTGTTGAGCGATCCATACATGCAAGTTGTTTAAGGCCATCCATTCACTTATCAAATTCAGGATGGCTAAGGTGATGGGAAAAGTTCGAGAGGGAGTTTAGGATATCCTGTTAAGATATCCTAAACTATCAGGGTAAAAGCTTTGTCCTTGTTGCTGTTTTTCTTACTCATGCACTTAACAAAGCCTTGATATTTGTGGGAGTTGGGTTTTTTTTCTATGTCCTCTCAAAATCACTTTAAAGAAAGACATCAGAAATCTTGAGCTAGATCAGTTCCCTTCTTACACTCATGGTTATCTAATTATGTTGTATTTCTCTCTAAAAATCTTTTTCCATTTCTGTTAGATCAAATGTAGCAAAGTAATAAGGTCAATCCCAAGATTATGCCTCCCTTAGAAATCTAACCAATGTGTCGTCTTCTTGAAAAGAAACGACATCTTCGCCATAATCCTTTTCCCATCAGCCATAATCCCACTTTGGAACAATCCCATTTTCTGTACCAGCCATTTTTATTTTACTTTTTTTTTTTTTGATTCCCAAAATGAGAGGAGGGAGGAGTAACCAACTTGGGCCATCTCTGCAATAGCAGCTGCATGTGAACTTTGACCAGCTACAAGACAAATACAATATACCTGCACAGGATAGTAGAGGGAGGAGGGACTTACTGTCAACTTCTGCAGCTCCATTTCCACCTCTATTAAAAAAACATCACACTGCAATAATATTCTAGTTTTTGGCTCACAGATCCATTTGCTCTGGTAAGAGGTCATGCACAAGTTATGAGTTTTCTCAATGTTATAATCACCCCGCCCTTCCAGTTCCGTGACATACCGCTCTTGAGGCTGCGACATATTATAATTTAAAAATGATTTAGGCAGTTACAGTGATTGGACCAAACTAGACCAGTTGGTGTTGACTGTTGGGAGATAAAAACCATCCAGTGTGTGGTGGTTTATGATTGTAGTTGACTGGACCTGCTGTCTGAATCAGCATAATCTGAAAGGTTTAATTTTCTGTTCCCAGTGCAGAGAAACAAGCGCAGGTGTGAATAATAAGATCATTACTGAATGTCATTTAGCTGCTTCAGCTGCTTTAGTTTCAAGGCTCTGGTTTTATAGATGCATGTGTATGTAGTTTGAGCTTGTCCTCTCTGTCTTCTCACTTCCTGTCCTCATTCTGCAAGTATTTCTGACTGCCATCATTGCTGCTGTTATTATTCATTCATTCATTACTAACTTCTTATCATGAATATAACATTCAGTTTCACAGTGCTTGAATTAAACAGTATTTAGAGCTGTTCCTGGTTCCTGTTCCTTTCTCCTCTCTCCCCCATTTCACTCAACCCAAGATTCCAATCTTGGAATCAGTGTGCAGTAGCTCACCTGTCTGCTGGGCAGAAAAGCAATGCTACGTCAAAAGCCTTAAATAATTAATTAAGTTACTGTTGCTGTGGGGTTAGGGTTAGGGTTGGTTAGGGATGTGTAAGTCGCACACCTGCGCTCTCAGTTTGGAAAAGTTGGTCAGACAGTGACTGAATGCAGATGTTTCGAGCCAAAAGTGTGAGAACTGGCAACAGTGTGATGCAGAAGGAGCTGAGCTCCACCTCCAGTCGTCCAAGTTGCCCCCTGCTGAAATCAGCCCATTGAATGTATCTTTCTTCGTCTTTGTTTACAGTCATGGTTCCAACATCCGTGACTGCACCAGCTGCACAACTGAAGCAGCATGTCAGCAGCAGCTTCTGTCCTCTGTCAGTAGATGCACTGGATGCGTTCAGCCACAGTACCATTGTGCACTACAAGCATGTTGGCAGTGCTCACAGACCAAAACAAAATCAATATCCTTTGGGTCACAGCTAAGCAATGAAGCGCAAGTTAAACACAAGATATAACATAGCCAGTGTATTGACCTTATGTGTTTCAGCAAAAAGTGTAATTTTGCCTTCTTCCTTCTTGTCTACACCAAAAGTGAGATGAGTTGACTTGTGTTAATTGACATCTTCTGCTCCTGATCACCTTGCACCTACATTTCATCAAATATCTGAGCAGTTTTATAATGTAACACACACAGCATGAAAGACTGACAGAGCTGAAAGAAAGAAAGAGACTTTCTTCTACAGCAGTACAACAAACATCCACTGCTATTTACATAGAGATGCTAATTAGTTCTCCCACACAGCTCTGGGAACAGCTGGTCAGTGGTCAGAATACGCTGGCATTTGTGTTTTATTGTGTGTTCATAACAATATGATATCTGAGTGGCTGTTTAAAACACAACATTTCTTCTTGTGCAACTCATTTGATGAGTTACATTATTGAGTTACATACTTTGGTTTTGTCCGTGACATGGACATATTTTTGGTGTTTTTTGGGAAAGTTTTCAGGGATTGCAGTTGGAGCGTGGGTGATGCCGTGCACTCTAGCTGTACACATTCTGTGCTATACACATAGTCATATACTCACACTCACTCAAAATCTGAAACAGTCAAAAAAGCTTTAAACCTAAACTGGGATTTCATAAAAAAAAAAAAAAAAAAAAAACAGTGAAAAACCAGTTTTTCATGACTTACATCACCATGGTTACTCAAGTCGCTACCAAAAGTCATAGCACAGTATTCCCAGTCGAACCACAAGCTTTGATGTATATTTAGCCTGGGTTTTCTCAAAGCTGCCTGATGAGTTACGTTTGGAAGAAGTGGAATAAGCGAGAGATGTGCCTTCTGTGCTGTACATGTAAAGTATTCAGACCCTTTCCTGTGACTCTTGAAATTTAGCACAGGCACCTCCCATTTCTTAGAGCCCACCTGAGGTAACTTTTCTTGATTGGACATGATTTGGAAAGGCACACACCTGTCTACATGAGGTCTCACAGATGACAATGCATATCACAGCAAAGACCAAAAAAAATTCTGCTGTGTTGAAGGCTCCCAAGATCACGGTGGCCTCCATAATTCTTAAACAGAAGGTGTGGAGCAATCAGGACTTTTCTAGATCTGACTGTTTGGCCAAACTGAGCAATCAAGGGGAGAAAAGCCTTGATAGGGGAGGTGACCACTGATCTGGGCTTTGTGGCACAGTGGCCAGACAGAAGTCTGTCCTCAGTGAAAGACACATGAAAGCTGCTTGGAGTTTGAAAAAAAAAAAAAGCACCTAAAGGACTCTCAGACTGTAAGAAACAATATTCTCTGGTCTGATCAAATCAAGATTGAACTGTTTGTTCTCAAGAATCATGTCTGGAAGAAGCCAAGCACCCCTCATCACCTGCCCATCCTAAAACCACCCCACTGGTGAAGCATGGTGATGGCAGCATCTTGCTGTGGGGGTGTATTTCAGCAGCAGGAACAGGGAGACTGGTCAGGGTTAAGGGAAGCTGAACAGAGCAAAGTACAGAGATAAATTTAATGAAAACCTGGTCCAGAGCTCACAGGACCTCAAAGTCTAGGTGTGCAAAAGTCTGAAAGTCCCTGGTACCCACTCTAAGGTTGTGCTGGATGCTTATTCTAATGAACTGGAAACCAAACACCTGGACTACATAAACACTTCGGCTGTAACTTTGACATCCACAGCGAATGTCCACAGTGCTGTAGGCACAGGAACTCCTGCACTTTCCATCATCATGGATTTCGGCATTAGTCCAAACCCTGAGCAACAAAACAATTAAGACAATTTTCCAGTATATTAAGCTCCACCAGATGTTCATGAACAATGACCGGAGTTTACCAGTGGAGATAAAGACACTAGAGATCACACTAACCTTAGAAACTCCCTGCTGCACGATGGGCTGATGAGTTCTCCGTACATAAGCAGATGTAGACAGTAACAAGACTTAATTGATGACCACAAGATAAAAGTGTAAAGTATAATTACAAGGCAGCCAAGACAAAACCTGACAGCAAAATCTTGTAATTTTCAGATTATTTATCAGTCACTACCTTTTTCTCATTTATAAGAAAACTGCTGGCTTCTGTGTGTGATTTTGACTTGTTTTATTTTATTATTTTATAATTTTACTTTTTACTTTTACTTTAAATTTTGTATGTGTGTGTGTGGGTGTGCTGATTTGGTCCTCATTTTGACTTGACTTTTAATTAAATGAACTGTCACTCCACAAAGAAAATCCAATCCCAAATGGCTTTTTAGGTTTTAGAAAAATAGTTTTAGAAACATATACAGTTCTCTGTTATTCATGCCTACATATGTTTACACTGAAGTCAAATAACTTACTGTATATGAAAAAAAATCTCTTCCATTCTACATTTATTTGTTGAAAATTAGATGCTTGAATATAAAACACTTTCATTTCGTAACTATACTGAGAAAAATCTGTCTTTTTATTTATTTAATTGCCTTCTTACTGATGTAATTTGGGAGGAGGTATTTCGATATTTCATGGGACATTTATTTATTTAATTTCTTGTCACTAAATTTCAGCACTTATTTTTTATTTTTATTTTTGCTAATTAATGAATCTGTTTCATTCATATAACTATGATCGCCTTTTCCACTGCCTTTGTATGGAATTTGCTTCACGCTGTAACTGTACAAACCTTAAAGACTTCGCCACCTGTCTTTTGCACATTCTGATTCACGACACTGATAAAATATCTTCCAAAAAAATCTTTACGACACACCTCATGGCATTTTACTTTCTGCTCTACATCCCTTACTGCAGCACTACAGACCGGCAGTAAAAATGGTCGTCTGTGATAAATGTATTTCTGCTGTGCGAGGCCTGCTTTATTCAAGACTTGCAGGACCAAACTCACATGCATACATTAAATCCCCTCACCCTGAGTTTCAAACCACCTCATTATATAAGTCTAATTACCAGCTCATAATGCTCTTTCTATTTCCTTCCCCAACTTTTCTCCCTCTCCAGCAGCACCCCTGCGCTCCCTCCCCTTCCTCTCCCTTTCGTTCTGTCTCCCCCTCCCAACCATATGCTGGCTTGCACAACAGAACAGCCAAATCAATATGGCCGAGGCGATTAATGTGCTGGCGGTGGCGTTGTACTTATAAAGAGCTTTCATGGACCAGTGAAGGATGAAATCACCCTGTGAGTCCTAAGATCTTAAAAACCTAAGGTGCGCCGGCAAAGGCAGACAGAAAGAGAGAGGGAGAAAGGAAGAGGGAGACAGAGAGAGGGGGAGAAAGAGTGAGTGAGGTCAGTACAGAGTTCATTGGATCTTTTCCAACAGGTGAAAATGTAGACGGAAAGAGAAATTTGAAATCTTTGAGGAGGGCACTGGACCTTCTCCAATAACAAAGTAAAAGAGGCATGGCTCTACTTTTGACAGGAGGAAGGTGTTGGTGAGAGTGAATGAAAGAGCCTGAGCCAGAGACTGAGAGGTGGAGAGAGAATGATGTGGCTATTAGTGCCTTTGGTGCTACTGTACCTCCCTCTATTTAACGCCTTGCTGCTGCTGCTAAAGATCTGTGGGACCGACGACAAGCTTTTACCCTGTTAACAGTCACAAGTGATTTTCTATTTAAATATGGCCGGGCCTCCGTGAATACAGGAAGAAAAACAGTTCTCAAACATGGGATTCAGAGGAATGAATATCAACACAACCTCAATTCAATTACCACTATTTTACACCACTAACATGTACAGTATGAGCAGCTACTGTCCTCACAGTAAAAACAACACTGTTTGATCATGAATTGTAAAATAAATTAGAACTAGAGAAGCTGTAACACAACACTGCAAAGTTTCATGAATCAGCTTTAAAGTGCAAGAATGTAAACTAAGGTTCAGCTGTGCTGCAGAACAAACTACCCTTAAACATTATTTTTACATTGTCATTTGCTACATTGTTGTCACTGTTTTTCACCTTTATAATAATTTTCCAAAGTAATTGATTCGATCAATGACTCATTATAAATTACAGAAATGTCAATAAATGGCATAAAGGAAACATTCAGCTGTCTAAAATACTGCCAAAAATGAAAAGATTGTGATTATTTAGTGCTGTTTAATGTGCATGTTGAGTATACAGCCCAGTTAAACTCTTCGCTGAAGCCTTTGTAATTCAAAGTTTGCGTGAAATGTAAACACACTTACGAATGGAACCAAAGCTGCTCTGAAATACCACATTTCAAATAAATGAGCGGTATAACTTAGACCTGTGGACACAGTGCTGTTCTACCCTCTCCCTCACACTCACATACACTGTGACTGATTGTAATTTCCTTCCTAGCCCATGTGTTGTGATGAAATGTGGTGATCAGCCTGAGCCATCACGGCTGCCCTCCACATCGGACGGATGACTGAGAAAGAGAGAGAGATAGAAGAGAGAGAGAAGGGTAAGATTAGAGAGAGAAAGGGACAGAGAGAGATGGATAGGCGGAATGTGGGTGGGACTGATGTGTGGCGCTGAAACAATGGAAGTCTGCAAACACAAATGTATACTCATACCACTTTACTACACACAAAACAACACAAACACATTTCACTCATGTGGACATTAATATTGTTGGCTTAATAACATAGAGCTCGGTAGATGATTGCATGCATGTGTGTGTTCATGCTTAAAATTTATAACCCAACTTGTTCTGCCTCCACCCATCTCTCCTTCCCTCCATTGTCTTTTTTTTTTTCTTGTCTTCCTAACGCTGTCGTTTCCCCTCATGGCAGAGCCGGAGAATCTGAAAGAGGAACGGACTGGTGGGTTCAGGTGGAGCAGGAAATTCACCAGTTTGCCACTCACTTCCAAAAAGGAGCGAGGTTGAACGTTTGATGGTGAAGGTGGTGCAGCAGTCTGCTGAGCTCTGGAGCAGAGGGCAGAAACACTGACCTTGTGTCATCTTTTCTGAGGCTGATTTGCATATTAAGCTCTTTGACCCTGCTGAACTCACCTGCGTGGCCGTCTCTGCAAACACGTGTTGCATGAGGGAGAACAGTCCGAACCCACACACACTTTTTAATTCAAATTACAGTCAAGACCTCACAGTTTCTGAAGACGTAGAAAAAGACTCTGATAACATTTTGAATTTATTCAGAGAATGGAGGCTGTGCTCGGCTTGGATTCATGTGGGTTATAATGGATTCTACTAATGAGCAGTTTTCAGGGTGTAGTAAAAATCCACTCTAGCAGCTTATTCCACTTCTCCTTTCTCCACCTGTATCCTCGGTATGCTGCAGCACTTACAGTATATTATCACTGGTCATTAGCGTATGTTCAGTTTAAGGCTGAGGATGGATTTAAGCCAGTGTTGTCTGCAAACCTACGGCTGTGTCTTCAGAAGCTGCAGGTTAAACTGCACCTGTGGTTAAGTCGAGCCTGTAGGAGGGTGTTTGGTATTCAAAAGTTTTTGGTATCGCTGGAGGGATGTCTTTTCAGCTGCCTGTGGATATTGTATACAGTGGTTACTTTCCATGGCACATTCAGAAGCTTCTTTTGTAACGAATCAAAACAAGTTTTACACCACAGTGTTTTCAGCGTGGAGCTGCACTCCACACTTTCCTGAGTTTGTATAGACAGAGGCATTACCTGAAGTGAAAGCATTCGCTCACACACTAATGAAGCTTTGTCCGATGCAGAGTCAGGACTTTAAGGCTCGCAATAAAGTTTCAAGAAAATGTCTCTTCAGATTTTGCTTCAGTGGGGTTTATGAAAGAACGATCAACAGCATCTGAGACACAGTTTGATATGGATAATTAGATATAGGGACAGATGGACTGCGGCTGGGCCACAGATCCACTCTTGGATTCATTGTGGTGGAAAAAGAAACACTCTAATTGGTCTGTGCTTCGGGTTTAATCAGCTGTGTGTAAGAGGCAATAATGGGTGCGTTTTGGAAGTAGACCAAGCAGGCAACAGGATGCATTCAGTATACTTTGCAAGGAAAAAGTTTGAAAAACAGCTTTGTGCTTCCATTAAATGTCAGTGAACTGTTTTGTAAATTTAATGGAGTAAATCCTCCTCTACATTTTATGTGCTAAGATGTGCTGCATGGCTGTACTTGGTTGATGTTGGCTTTGACTTTGAGTATGATTACAGCCAAGGGCTTGCAACAAACCATAGCTTGTGTTTTGGAAGGCTTTGAAAGGTTGTGAATTTCCCAGCTGGGACTACATAGCAGTGTTGTGGGTGACTTTGTGAGTCTGTGGAACTTCCCGAATTGCCTCAGCAGCACTGATGTGAAACCTGTACAAATAAAAGCACCCTAAGGATTGGAGAGTGACTTTTGAAACTGCAAAGGGACATTGTTCCATTATTCTTATGGCAGTATGTGATGAGAACTACAGATAAGAGGGACTAATGGCTGTCAGTGTAATGATGTTCCAGGAGATTCACTTTGGACAAAGCCCAAACAGCGAGACTTTCTTTGAGTCACCAATGGGCCTTTTAATTTGGAGGGACAATGCCATTCCAAGGACACATCTACTTGAGCAAACTTTCATAATGTAACACGTTAAGACAATAATAATAAGTTGGTATGTCATGGCCTAAATGGTTTATCACAAGAGGACATTCAAAGGAGCCTACACTCAACTAGAAATGTTTTAATGATTGAAGGAGAAATTTCATTCATCGTATTTCCAGTTTATAGTTTCATTAGCAGTCAACTTTGAACCAACCACTAAATGTACTGCTCAGTTTTGTTTTTGTTTTTTTCTTCATGTAATGTACAATTACTGGCCAACATTACAGGTTTTTGAAATTTCTCTCACCTCTCCAGTGAACCAGTGCTCGCTAGTTCGCAGTTTGTTCATGAAGCATGAAGTGAGCTTGAATGAGGGTGGAGCAATGCAGAAAGGAAACAAGGACAGTGACACACTCAGAAGATGGGTATGTGTGTGTCAGTGTGTGTGTGTGAAAGAGAGAGAGAGAGAGAATTCAGGAGAAAGAAAGATGGATAGGTGAGATTAGCACCAAATAGGGGATACTGCTGTCATGCTGATGCACAATAGATGCCCATATATCACACACACTAATGCCAAGATACCTGAACCGCAGCTCCGGAGATCTACACTGATGCACAAAGGCACACACGCACACCTACACATACACACACACACCAGTCGCTCTGGCATGCATAGAGGGTTTGTTTATGTGCATAATATCCACAAACACCTTGAGACTGAATGTGAGTGCTTGTGTGTGTGTGTGTGTGTGTGTTGACACTGCCGACCAGTCACCCTTTTCACCTTCCTTCCATTGAACCATCCATGTATCAATCAATGGCCTCATCTCTGTCCTGTCCTCCACCTCCTTACCCCTCTCTCTCTCTCTCCTTGTCTGCACAAACACGCAGGTTATCTTTAAAATTTCAGCCTGTCGGAGCGTAACGGTGAAATTAGCCAATCAGAGGTGACCCAGGAGCACTCAGGCGAGGGCAGCCATGACATTACCAAAGGTCAGGTAAATCAACATGTTGTGTGTGCGTTTCTGAGAGCATGTGAAGTCATGGAGTCAGTCATGTTTTTGTATGTGTGGTTATGCATTTATTTATGTATGTGTGTTTATTTTTGTGTCATAATGTGAGTGTGTGTGTGTGTGTGTGTGTGTGTGTAGGAGTGTGTAACTGTGTGCCAGTGTGTGTCTCCTGTTTTGTGTGTGTGTGTGTGTTCCTGTCTCTCCAAGTGTTAGACTTTGCAGGACATTAAATCTGACGTGTGCATATTGGTTTTTGTTATGTGCACTAGTGTGTCCTTACCTGTTCATGTGTGTGCGATTATGTTTGTGTGTTCATGCCAATGTCTTATTCTGTGTGTGTGTGTGTGTGTGTGAGAGAGAGAGAGAGAGAGAGAGAGAGAGAGAGAGAGAGAGAGAGTGTGTGTGTGTGTGTGTGTTCCCCCCCAGGTATTCCCTGCAGCCTTTATGAGCTACAGAGAAAACAACTTATCACCGCTGGCTGTCAGAAAGCTTTCTGTTGCAGTCTGACTTTGGTTTTGTGTTGTGACTGAGTCAGATTTAATGTTTGTGGCACAATCTGTTTTTTGTTTTTTTCGTCACTCTTATTTACATGTTGAGTGCAAATATTTCCTTCCACTTACTTTGAGATGACAAAAGGAGTAAAACAAAGAAATGTATTTCCATCCTCACAATATTTAATGCAAGTTCACTTCAGTTAGTATAAATATTCCTTCACCATCTAAAGTAACAAAAATGGGTGTGTAAAAAAAATAGTAAAATAATGAATATTATTTCTCTTTTTGCAAAATGTTCTCTGATACCTTGTATGTCCTCCCTTTGCCTCTATGACCTCACCCAACCTCTTTGGGCTCCCTCTGCGCAGCTTTTGTATCCTCTCAGGTGTAATTTTAGCCCATTCTTCATAGCATATTTGCTCCAAGTCTACCAGATTGCTTGGCTGCCTGCCACATACGGCCTTCTTTAAATCTATCCACAGGTTTTCTCTTATATTCAAGTCTAGAGAAGAAAGAGACCACGACAGAACTTTCACCTTATTCTTTTGAAACCATTCCAGAGTTGACTTTGCTTTGTGCTTTCGATCATTGTCTTGTTGAAGCATCCACTTCATTTTTAGTTTCTTTGAGTGGTGGTAGGAGTCTTTGCTTTAAAATCTGTTGATATTGGCCTGCATTCATTCCTCCTTGCATGACACCATCTATTTTTTCCCGCACCACACGTACCTGTGTGAAATAAGATCATAATAATTCAACTTTGGTCTCATCAGACCACATCATCTTGTTCCAAAACTCATTTGGTGTGTTCTGTGCTTAACTGCAGAGATGTGGACTTTTATTCCATTTGTCTCTAAGGACCTGCTTAGTCTTGAGCAACTTTTCCGGCACCACTTTCAGTTATTCTCTTGGTCTTCAACTCCTTGGTAGAGTCTTAGTGTGTCTATGTTTCTTCCATTTCTGGATTATGGTTGTATGGATTTTGGTATTGGAAT
Organism: Toxotes jaculatrix; assembly: GCF_017976425.1. NCBI lineage: Eukaryota > Metazoa > Chordata > Actinopteri > Toxotidae > Toxotes > Toxotes jaculatrix. The sequence goes on from NC_054403.1 coordinate 5,242,500, forward strand.
CCCTAAACGTTTCCCTCTCCAGCTTTATGAAGGTTTACCAATTTATTTTTTCTTCTGACAGCTGAGTCTCTGTTCCCATTGCTTTTGTTTGTCTCAAACTGATTGAGGCAGCTCCTGCAGATCTACCTTCTTGTAAAATATAAGATGAAAGTTTTCTTTTATACAGCTGGTGCCACTCATCAATCCTAAAGGGCTGACTGTTTTTTTTATAGATCAGAGTAAAAATTAATACAAGTTTATTATCCAGGGGCTTTATCAAAGGGGATGTAAACCTTTGAGCTTGGTATTCAAGATATATTTTGACTTGGACTCAGATATTTTAACACTGAAGTAGGACCACTAAAGGTTTTCAGTGTGGAAGCATATTTAACTGATAATGGGAGGCTACAACATAGACAGATTTTTGCACTCAACTCTGAGTATCTGAAAAAACTTGAACAAAAAAAAAAAAAACAACAAAGAGAGAATTTGCTTATTCTATTTTGGCTGCACAAAGTAAATTGACTATTGTTGGGTTTTGGACTGTTGGTTGTACAAAGTAAGACATCAGAATAAGTCACCTCGGGACCTCGGGCTTCAGAATGTAGTGATTTTTTGTTTGTTTTGTTTTGTCTTTTTAGACTAAAAAAAATCATTGATTATTTGATAAATGGAAATAAAAATAATCTGCTAATTAATGACATAAATAATCATTAGTTGTAACCCTAGATATAACACATATAAATTCTTCATTGATGCAAGAAAAAAAAAGTTAAATTTGCTTTTGACAAACTCCTCTAACATTCACCCACTCACTGTTTTTTTCCCCTGTATCTTTTCATCCAAGTCATATCGTCCCTAATGAAAGATTGAGTTTGTTGCCATGGAGATGAACATCACTAACCTTAACCCATAAGTTAAAAGCCAATGATTTCTCAGCCTAAGGAAGGATGGATGTCAGGGTGATGGATGGGTATGTATTGTGTCATGCATGTTTGCGTCCCATTTGGGATTTTTCCTTAACGTTAAGCATAATGTAGTTGCCAGTCGAGGATATCACAGAGAATTTTTGAAATATTAGCACTGGGTGTAAACAAACGTCACTGAATGTAACCGTGGCTCTAAGTCCAGAATTGAGTAATGTTGGTTAAATTTCAGCCTTGGTGCACGTTCGTGTTTGTCTAAGAATTAAGCATGAACATTCATTCTTGACCTTATATTATATTGACCTTAAATATTATGAATGTAATCAGAACTGAGCTTGTATGTTGACACACCCATCTCCATGACAACTGAGCCAACTCCAGTCTCCATTAGGCGGCGAACAGAGAGTTTGTCAAACCACTGTTACTAATGTCATTAATTTACATTTTTTTTGTCAAAGTCAGAAGTTTTCCTCTTTTGCTCATGAAAAGCCTCACGAACATTTGTTTCATTTTTTCCTAGAAATAAAAAAGGCGCAATGCGGACACACGGCTCGATCGAATATTTGATACACTAAGAAAAGTCATGCTGCCACCAGCTGAATATTTCTTATAACACTCCTTACAAAAAGCATTTGCTGACTCAGTGCAGCAGTCACTGTTGTCATTAAAGTCATTCCAGTTAACTCAGTGAAATGGAGGCTGTTTAAAAATCAATAACTTCACAGCTTCTTATGCAAGACACTTTAACAAAAAGGTGGAAAAGACATTTTCACTTTCTCTCTCTCTCTTTCTCTCAATATGTATATATATATATTTGTGTGTGTGTGTGTGTGTGTGTGTGTGTGTGTGTGGTTCAAACTAGATTAGATGCTTGGAAAAGCAAATGCATAGATAACAAAAATGTAAATTCATAGTGAATTATTAGCAGAATCCTGCAGTCCTGCAGCATCACTATGATAAAATCACTTTTAATCCCAACCCAACCCCAAGTGACCCAGGCATGTGTGTGTTATATTAGCAGAGATTAGGGTAGAAAAATTCAAACCCCAACGTTAAACCTGCGTTTGCTGTTGAACTAATCCAGTGTGAATATAGATTAAAGCAGTACTGCGGTCCGAAATGTTTATGTTGACCAGCATGATGCCCAGTGTTCACTCTGCAATGTTAAAATGCTATAATTTCAATCAATATTAAACAAGTAAGAACAAATTTTACTCTGAAGAACACAAAATGATTATGTAGCAGACACACACACACACACTAAATGCATTGCCTTTTCTAAACTTCAGTTATTTCCTACCAATCAGGGGAGAAGGGTACTGCTGGTAATCTGTCATCAGAGACAATTTAAAACTGCCAGACAGCCTGGAATTAAGAAAGACTGATTGATATTGACATTGATACATTATAGTCACCATGAACATACTTTAAAAGTGAACTGCCTGACTGGCTAATTGACCCGGTGACTGTGATCAGTGTGCCACTGAGAGCGACCTGTCATTTCATGAATCATCCCAAATCTCTTCAAATAAAGACTTGACACAACTTGGCCTGACTTGATAAATCTTAGTTCCACAAACAGTCCAACATGGGCAATGGGCCTACAACAGGTTGTGGCACTTTATTTTAATGGCTCTGGGACTGAAATTTGTCATTAGGTTGCTGGATTGGACACAAAAAAAAAGTTTTAGTGTAAAGAATAAGGTCACAGTGTGACATGTCAGGTAATATTACATCAAAGTACAGATTTGTAATCAGTTAACGAATCAACCATTGTTGGCAGGTTGAGCTGTTCTAGGTCAGTTTTTATTCACAGCTGTTTAGGGTTAGGGAAGTTTTGAGACAAGAAGTTTTTCCAGTCACCCAGCACCTAAAAATAAGAGTATAAATCTAAGCACATAGAGGAGGATCGATGGTGCCTCACTTAGATTGAGCATGATGGCCCACTTTATGATTTAAGTGGACAAGAAGGGTGTACTCTATAAAAATCTTGCCTAGCACAGCTTAAAAACTGGAAAACTGGCTCACTCTGCAGAGCTCAAACCAATGATTTATTGAGTTAGAAGAAAGTATTGTAGCTGTTTGTACAAGTATGTCCTCTAAATGGTGTCACATTTCATTCCAGCAGATCTAAAGCGGGTGGTGCAGACAGATTCCATTTTACCTGACCTTGATTTGTCCAGCCAAGGTAAACTGGTTGCTTCATGTGGTCAAACCAAAATGACCAGTACCTTTAACCACTCAGCCACACTTACCTGTGAGTGCCCTTCCATTGTGTCTATAACAGACATGTTATAAGAGAGGAGGAAAACCATGTGAATAGAAGAGTCCATAACAACAGAGATGGCAGTTCTATGACACATTTCCTCCCTCTCCCCCCAAAGAGCCAATCATCACCTTCATAACAGCTGTGCTGGGAGCCATCAAGGTTGTTGCCCTGATGCAAGCGCACATTTGAAGTTCATCAAACACTCTGGATCAAACAGTGAAGGTGGTGTCATGAAACCGTGTGTATGCGTAGCAGAAGTATGACATGACGTAAAAAACCAGATATGGCTGGTTATCCTGTGCAGTTTTAATGTCCAGGTGATCACTGAAAGTGCAGTTATGGCTCTCTCTCCATTCATTTGGATAGGAGGCTGATCTCGTTAGCCCAAAATAACTGCTTGGGGGCGTTGCCAAATGGCTGCCGAGTGACAAGACTTGCCTATGAGGACTTTATTTATAATTAGTAAGGAAGCGAGGAAGGCAAAAAGGCAGAATGACTTGAGATGTTTCAGTGACTGAGTTCCTCTTCTTCATTGAAAGGACAAAGTGGATGACTATGATGATGAAGTTATGGAGAGCACAGATGTGTGTTTACACTTAGCAGAGGATGGTTTCAATCCATCAGCCTCTGGGTAATAGGCCTGCTGCACCTCTACTGCAACACTCTGCTCTCAGGTAAACAGCCTGGGGTCCTCTCCTATAGCTGTGGTTTACACGTCAATGACTTCTCCATAATTATATTGGGAGTACAAGTTAAAGTCGAGTAGAGCTGCACAAAGGAGAGTCAGACTGGCAACCTTTTTTTTAAAAATAAAACTGATTAAAACTTGATTGAAACTATAATTATTTAATCAGCGAGCCTCACGTGTTAGTCCATGCTCCAAGATTTCAGCATCTTCCAGATTACAGATTCCAAAGTTCAGCCTTTGATGGACTTTGCAATGACCTTCTTCCTGCTGACTTTTCACTCCACAGCTCACTCCAAGGGCCTGGAAGGAAAGTCCAGAAAAGAGTCCAAAGGAATACAACAAAAATACTGCCACCAGCTGCTCGGGAAAAATATACAGCGTACACTTCAGCACTGAAGAGGGAAGACCCCAAAACTGACATGGATGCTCAATCATCTGAAAACACAGTAATGTGAGTATGGATGGATAAGATGGAGACAGCTTGCTAGCAGGAAAAAAAATACAGTTAGCAGACAGGTTTCAGTCCATGAACCTCTGGATTATGGGCCCAACAGACTTCTGCTGCACCACTCAGCTCTCCAGTCCAAGTCCACTTGTGAAATGCAAAGCAGCTCTTTCCAGTCCCAAATCACTAGAATCAGTTCATTAAAAAGATTTGTTGAAAAGAGCCATTCACCAAATTGTTCAGTGTTTGACTGGAGCTCTGACAGTGTAGCACCGGTCACCGAACAGAAACATGGCCGAACAGTGATTCCTGATGCCTGCAGCAGAAATGCTGTCACTTTGACAATCACGCCAAAACTCTGTTTCTAATTCTTCATATTTAAAAAAAAAAACTTCCTCGCTAAATCACGATTTGTTGCCACAACTAACACGTCTGTGTCACGTCCGTTCATGAAGTTGGGATGCAGCAGCTCCACTTTGTGGTTTAGGCTAACGTCTTTTAATGAATATATGTGGTGCAGAGCAAAACTAGATGATACTGGAGTTACAATCTATGGAACGTAACGGCATGAATGTGGGATTTAGATTATGCTGAAATACATTGGAGACCATGTGAGCTGAAACGCAACTTTTCCAGTCTTTTTCTCTGAGTTATATGAAATGTCAAAAGCTAGGAAGTAATTCAACATCTCCGGCAAACAGCAGTGCCTGGATTTAAGAGCAAGAGTGTCACACATACATATTTTTGTTGTTTGTCCTCTAGCAGGTCACGGAGACTCCTTTTATTTATATCTGGGTATTTTTGCTCCAGCTCCCCTTTCCTGTGTTCTTTCTGTCTTCTGAGTCTTCCTTTGTCCTTTCATGCCCCCCAAGATTCAGCTATCTGTTTATCTTTTCCCTTCTGTCTTTGCTTCGCCTTCATCCTTCCTCTATCCGTCTCCGACTCGGCTTCACCTCGACGTGGACCTCCATATTTCTCTGCCTCCTACTTCCTTTCACTCGCTCCAGTATATATATTTCCCACAGTCAGACAGTTCATGGAAATGAGCTGTCAGCATCTGTCAGACACTCCCAGTGGTGTGGAAGGAGAGCTGCTTCTCTTGCTCTCTATGTCTCTGCTTTTGTCTTTCTCTTGGTGTGGTGGAAGGAAGGCTGCCTTCCTTCATTTCTTTCCACTTGGTGCCGCGGGGAACTTGATGATGCAAATAACCAAAAAGACACATCCACAAATGCATCCTATGAATTAAGGATTAGCATTTCAGCATTTTCAGCTTTTGAGGTAACCCCAAACCTTCAAACTACCTGAATGTCCTGCTCTTTGTTCACCTGCTGCTGCAGGCAGAAGAACTGGAGTGCATAAATCTCTCATAAATATACAGGTTGGCAGATAAATAGAAGCGGACAGATAAGACATTCATCATACTTTCTGGGAATGTTTGCCTGTCTGTTTGCGACAAATTGAAAAGTTAGGCAGACTGCAGTGCAGAAAATATTTCTGGGTTGTGATGTGCTGGTGTCTGTGCATTTTGGAATGAGATTGATTTGTAGTGGCAGAGTTGTTTACATGCAGAGTAACTGATCAAGGCCGGGTGGAAGACCAATGTGAGCCAGTATTGTGATCTATTATTCAGTCAGGGGAAAGTTGACACAGTACTTAATTGATATTCCTAAAACTTCAAAATATGATCAAAAAATAAAACCCCTTTTTTATTCAGTGCATGTATTTTAACAGAGCAGTACAGCCTGGTCCCAACAGCATGTAAACCAGCTGGATTACACAGCAAACTCATTTCCTTTAAGTAGAGCAGATCCACTCGCAAGGACAAATCTTTTGTGCTGAGTACAACTTTGGTGTACTTAAACAGGTGAACTCATGCCAAACCACCAGCAAACCGTCTTGACAGTTCTGACCTGCAATTTGGCAGCGTTCAGACCCCAATACTCACTGTAGTTACACACATAAAGTGGAAGAAATTAGACTTGAAGCTTAAAAATGTGCTTCAGGTGACCGTGAGCCACGATCAGGCCTGTACAGACAGCTGGATTAATAGCGTATCTATTCCACCAGACATGTGAGATGGACAAACCTTAAGGGAACAGGGAGCTGGAGAGTCAAAAACAGAGGAAGCATAGCTTATTAGCTGAGCACCATCATCCAATTTTTACATAACCCTGCTCTAACAGAGTGTAAACTCGGTGTCGCCTTTGATATGTGATTGACAGGTTCATTATCAACAGCAGCTTGTTACAGTTGAGAGAGCTGGGACTTGTTGGTAGCATTAAAAGATCTGGAGCCAAATACGTCAATTTGTCTGAATTTTTTACCACAGCTTGAAGCAACTTGATTCCAAATAAGGAATTTACAGTATATCTGAAGTACTCTAGCTGTGACAGTAATGTGAGTTTTCTGAGGGATGTTGAAGTGATATGAGCAACCAGTTTGTGTTTTCTACCAATGTATTGCTGAAAAAAAAGAGGACTCAGTTCAGCTTAAACTACAGTGATCAGGATATTCTAGCAGCAGAAAACACAACTTGGACAACTGGACAAATACATGAAGTTTAAACCAACCTGGTTTTACTGAAGAATCCAGGTAATTAAACAGCATGGCATCTTAGCCTGGTAGATTTCTTTATTTGTGAGGTTGTCTGTGTTGTGTTTGGGACCTTCTTAATTTCATTTATATGATGGAAACACCACTAACATCTTGGTATTTGGTTGTCATCTGTCAAAAAAAATACAGCTTTATGACTTTTAGCAGGAATTTACTATTTGATTATAACTTGATGATTTGCACAGAACATAACATGCTGACCTACATATAAAATGTTGAACAAAACAGATTCTGGATCGAGTTTCGTTGCCGGCCTGTGCTGCAGACCGTGAACAACACAGTGCCACAGTTTGTGCTGAATGGACAGAGTTTAGAACCAGCACATCAAACGGCTCATGCTGCTCATGCTGACCTGAGCCGACAGCTTGTACAGCAAGAAATCTACATGCCATGTGTACCAACAGCACGGTAAACAACAGCCACACATCTTTTGCACGGCTCCTCGTGGATGAATACAATAGATATTGTTCTGCTTCTGCCAACACTCGCAAGCTGTCGAGGATAATGACAGGATCTGGTGCATTTAAACAGTTTTGACTTTGTATTTTCTTTACTAAGATCAGTGGCCAACAAAGAAGCAATTGGTCTGCTGTGTATTTTAGGTTTTGTTACTATACACAAGAAGTGACAGATTTCAACCCGAGAGTGAACCAAACATCTTTCTTTTAAATAGCAGCAAGTGAGCAGTCCATTCAGAATGAGCTGGACTCACCAAAGATTACTGAACCCCTTAATCACCTCCACCGCACAAGATGAATATATTTAGTGTGTAGTTGTCAGCTCATATGATTTCTGAATAAAAAGCAAAAGAAAAAAAGGAAAGTGCCTCTGGCTGAATTAGATATGTGTCACTTCCACTGAGGGTAGCCAAAATTCAAAACTGCCAAGTACATTAAAGGGTTGTTAAGCCTGAACAAGTAGACTGAACACTAAGCACCATCTTACTGGACCAAAATAACATTTTACCAAGTACTTTGGGAAACCAGCATCAAGCTTTGATAACCACTCCCATATCCTCTGAACTCTTATTTTTAGCCATGCTAGTGGAATAGCTCTAGGGATGGCAATGTCGGTCACTGACACAGTTTACACTGCATAGCCTTATAAAAAAGCAATTTATTTGATTAAAAGTTACACTAAGTTGAGTCTAATTCTCAACTACCTCACTGCAACAGCTGAATATCGGAACACTTTTTTAGACTGAAAATACAGCAACAGTCTATTAAAATAAACAAGATCCAAATCATCATGATATTGTGTGCTAATCATTATTATATTTTCTTTATTATAGGTGTGATTCTGCACCGGTAGCAAAGGTAGCTGTGGACCACCAGTCTTTTACCTTTTAACCATGGTACCATGCTGATATGAGCATTTAGCTCAGGTACCTTCTCCACAGAGCCACTTGTAAGACTGTAGACTCTAAGCCTTGTTTTCACACAGGGTCTGTTTTCCACAGTTGGCAAGAAAAAAACAGCATCTTTCCATACAAAAGGGAAAAGGTCAGTGCTTTTCAACTCATGTGCTTTGTTTCGAGCCTCCAGACTTCCTGAAACATCTGAACAATAAGATGTCCCAGACTGCCTCAGCCTCAATCAAGCACACGTTGAATGAATACCAAATACACAGAGTGACTCATTCTCTTCCCCATTTGGGAATATCACTGTTGAATCAAAGTATTCAAAAGTCTGACCACCCACCCACAAACCTGCCTCTATAAACTCCAGGCTGACACTGTTCCTCTCTTAGGCAAAAATTTTGGTCATTTTCGATTTAGTGCAACTTCCCAAGTAGTGCTATTGAATTTGCTTCCACCCCTGATAGAGCCTCAAATTGAGCAAGTGTGTGCATTGTATATTGTGCGTTTGTATATATATATATGTGTGTGTGTGTGTGTGTGTGTGTGTGTGTGTGTGTGAGCACAGATAGAGCTCAAGTCTGTGCATTCATGCAGGCCTTTTCCAGCAACATTTTGTGTGTCCGAGTCATTTCAGGATTTATTTCCTGGCACATTGGATGTGTCTCAGACTTTTGTGGAGCGTTATTGTGTATGCATGTGTGTGTGTGTGTGTGTATGTAGGAGTTGTGTTTGTGTGAGCGAGTGCACATGTGGGTGTTACTGTCTCAATAGCCCATTTCCCCGAAGTCATTTCTCATCTCTGTGATAGTCTTTGGTTCAAGGATGCAGGCTCATACCCTGAGTGGCTTTTTTTTTTTTAATACCACCCCAACCAAACCACTACACAAATAAAACTGAACTGCTTTAGTTTTCTCCAACATTATTTTTTATGGTGGTTCTGCTTCATTAGATGGAACAAAGAGGAGGATGACGGGAAAGATAGACGGGGTGGCATGCAGCTGAACCCAAGATGTGATGAGCACCTACAAGATTATGCATTTCAGCCTGAGCTGTAAGGTCACCTTGCAATTTAAATTTGTCAGTAAAGTTGGTGGTGTAATTTGTAACCATTGCCACTACACTCTGCATCTGTCCAGCAGTACAACAGTATAAAATCCTACTGATTTTGGTGATCCCATGTCCTCTCCTTTGACAACAGCAGCAGATTGACATTTTTAATCTTACATTTAACATAATTTGACATTTACATCAGTCTAATCTGTTATTTATGTTTAATAATTATCAAATTTGTATCACGCTGACACTCTAAAATGGTGACCTTGGTATACCAGCCAAACATTGGTATATTAGTATTGCCACTGGGAGCATATTAGCTGTTGCGCTCTGCCAAAGTACAGCCCCAAAGAGCTACTAGTGTGACTGTGGACTGTCAGTCTAGTCTGGTTAGAAGACAGTTTTCTTAACCATCCCTCCTGATTGTGTAGCTTCTTTACCTGTGCAAAGTGTGACACCCTGTTTACTCAAGCTATGTCCTAATTGAGGGAGTGTCTCCATGAAAGGAATTGTCTTTGTGGCTCTGGTGAGGCTTTATTCTACATTTTGATAAGGTTTTTTTTTTTTTTTTGCAGGGATAAAACTGGTGTGAAGGCATCGCTGTGGTCTGTAGCTTAGACACAATAGTTGTTGCTGTGTTACCCTCACTGTGTCATGTCGGGTGTCCTTGTTTTGGATAATGACAGTTAAATTTCACTATCCATGGCAAATAAAAGAAAATATCTGTTTAAAAATGTGTCCTCCATACATGGATACAGTGGTGAAAATTAGATTTTTGTAATTATGTACACACTAGAACACAGTTTGGAATAAACCATAAGTTATGTAGGAAGAAAATGACAGAAAAAAATTACAATATTTAATTATGTCTTCAAATAAAGAATTAGTAACACAAAAAAAAAGATTAATAGTCAGACAATTTAACACAAAGTATAAAACTTTTTTATGTGTGTTTTGAATTTAATATTTGAACTAACTTTAAGGCAAAGCAAATGCTCAAACAGTCACGGGGGGATGAAAAACGCAGTCTAGGCCTAACCTTCATCATCTTGTATTAATACTAACAGCGTAGCCACTTCTGGCTGCCAGCTATAGAGATGTCAGACCGCAACAAAGACATGATGCAATGTGTGGATAAGGCTGGCCGGAGCTGATTGCTTCTCACAAATCGAGACAGTGCTCGTTTTCTGTTGTGATAGATTGCAGCAGTGGAGGCTTAGAGAGAATATGCGGCTGAGAAGGGTCAGATTCACTTATGATCATCTACTTTCGACACAGGCATGTAGCTTTGATTTCTCTCCATGAAAAACTATACTTAAACGATGGCGATCGCTTAAAGGAACGTTTCTCAAACTTCTTCTGACATCTTCCTGCTGCAGAAGCCCAAAAAAGTTAACAGCCCACCGCCCCCCAATTTTAATCAATCATCGACAATGAGAGGGGAAGCAACTAATAAAAAAGGATCCAGGTTTGAATTTTAGTAAAATAAAGATCAGCATGATCACATATCATATCCTCTCTAGCAGTGGCTCTATGCCCACCCAGGAGGGCCCATCCCCCACTCTGAGAGCCACTGATTTAAAGAGAGTGCTGTATCTTTGCTACAAACTGCGGTTGTGCTGTACACGCAGGGCCAGTGTGGCTGCTTGCAGCGGACAAAACAAGGACACAGAGTTTCACTGCTGCAGGACCAGATGCATTTGATTGCCTCTCACACATGGAGACAGGGCATATTTTGTGTCGGGAGAGATTACAACAGTGAGCTCAGGAGATGTAGTGGAGCTATGGATTTTTATCTGTTTGTGTGTGTGAGTGAAGATAATACAGAACTGACTTTGTTCCGTGTTTGGAAATCTGGTTGGGGGAAGGGAAAGAAATGCAGAAAGGTTTCTGGGTAACATTTGATTGCTTTTCGGAAACAGGCAGGAATCAATACGATACATTTCAGTGGGTGGGTGGAAGAGGAGAAGATAGGAGGAGTTAGCTTCACTGTAAAAGTGTCAATAGCCGGTATTCACAAAACTGATGATCCTCAGTATGAAGAAACAGTTTTTTTATAGACCTGAGATTGAGCCAAATCATCAATAATGTACTGGGAATTTCTCTAGAAATGATTACATGATACAAATATTTCTGTGTGAAGCTTGAAGACCTTGATTGTGATCAAAAGGTGAAGCTAGCAGCTCTTAGTATGCAGGGCTTAGAGTTACAGAGCTGTCAAACATTCATTCTCAGTTCCATCTAGCATATTCCACTGGATACCTCAGACTAGGCAGAGGGAATTCATACCTTTAGGCGTCATACTTTACAGATAAACAAGTATTTATTTGTCCACCCAAACTGTATGGTAATGTGAGGACAGGAATATGTCGCACTGAATCATAAATAAGACCTTGTGCTGTCATCATTTAAAGGCGGCGGTGGTTCACAGTGCACAGACGCAGCCAGTCTCTGACAAACTGACAAGCCAAAGCTCCACAGTGGAAGATGGCTGTCCCCGGGCCCCTCTCAGCACACTGAGCTCATCTTATCTGCTTCTGAAGCCTGTACTGTCATTCAGTATGGGCTTGCAATAAATGGCCTCTTTAACACAGAGATCCTGCCATATTACCGTTAAGAAGACCCCTTACTATGCTACCTTTGCTTGTTCACACTGAACTGGACAAATTCGGCATAATGCTGCCCCTGAAAGTGATTTTAGACAGCAGGCCAGCGTTTGGGAATCTGAGGAACGCCATGTAACACAACAGCGTCGGCTCACTCATTTACAAAGACGTCAATTCAGCTATGTGACTACCCCTGCTGTGGCCTTAAAGGCAGAAAAGCTATGTTTTCTTCTGCTTGAGCCCATCCAACTCAAGGTTGGACGTGTTGTACATTCTGATACTTTTCTGTTCACCACAGAGGCTGGTTATCTGAAGTACTGTAGTCTTTCTGTTGCCCTCCACCCAGTCTGACCATTCTCCTCTGACCTCTCTTATCAACAAGGCGTTTTTGTCCAAAGAACAACTGCTGCTCACTGGATGTTTTTTTTTTTTTTTTTTTTTTTGGTTTGTTTGTTTTTGGCTCTATTCTGAGTTAAACTCTAGACACTGTTGAGGTTTGATGTGGACATTAACTGAAGATCCGGACCTGTATCTGTATGATTTTATCTGATTGCTTTGCTTGTGTCACCATATTGTACTGAGGTGTTACATTTACCCTGTCAGAGGTAGTAAAAAGAAAAAGGCAAGTCTGTTGCTCTTGAACCTGTTGCTCATGTTTGACATTTGAGTTTGAAACCAATTTAAACAAGGCTTTGTTGACATCCATTTCTGAATAATTGTGTGAGTGAGCATTTCGCCCATGCGCAAGCACACAATTTCACACTGACTAAGATCCATAACCTGAAATAATGAGCATCCTGAGTATTATAAATCAGATTTTATGATACACGTTTATCTGCTTCTGTGCATACACAGAGTTTATTCTGCATTTAGTTTTATGAGTCTGACCTCAGCTGATCTGCGCCGGGCTTCATATTGATGGAGAAGTACCTGTTCACGTGTTTTAATTTAACCTGTAGCGGTGAAGACGTATGTTCTGGAAGGATCCTTTACCGAACAAACCCGATGTCAACCATATCAAAGGCTCAGTCACTGTTGTTGTTGCAGACACTAAAGCCATTTCAGAAGAGTTTTGGGAAGCAATGTTGTGAAACTACCGTGCATGCCTGAAGGGAGCTTTTAAAGCTCAAAAATCTCTTGACAGGCATGTGTGCCTGTATGAATAAATTGCATTGCAGAAGCCTTTATTGTGCTTGATTGAACCTTTTCTCACAGCTGTCTGTCAAAAACTTGCATTTGGCTGCTCTTAGTTTTTACTGCTGTCTTTTGCACGGGAGATTGTTGGATGGATCCGGTCACAAGTTGCCAAAGGCCATGTGAGGATTACACAAGCACCCAGACCACACAAGTTTGCATGCGATCCTATTTTTTAAATGTGACTCCAAGTCTTATTTGTAGTATTTCTGTGTAATATGGGCATTAAACATTGAGTCATATCTGATTTATGAACAGCAGAAGTCACACGCACGCTTTATTAATCTGCTTTTCTGTCTCCCAAATCTGACGTAAAACATGAAACTTAAATAGAAGAGTACAGTGTACTGCATATTTCCCAGTAGAACTGATTTTAATTGCATGCATAAGCAATGCCCTCCAAATAAATTCCATTCTGCTGCTCTTATTAAATTAAATACATTTCAAACAGGGAGACTTAACAAATTATATATCCCATGCTGTAGGCATTTGGCTGTTGATGACCTGAACTTAGCTTGAACTTACAGTTTATTTTAGCCCTCAATATTTTGAATACTGCAGTCTCCAAGTGAACTGTGAGTTACTGTAGTTCCCTTCAGAAGTCAAAGAATGTGCTGAAAAGTCTGATTTAATTTGTTCGGCCACCGACAAATCAGTGTTAATGTGATTACCAGCCATTAGGTACATCTGAGTTGGCAGCAGTTACAGTAAAATATGAACCTTTCTATCAGTTACTAGGTATTTCCTGTGAAAGTTAATCATAGTCCAAAAACAAAAACAAGAAATCCTCCATTTCATCTGTTTCATACTTTATGGAGTGCTCGGTGCAGCTGTTATTCATGCATATTCACTGACTCAGTGATGACGATGATAAAGATCACAATAGACCAGGATGGCTTGACATCTTGGATGCTTAATGTCCAATAAGTGTGTCTGCTGCTGAAAGCAGATATCATCTTGTCGTTCCAGTTTGCCTCCTTCAGAACATTAAAGGAAATGATGTTCATAATCTTAGTCAGTAATGTACAGTGTGAGGGTTCAGTTCATTGAATGATATTTTCATATGGTGGCTCCCAGTTTTCACAAACCATCATAACACTGATAACAAAGATTTCATGACATCCCATCAAAGAGACATTTCAACAGAAACATTTTTTTTAATGTGAAGCTCATGCTGGTGCTGGAGGAAAAGTCCCAAAAGTCAGTAGAATTCATCATCTGGGCATCATTAGAGTTTAGTAGTCTGTACAGAATTTCCAACAGTTCTTTGAGATTTCAGACTGGACAGAAGTATCATGATCAGCCCCTGCAGCGACTCTGTGGACTCTTGTTTGGCTTCTTTGATTTCTGTTTGTTATTTCCTGTTTTATTTTGAAGTCATGTCCCCCATGTATATATTTTGGTCTTACTTCCTGTCTTTGTATATTTTTTTCCCCTCCTCTTTGATTGTCTGTCCCGCCCTGATGTGTTTCACCTGTTCCCAGCTACCTCTGTTCTGAGTGATTTTCCTTACATGGATGTTTTTCTGGATTTCTCTGAGTTTTGTTTCCTGGCCTAATGGAATCTAGTTTCTAACCTGTCTTCCTGTAAGCCAGTTCTGTGAATCTGCATCTGTGACCTCTTCCCTGTGTTCTCGGCCTCCACTTGTGGTTGAAGAAGTGAAACCAGTATCAACAAAACAGAGTGCGGGTGGAGCATGAGGCGGCAGGTACGACATCAAATCTGTATGAGCTGATAGTCAAGTCAAGTACCTTTTCCATTTGGTATCTGCTTCTATAGGCCATTTGAAATATATGCTCATTAGTCAGTATTGTTAACATTGGTGGTAGATATCAAATTTTGTTCACTGTCAAAATGTCATCTTCCAGCTTCTAGGTATAAATAGGTATGGCAGTACGGTGTTCCCTTAACATTTGTAGAAAGTGATACACAAATCAGAAGTTCTGATGTTCTTCATTTACTAATTTTAATGTTTAGGTGTCATGTCAGCAGGACAAAAAGCTTTTCAATCTACTTGATATCAGGTGGACTGGTTTTACTGTGGAGCTCTTTAATATGTGGTTTCACTCACAGAATGAAATCCTTTAAGATGCTGATTCAATTGTCATGACGACCAACTATTGACCAATTTTCACAGTGAACTGCGCCGATACCAAGAGTTCATCAGGTTTAATTTGTTTCTGAGAGAAAAATACCTGTTGCTTCAAACCACCTTCTTTATAATTCTGACTATTTTTCTTTTTTTTCTCCTGTTAAACAAACCTCTAAATTTGTTTTGCCTTTTGGGTAAATATTTCATTTGAGTTCTTAATTAAGTAAGTGGCCAACACAATACTTAACTTTAGGTTCCTCATTAAATTAAAAACAAATTATGGTCCAAACCAAAGATAGTCATAACCTTTAAAACATGACAGTTGTCAGAAAAAATGGAGAAAAAGCCTCTTCTTTGCCAGGAGGGCGGTGCACAAATCTGTGAGTGCAGAGCTAAAAGTGGCTTGAAATGTTTTCATGTTTTCTTTCGCTTTATTCACAGCTTCATGTACTTTTGCCGGGAAACATGCTCCCAGTGAACATAATCAGAAAGCATTTAAAACTGATTACTCTAGTGTGACATTTGAGATGGAGAGCTCTCCCAGCTGCAGAATATGTTTGTATGATTGCTCCAAATCAATGAATATATTTGGAGCAGCCAATTTCCTTATATCATAGCAAGCATGCCTCACTGGCCTCAGGGTTAATTTGTGCATCGCTTGGTGTTCGGTACTGAGCCACAAATGGACAATAAATGGAAATGAAGACAACTATCACAATCATCCTAACATAAACACTGTGTCTGTTCCTTAAGGGATGTGATGTCTTGTATAATGGCAGGAAATTTGAGAAAAGAGAAAGGTAAGGCTCATAGGTGTCTGATAATCACAGAACTGTGTGGGTGAAATTCAAAGTCTAAGGATTTAAGCCGTTTGTTAACCTATTGTCAATTGTTCACATTCTAGGTGCTGACCCTTCACCCCTTCGAGTCAGAGAGGTCAGTGGCATAGTTTGACTGGAGTAAAACTTTTTTCAAACCTTTCCCTTTAAAAATTCTGTATACACACACACACACACACACACACACACACACACACACACACACACACACACACTATTCTATTATTATGGATGTGAAACAGAAGCTTATCCACCCTTATCCTAAATGCTCAGCATCTGCTTAGAAAACAATAGCGACCACGTTGAAAACAGACCAGGTAGCACTTAGGAAACACTTAGCTACTCTTTAGCATCCCTGTGCTAGAGACCTGGCCATTTGCTATGTCTCAACAGACAAAAAAGCTAAGCATATGTAGGCAAACAAACAAAGTCACATTTCACTGACTTGCTAGCTCACCTTTTAGCCATTTTTTTTTCAAAAAACTACATTTGACATATTCAGAGTTCAATTTGGCAAATCCACTGTCCCATTAGCAAAGTCCTAATGGTCTGACCAATGCTCTGCATGTGTGTATAATCTTGAAAGCAATCGCTCACATTAAATGTTAATTTTCTGATTGCTGTTTAGAAAAAGAAAACGTGCAACATATTTATATTTAAAGCTACAAGATCACAATTCTTGGCCTGAAAGTGTTAAATGCACAAAAGAAAAAAAAAATCTGTAGTGAAAATGCTAAAGTAATTGTCCACATGTTTTGACAGACAGTGTAATTCAATGCACAAAACATGAATATGCTTTTTGAAAGTCATTAACACTCCTGAAAGACAGTTCACAGTAGCTTCTGTGAAGACTCTGCTGGCACCTTTTCTTCTCCCTCCCGCCTCACAAACATCCTTTAGTAGTCCAATGTAACTGTAAAACAGATTTCTGTCGTTTAAGAGAAAATCCAACCCGAATAGCTGCCATTCGAAAACAGTAAGCTGCTTTAAATGCCTCATTCCCGTCACTCAGTTTTTAAGGAACGCTTTCAGGTGTATTTTTCATATCGAGTCACTATTCTGTACTCCCAAAAAGAGAGAGAGAAAAAAAAACACTGCTCTAAGACGATTATATTTGATATATGGCTGTCCAATCCATCATGACTAAACCTGTTAGAAATGAAAACTGAGGTGTTTGAATAGAAGAGGTGCTGTCTGGGGGAAAAAAAAAAATCCCAAACTTCTAAAGAGTAAAAATGCCTCATCTTTAGAAAGGTTCATGAGTGCTCTTCAGTGAGGTTTCAGTGGGTTTCAAAGAGGTCGTAAAACTTAGTGTTGTTTCTTATTATTATCACAACAAAAAGGGGAACAGAGTGTTAATATGACAGCTGTGTTGTTCTTGGGCAGAGCATAAAATTCACTGAAGTATCAAAGTTGTGAAAGGTGCAGTCATAAAGCTGTAGATGATGGAGATTTTTCTCTCACCTTCACCGTGGTGGGTGGTTATATCAGCAGTGTGTGTGTATGTGTTATTGTATAATTAAAAAAAACAACCATGCACTTTGCTTGCTATCCACTTCCATATGCAACAAAGAGGAGAAAAGAGAAAGCTTTAGCTTTTTTATATCAGTAAATGAAAACAATGCTCAATCTAAGAACTTATGTCACTGCACAGTAACACAAACATGCAGACAGTCTGCTGAACTGCAGTGTGCACACACAGTTACAACAGGTCCTTCACTATTCAGTCATAAAAAGGAAACAAAAGTAAATGCTCTGATCCATGAAAACAGGACGACATCAGTAATCATGCACAGTAATCAAACTATCCTCTCAAAAAGAGTGTCTGTGCTGAAATAGCATTAAAACTCTTATAATACATTTGATTATATTTGTGGTGTTACTGTGCTTCATTAATGGTTTGCTCAAATTATCCACTGAAATTTTTACTGTACAAGAAAGAGAATTCTGTGAGGTTAATTTATCTCAATTTGCATATAAACCAGGCCTTTATTTGAAACAAGTTTGTGTTTAAAACAAGTCTTTATTTCTAATCTCCTCTGTTTCCCCCTGTTCTATTAGCTCATTGTATAATCCAACACCACTTGTACTTACAGATTTTCTTCCTGACAAGGTGGACTTTTACACTGGCTGCCTCTCCTGGTTGCTGCTGTGGATGCTGCTGAAATGAAATTTAAACAAAAGGATAAAACACTGCGACTACACCGCAGGGTGCTGCCACCGCACCACAGTGAGCTGCTGCCACTGTACGCTGGCCGGTAAGTTAGTTCAGAAATTCTGCAGGCTGCGGTAAAAAATATGTTAGAGGTCATTTAGAAACAGTGTCTCCGTGATATATGACAAGATTGTTTTTCAACTACAGAGTCTCCCACTCTCCCACATACAAAAAAAAGTATGATTATCAAAATTCAATATCAAAAGGTCTCAGTGCTGATACTTCACTGGACCAGCTATACTTTATATTCCAAGTTTAACCTTAATAAAAAAAAAAAAAAAAAAAAAGTCCATATAAATTTGATGGAGCTAAGGGGCTAATCCCGAGGATGATGGCTTTATTCCAAATGATTTCCTGACTGATGCTATCACCATGACGGGATAATTAACAAATATAAATAATTAATGAAGTAACTGCTGCTCTGCCACACGCATAAAAATGCTCCTGTTGTAATTTGGAGACGCTCATGTTGTTTCTGCGACTGGGTGATGGCCTCAGGTGTTCATGAAACTCAAAGGAAAGAATGTTACATCCAAACAGATGCTGGAAAGGAACAGAACATCAGGACCGACTTTTCCCTAACGCCCTGGATTATTCACTGAACATAAAGATTTATTAATCTAATGCAATCCAGACTGCCAAACTATAAAGTGAAGGGAAAGCAGCTAAAGGTATCTGTCTTATAGTTCATATGCTTACAAAAAAAAGCCACATTTTCCTTTTACCAGATGTTTTTCACTGGGCTTCACTAATATCTCTTCCTTGCCTTAACATCCTTACTACAGAATCCAGCATCACCTCTTTCCTTTAAATAATTAAAAAGAAGCCATATCGAAAATGTGCCTCTCCTGTTGGTTAAACTGACCTTTGGCCCCATGGAGGCCAAGCTGAGGGTAGTAGAACCAAGACTAGTGAGGTTACAGCAAAGGTTACATTAAAGTATGGCTTCAATCGACTTACTTAGCAAATGCAGCTTGAACTTCTAACCCCTCAAAGCCAATATATTGATTCAAATCCATGTAAGTCAGCAAAGCAACGCCCACCAAACCACCCCAGGTACTGTCACCTTATTTGTACCCTGCACCAGTCTTACTTCAGTCTTTGAGGTGCCTCCACAGACATTCATTTCATTTCAATTGTCTAAGGTCATAGCATTTATAGAATGGAGTGGTATTTTGTTTGTTTTGCCTTTTAAAGTAATCAAAATGATTATTTAAGTGACCAAGGATGGTAGCATTGAATACGGAGTTATTTATTTCCAGTAAATGAATTGATGTGCTTTCTTCATTTCTTTTTCCCTCTCCGTGTGCAGATGTGAGGAGCTGCTGATCACAGCCACTTTATCAGAGCCGAGCGCCTCTCACTTCAACAACACTCCACCGTAAATGGCAGTTAAAAGTGCGGGCAAAAACAGTGCCATCCACAGCAGGTGTTGTAGCCCACACACACACACACACACACACACACACACACACACACACACACAGACAATCTCCGTATTAGAGGCATAATAATGTGAAAATGACTTCAGTGTCAACTCAAGCGGATGTAGAGACAGTCGGTTGCTCTTTCTCACATCAAACGGAGTCAGCAGACATCTGCTGAATGGCAGCTGGGGAGGGTGTGTGTGTGTGTGGGTGTGTGTAGGTGTGTGTAGGTGTGTGTGTGTGTGTGTGTATGAATGCGTGAGTGAGAGAACTCTCTCTCTCACACACCTACACACATTCATACACAAACACACACAAAATGCTGGAGTAGTTGATGGAGAGTGGAAAGGATTACCAACCACTGCCGCAAACACACTGACATCACATCACACACACGCACACACAGACACTCTGCCTTTGTTGTAGAACACACTGTCTGCTCATTGTGGGATGGAGATTTTTAATATTATTATTATTTAATATTTTTTATTTATTTTATTTTATTGCCAGTAGCAGAAGTGTTGCTCTAATGATGAGAGAGTGGGGTTGTCAGTTCGTCCATCCAGCACTTTGGTCCAGACTGAAATATCTTGACAACTATTGGTTGGCTTTTCATTCAAGTTTGTGCAGACATTCATGGTGCCCAGAGGAAGAATCCAAATGACTTCTGTGATCCTCTGACTTCTCTTCTGGCACCACCAGGAGAACAGTTTTCCAGTGAAATATCATGACTATTGGATGGGCTTACACGTACATGTTGTAGCAGCATGAATTGTTGTAACTTTGATCCTGAGCCATCATCAGAAAATGTTAGTATGTAAACATGCTCAACTAAAATTGTACGTAATGTAAAAAGGTGATTAGAAAATCCCACAAGCTGAAAACAAGACCAGACTAAACCACTTTATTTGGAGGTAAAACTTAACGTGCAACAAAATGATAACAATCCTTCATTCAGGAGGTTTAAACCCAAGTTAACAGAGATTTTGGCCACGTCGGTGCAGCAGAAACATCCTGTGAACACAACCTGTTAACACCTTTTCAAAAATGTACACAAGTAACAGACATGGAAACACATTAGCATTCACCTGGAGTCATGTTTCTATGCAAAATTCATTTTTATCTTAGGCCTTAAAATCAATTGAATGATAAGGGATGGTGTGTCTCCAGCTCTAAAACATATTAAGTTGAAGCCCTGCATTCAGTCAAGACAGTCCCAAGGGCCATCAGAGTCATGGACACACTCTGGAAATGATTTGTTCCAGGCTACATTCACCATTATGTTTTTCATGGCTCTGTATTGAATGCATGTATTATCTCTGTAGATTTACAGCTGAAGAAAAAAATAAGCACACATACATACACACACACCTTGACTGACACAAATAACATAATTAAGTGTAAAAGTTGTTTTCCTTCAGGGATTAACCTTGATGACGTCTTCCAACAAAACAAGTTCTCCTCTGCCCTTCTTCAAGTTAGCTGGGTTCAGGCTGCACAACAGCATCACACTGTTTATATTCAAGACTTTCCTTTAGAAATAATGAGCAATGCAAGGCTTTACATCATATAAACAGCAATGTAAGTTTATAGTCATGTAGGAGAGAATACAGTGTGTGTGTGTGTGTGTGTGTGTGTGTGTATGTGAGTGTGAGTGTGAGAGAGAGAGTGTGTGTCAGAGGGACAGATGCTGGCGTAGCGGGTGGACCGTCCCCTGACAGGTGACAACTTTAGCTGCTTTGAAAACCTTATGGCCAACAGTGTAGGGTCACATTGTTAGTTAAATACTTTGTGGTTCTTCAGGGGCAATGGCTTTAACCCGCCTGACAAACCTTATGGTGAACTGTTCAGGGCCGTGCTGTTAGAAAACAGCACAGCATTTTGCAACCCTCTGAAAAGTGACGTTTAGAAAAGATATCAAGGTCGCATTTGGACTTAGAGACTCTGCTGGGCCAAATGTTTAAAGTCCTGTTGAAATCACAAAAGTCATCCATTTTTGTTGCGTCCATTGTTTTTTGTTTTGTTTTTTTTTTTACTGGAAGAAAATAAAGGTCTTTAGAAATCAGAAACACTCAGTTAGCCTCCAAGTTTCTGAGTGGGTTGGCTGGGCCAAAAAAAAAAAAAAAAAAGCAAACTTGAGTTGGAAACTGTGGCTTTCAAGTCAGACAGTGTTTTGTTAGCAGTGGCAACAATAAAGACAAGGTTCTAGTCTGTCTGGATGCTAAATGGCATTTGTTAGTCTCATTAATGATCAGTCTTCCAATTATTGTTTGATCAATATTGAGTTTACAGTGATATATGACAAAGAAAAGCAGCAAATCCTCTCATTCGAGAGCCTGAAATGAGAAAATGTTTGGGAGGTTTTCACAGTTTCAAACGTCAGAATTGTTGCTGCTAATATTTGGTCTGATCAGTTGATTAACTGACGATGTGGTTTCAGCTTTAAATCAGATCAGCGCTGAAATTCACAGACATATTGTTAAGTTCAGTGTGTTACAGCTGATGAGTTAATTGTCTAACCTGCTAAATGAAGTTTGAAGGCCAAGACGGGACGTGTGCTTCTAGATATGTTTTTTTTTTTGTTGTTGTTGTTATTGCATTTTAGGTTATTGTCTGGGTTTTAAGATGCTTTTAGAGAGAACACAAAGCAAAGCACTGTCACCTTGAAGTATTCTCATCAATTTGACTGGTGATTTTATTTTATTTTTTTGTTAATTTTATGTTATTTTTCAGTCTGTGTATCATCCCAAACAGCCAGTATACTGACTGCACAGATGTGAGCTGTAGCTAGCTTGCAACATTTGCACACACTGTTTCTGTGTGTAGATGTGTGTGTGTGTGTGTATGTGCTCTGTGGCTGCAGTGTCTCTCCTTGTTCCTTCTGAATCTGTATGTTGTTGAACTGGAGTCATAGAATCTTGGGGTGAGACTGAAGGAAAATGCTGTTTCTGTCCACTCACTTTACACTGACTTTTGGCTTTGCCTTTGGAAAAACGGAACAATGATGATTAAAATGAAATTATTTTGACTGGCTACATGCAAAGAATTTCTGTCAGCAGATACACCAGACTTCTTCTGGAGAGGAATGGGGCAAGTACATCACAAAGCAAATCTGAATGCTGTAGCAAAGAAATGTGTAGTTTAGTTTCTGCTGTACTTTCAGTTGAACCCTGAGCCTTGCTCATGTGTCTCAGTCAACAATGTTTGAATGTCTTAGTTTCACAGAGGTCTGTTTGCCACATATCTGGTCAAACCGCTTCATGTTAAAAAAAAACAAAAAAACACGAAAGCTGCTGTAGAGCTGTCCTGACCTTGCTTTTTGTTTTACAACCTGGCATTTATTTTAGTAGTTCTGGCTGTAATTTTTGCCCGTTATGATAAGATTTTAACAACTGGTTTCAGTGAACACAAACCACCAGAAAGGAATTATCTGCAGCTCTGGAATTGCATTTAGAAGTGAAAATTAAACATCAAAATTATTGCTCTGCTCCAACTGTTCATTTAAAAATACACCCACAAAGCATTCAGTGCTCGTACTAAGCATAAAAGCAGTCCCATCTCTACCTGCTCAGTAACACACACACACAGTGAGTGAGTTAATATGCAGTTGTCTGTGAGGTGTCAGTGTTTCATTACCAAAGAGATCTAAAGAGGCATCTGCAGGATCTGCTGATCCAGCAACAGCTGGAGACAAGAGGAATGATGGATGGAAGAGAAGCATGGATGAGGAGGAAAACTGCTAGAGAGGGAGAGAGAGCTGGGCAAAGGCAGGAGGGGGGGTGCTAAAAAATGCAGATGGGGGAGTAGAAATCATGGAAATGGAAAGTAATAAAAATGAAAAAAAAGTTTTCCGTGAGAATACAGACTATTGTGGTCTAATTTTTGGCCAAGGATGACTCCTGTCCTGACATGAAGTGCTTCAGGAATGGAGAATATTTTGGATCGACACGGAGCAGGAGAAAAAAAAGGGCTACAATCTCCTGGGTTTCATTTGCCCTGCTGTCATGAGACTTGTTCGGTGCAGAGAGCAGACTGGAAGCTTTTCACTGTCTGAAACAACATGGCACAACAATTGGAAAAGAAAGGACTAGTAGAGACGTACTGTCACAGGACTTATGTATTGACTCTTTTCCTAATAGAACAGATGTTGTGTATTGACGGTGAGGCTGAGGCTGTTCATTAGCAAAGTCATTTATCAAGGTTAGCGGTCCATGTATTGACATTAAGGTCAGCGTGTGTTGATCTGAGGTGGTGTAAAGATTTAAGACCACAGGTGAAGGTGCTGAAGACTGTTTGTCCATATTATAATGTGCAGTAGAACTTAATTTTTCCCTGTATTGTCAGTCGTTTATACCTTTTACCTTTTAAAATTGCTGCCTTGTGTAAAGCACTCACTCCTACTAGCATCAAGTTAGAGAAAAATCAAAAACCATGGGATTGTTAGTATGTTAGGACTTATGGAGTTTTCAGTAAAACCCCAAATCTCTAACTGTTCATCGCATGTGGCATTTTTAATTCTAAACAAACCATGTTTGTGTATTTGTGTAACAGAATGGTTGGAATGAAGTACTGATGGAGCAGAGAGCCCCTCCCCTCCCCCCATGTAGTGGTTTTAGTCTGTGGTCTTTGGGGTACCTGTCAGTGCCCGATCTGTGCCAGAAACCTGATTTGCGATGACCTCCTGTAAGAATGCCAAAGCAGTTTATGTTAGTTTCTTAGATTTAAATTAAATAATGATTGCTAATCTTTTATTTTACTTGTGCTAGAATTTTCTTATTAAGTAAATACATATTATTCGTCTTTTGGTAAAAAAAAAAAAAAAAAAAAGTCTAGTTACATGGTGCTAATTTTTCTCATCCATTAAAAACAAAAATACAGCTGGTAAAACATTTGCATTGCTTGAATAAAGCAACTGAAGCAAAACAAAAAAAAAAAACAAAAAAAACCGAAATTATCTAAATTACCCATTCAATTTTGAAAAATTAAATATATAACAATGGATATTTATTATTATAAATTTTAACCTTCAATACTTTTAAAATTAATTTAAAATTTAAAGTTAGTTTATTATTGTAAAAGTCAGACTAAACATATTTTATCAATAAATATTTCTAGTAATATGTTCTATTTATCAACATAAAGTGTGACTACAGTTAAAACTTTCCTTTCAACTAAATTGCTGCATTTTAAAAACACACACACACACAGAAGAGAGAGTTAACTGTGAATAAAGAAACTGACCTTAACAGTAATATGAAAGAGGACCTCTCTGCGATTAAATGTATCATTGTGATTTGTAAAATGAAAATAAATGAATCTTTTTTGATCCTATCACAAACACAATCCTTTATTTTTGCCAAGTAAAATTATACAACACCATATGGTGCATGTGCCAAGAATGGGGGAAAAAAAAACATAGACTCTCTCTCTCTCTCTCTCTCTCTCTCTCTCTATATATATATATATATATATATATATATATATATATATATATATATATATATATATATATACAGATAGAATCAGAAGGATTTGGATATTTACACAAGCTACTGACAAAAATAGACATATAGCATTTGAGTTTTATCATGAACAAGCAGAAAGTAAATAATTATATATTTCTACATACATACACAGATGACAGGTAACAGTAATACTAATGGAACACTGTCGAGAAAAAGTAAATACACAAAAGTTCCTTTATGATCCCCCTGATCTGAACTTAAGGAACCTTCAGGCCTTGTTCCTCAGCACATCTTTAAAAGAATGTCCCCATGTCCTCCTGATACTGAAAGATTCAATAGCTTCTCCCTCCAGGAAGTCTCTGAGGACATTCTGCTGATTCTCACTGTCCATCTGGAGAACAGCAGGCTCTGTCACCTCCCCACAGAATTACTCTCTGTGACTGTGTACCCAGCACAGCACTGTATGAAGGTCCATCAGGATGATCAGCTGTTGCACTAGCCTACAAGTAAAGTTAGAATAAAAACAAAATAAAATTAAATAATCATGTCCTCTTCAACCACGTCAATTACAACTTTCCTGCTGGGTGACAGTTCGGCTCAAGGGTTCCCTGAAGGAGATGGGAAGCCTTCTCTGCCCAGTAGGCAAATCTCTGTCCATGCTTTTGAATAGGGCCACTGTATCACTTGGATAACAGTGACTTAATACAGCCTAGACAGTGAAATTTCATCTTTAGAGTCAGTCATACCCTTCTATCCAAAATCTCTCCATCAGCTAACTTCACCACCATCGGTGGCATTTCCCTCTAAAACACACCCAAAAAATATCCAAGTACAAATGTAGATATTTGGTGGGGATGAGGGGGGTGAGGTGCAGATGCAGAGGCCAAGCTGTGAAATCCCAAGAAAACTGTATCACACTGTGACTTGTTCTTGACAATTTTGAGGAATCAAACATATTTACCATCAGCGTGAAGGAATTTCCTTCCCAAGGAGTTTTCTGTTGAGGAAATTCCTACAAAAAGAAAAGTGCATCCTAAATTAAAAGAGCTTGTTTGTTTATTTGTCCATATATTTATCTTAATTTGTCTTTAAGTGATAGTCAGCAGTAGAGGGGTGACACAAAATGTCACCTTATTTCTGATAACTTTTGAATCTGTATTCTTTCTTGGTATTAATTATATGTTGTGTTAGTCTTTTTCTGCTTAGCAAACATTCAATTGTCACGATTCTGCTGATCACGATACCTATCGCCTAGCAACAACAGCACAAAATCTCAGCAGAGCACTCCGCTTTTTAGGATTTCAAAAAACAAAGGAGGTGTGGAGCACCTCACGTTATTCAACCTTCAGAGCACATTCAGCTCAGTGTTTGCTGAAGGGAGACGATCCTCTCCCATCTCATCGCTTTCTCCATCTCTGTCTGCCTCACCGTTTCTCATCTGTCTTCTCCCCGCTCTCTCTCTCTCTCTCTCTCTCTCTCTCTCTCTCTCTCTCTCTCTCTGACTCTACCGAGGAGCCATTCGGCAGATGTTTGTCGACTGCGCAATACAAAGAATGGCTTCACAGTGTCAGTATATCAGAGAAGGTTGAGGTTATGTCCCTGGCACTGATGTATGGTTTCATTGTCTCAATCATGTCTCTTCAAACGTCAGCGTTCAAATGCATGGCAAATCTTTATCTAAGCTGTCGACAGTTTCACTAATCACACTGGTTAGAAAACTCGCCTGCCCTTGGATTTGTCTACACACTCGTCCGAGCATTAAGCTAATATCGGAGCTAAATCCTCCCTACATTTAATATGCCAAATGCATTCATCCAGTGATCTTCTTTCCCCTTGTATTATTTCCCCATCTAATATTATTCCACTCCCGTGACCTGCACCGTTGAACCTCTTTACTATATTACCATATTTACTCTATTAACTTAATTTGTTTGCAGCCTCTCAGTGCTGATCTCGAGAGCCTACTTACTACAGAACGTACGCTTTGTCAGCATACATAATCAAGTTTAGACAACATATGTTATGCAGCTACTAAACCTTATTTATTTTCGGGGGGGGCAGTAGTTGCACTATTTTTTTTTCCAACCAAGTTACATTTTCACATCATCTATCACTTCTCTGTGAAACTGTTGCATCTGTCCTGTGCTTTTCTATTATGTCTCAATCACTACTACGCAACAGAACTGGAGTTTGGACGTGAAGCCTTGTGGTTAGATCCACCTTTAAGAAGAGAAAGCTGTAAATTTCCTTTATGGATCAATATATGGCGTTATGGTTAGTGGCTTGAAGAGGTGCACATGGAAGGCTTGATTTCTTCTTCTTGTCCAAAGTGGTGGAAGTGCACACCGCACTTGCTATTTTGATTCATGTGCAGCAGTGCAAAGTAAAGATCGGAGGGTGTGTATGTATTATTATTATATATATGTATATATAAAAGCTTAATAGGATGCAACGATACGATGCTTTTTCAGTTTTAATTAAGCTTTAATTAAGCTTAAGCTTTTAATTAAGCCGTGTCTCACGTCATAAATGATCATATCATATCTTAAAATCTGACAGTCATCCACTGTGTAGCTATAGAGACAGACTGGGCCTTGGCAGCCATTTCTCCCAGTCCTCATTTAATACGCAGGTTTGATGCCACTTTATACATCCACTACTTGGAGTGGATGTATTCACCAGAGTGGCCTCAAAGTGATGTGCCAAAAACAGACAAAAAACAAAAAAAAAAGTCTAAGACACATTTTCCATCAAAATACCAACAACTCGCTTTGTGCTGCCTCATTTGAATAAACCTCCCACCTGTTTGTTCCTCTCCTCCCACCTCTGCACCGTGTACTCTGCCTTTGGCACCAAAATAAAGCAAAGCATATTTCAAGGTCAGAAAAATTACCAAATGGTCAGAGAGCTGGTCATTGCGCTGCCTCGAAAATAAGGACCAGTGTCGGTCCAGCACTTATGTGCAGATTGAGACATTGCCAAGGGCTTAAAGCCTATCTGGATATCTGGTCAGGTTTGTAGTCTTATTTGGTTTGGTTATTCTGAGCACTGAAGAAAAACAGTAAAGTTGTGGCCTTGAAAACCAAAGCAGTGAGCTGATAGATGCTAAAATGCTCTGCAGACCTGAGGACTGAGGGGACACCTTAGATTTGAGTGCTGCTTCTCTTCAAGTGAATCAGTATGCGCAACCCTGTTCACATTTCATGTAAACATTTGACCCACTGAACATACAAAAACATTGATTAGCGCAGCTTTAAATCAAATGTGCTTTTGAAATTTTGCTAAGTTTAGTGGACCTTCTTTTATTTTGAAATCTGCATTCATTTCACAATGGCCAAAAATGATTTTTGTTCCATGCCCATGTGTGCTGATGCTTTCCATGGAACAAGATGGGAAAAGAAATGTTTGCACACTTTACAAAGCATTAATTATCTATGTTAGTTTGATATGCTGATATATGAAAATATACATAACGTATTTAAAAAACAATTGTTATAAAAGTGTTTTCTTCCCGCAGAGGATTAAATTACATTATTACTATCAAAGAATAATTAATAAACCTGATTTGTTCCTCAGTCTTTTGTTGCCAGTACTGCTGCAGTAAATGTTAAATTAAAAAATAAATAAATAAATAAATAAATAAAAAGGACCATTACAGCTCTGCCAGTCTGCAGTTATCTATTAATGGAGCTCCCAGCAGCTCATTGCTCAAACTTTAATGAAGTTAATCTGATTTTCTGATGAAACCCTGTGAAGGTCCTGTATTGAAATTTTGATTGGAGTGTCATCATGCGTATGGACGTCCTGCTGTAACATACCAGCCCTTTAAAGGAATAATAATCAGAGAGTTAGACCGGATCTGGTTACTCACTGCTTAAACTAGAGACCATCTTGTGATGGGATCACACCAGCAGACTCCGTTTTCATTACTAAATTATTACATGGGCACTCAGAGGTCATGGGTTAGACCACACCCATCTTCGAACTCTCAAAGTTTTGTGGCTTTCACGGTTGTGATGTTATTGTGGTGACAAAATCTGAGACAGACAGACACCTGCTAAAATACACAAAACCACCTCTTTGGTAGTTCCCGCAACAGTAGGTATCTCCAGGACCTCATTCTGCCATGATGGCACACACATGGCGAAAACAGTACCGGCCACAATGTCACAGCTGGTAAAAATCAGTGCCTTATTAAATAGTTTTGGCAGAGTTCAGCGTAGGCATTTTTTCTAGTTTCCCACCTATTTATTTATTTCTACATAAGTCTACCAAGTGCTAAAAGAAAAGCACCCTAGCAACATTTCAGCAGGCAGAAATGTTTCCTGGACATGGATTGAAGCCACTTACTCAGACGAACTCTTTCACCCCGCAGCCCATTCTACAGACATGCAGACACACTTCTGTAGCACCATAGCAACTGACCTGGTGCAGCACTTTCATGCCTAATGGACGCAATACAAACAGCTTGATTTGTTTGCTGTGGTATTTTAAACAGGTAGAGAAACCACTTGCTCTGAACATCTAGAGCATATATAGACATCATAGTTTCTCTAAAAGAAGTTCAAATTGGTGCAGTGCACTGTGTGTGCTGCTTTCAGCCCATTTACCTCCGGATGTCATGGTTGAATCTGAAGGTGCAGCTTTGTACAGCTGTCTGTTAGTGTCCTTTTTGATATGCTGGCTGTGTGGCACCAGTTTTTTTTTTGTTTGTTTTTTTTTTTTACTTTTCAGTAAATAGAAAAAAAGGAGAATCAGTTGTTTCTGAGATGTTTGTTGTTGTTTACAAAAACAGCTGTCAGTTTAAAGTCATATTAAAGGGGAACTGGTGAAGACATGGTCAGTGACTTTACAAGTTCATTATTCACTGTCATTCTAAGAGTTGATCTGTGATATTCTCCATTATCATTTTTGTGATGCTCCTGTAGAGTTATCTTCCCACATCTGTGGCTCTGAACTATGAGAGATCTATGGCTCTAAGCTTTAGCCTGGCACATGACGTGTCCACGTTTCCAAGTCCTCACAGACGCTGCTGTACATGAGGAAGGGATTTATTTTTCCTCTGTGGCAGTAAGCACAACAAATGGGCCTACTAATGTAAAAAAAAACAAAAAAAACTGTACCATATTCATAATTTACTCACACACAGGGTTGGAGAGCCTCACTTGTGAGTGAAACCTTAGCTACAGCAAGGTTAACAGAGGAGAAAGCTTCAGCACAGCCTCTCTCTATCTTTTCAGGGAGTAAATGTGCTTTCAGTGAATGGGAGAGCATCATGAACCTCTGTGCATTTTCCAGCAGAGACACAAGAGGGCATGTCTCTCTCCTTACAAGTTACACTGAGCATGGTCTCCTCACACCTGCCACGCCCACTTATCTCCCCTGCTTTGCTGCACTGTTTGAAGATACTGGAGCAGAAATAATGCTCAAAAAAAGAACTCTCTTCCGTTATAGCATTCACAGCAAACAGTTAATAAAATAATCCAAATGTATGCAGCAGAGCCATATATATATATATTTTTTTTATTCCTTGCATTTGTCTCCCCTGTCTAAACCTGGTGCCTACACAATCAACAAAGCAACTTGTCCTGACCACTGACAAATTGATCAGAGATTCAGGTGTGTCACAGTGGCTAATGTAGCCTCGAGACCCCCCCCCCCCCCCCCCCCCCAAAAAAAAGTCTCTTTCCCTGTAAGACGTGTTTAACTTCTTTCTCCTGTGGGATCCATTTTGGTATGTTCCCATCCTCATCTCATCCTCCCAGGTGTTAACGTCATCCAGCTGCAAGGGAAGAAAGGATATCCCCCCTGTGTATACCGTGGGCACGGTCACATGCGTGGGCTCTGCTGTTGCCATGACACGCCTAATGTAATGCAATGCTTCCGCAGTTACCATGGTAACCAAAGTTAGACAGCCACAAGGTTAAAAGTAGAACATCCCCTTGGAAACGCATACTTGGAGCATTGTCTCGTCAGTGGTCGTGATAGCTGCTGTTCTTTTCATGTTTAGCTGTTATTAAGCCAGCGGAGGCTCAGCAGAGTGTTTTCTCTCAGCACAGCACATGTTCCATACACGTAGTTAGTTCAGCTTTATTCATAATCATAACACAAATAATGGGATGAAATGTGCTCTGTGTGTGTGAGAGAGAGTGTGTTTGTGTGTGTGAGAGAGAGAGTGATATTTTTTCCTGTGCCTTGGTTCTTGGGTAATGCTATATTTCTCAGTGGTGTCCCAGGCTGACAGAGTTCAAGAAAACCTCCTTTGATGTTTGTGCTTCAATAATTCTTCACTCCAGCTCCTTATGTCATATTACTGCAGCAGCTGCCAAAAAGGGGCTTTCACCTCTCCGGCTTCTCCATGCAGCGCTGACTTGGCAATGAAAAGATGGCTGTGAAGCCTATAAGCCAGGCCTCGCAGCTCTTTAAGCTACCAGTTCACAGCTCACATCCACTACAGAGCAATTGTGCTCAGACGATTTCCTCTTAAAACTACAGATCAGGACCCATATTTTCTTCTCAGTGAAAGCACTGGGAGGGATCCCACGCCTGTTTTCGTGTCCGCCCGTGTTGCAATAGTTTAGTGGACTGAACTGCAGCTCTCCTCTTCTAGTTGGGTGGCTGCAGCTCACGCCCCATTGAAACTTGTATCTTAGTTTATCTGTGTTGCTGAGCTCATTGGGGTAAATGGAAATTGGAGTTTGAGTTGTTCAAACATTTCTGGGAGGCAGAAATAATCTCATTAAATGAACTGAAGCTCAGTGGGAAGAGCCAAAGAAGCACAGTTTCTGTGGCTAAAAGTAATATCACACAGAAACCTATTGGAAAAGACAATAGGAGACGGAGCTAATATGTAAAGTTGAGGGGGTTTTGTTTTGTTTTGCCCCAGCCAATCAGTAGCAAATGTCATATTCTTCCTGCAGATGTTATTTTCACTCCACCTCGAAGCTGCTGTAGCGGTTGCCAGGAGATCCGCAACAGCAGCACAGTTTGACACCAACCACTGAAATACACAAATGCTTTAATGTAGTCCGTGCATACTGAAGCTTAAAATGACATTTTCCTTATATAGTCCTTTTTCTTTGTCCTGTACATAACTACTGATGGCTGTGTGTTTGCTTGTTTGGACAGTGGGTGTGGGACCCACTCAGTGGCAGGGGAGATGGAGGCCAGGATTCCACTGCCAAAATGGGGCAGTTTTGCAGTTTGAAGATGTTGAATCTGTTTTCCAGCTGGATGTCATGGTTAGGAGGTGTACAAGAGGAGCACCTCCCTCTCTCACTGACCAGGGTGGACACTGACAGGGGCTTTAGGCCAAGCCCAGAGCCAGACCCAGGACTCATTAGGGATGATGACTGGACAAACTGCAGAATTGGCAGCAGGACAGGGAGAAGTGGCATCAGGCTCTTGGGCACAGGTTGAGCTGGTTTGTGCTGGACCAAAGGCAGGGAGCGCTGCAGGAGAAGTTTTTTTAAGCCAGCTATTTTTATACGCATGCAAGGAATAACAAACCAAATTGTGGTTTGCATGAGTACACTGGCGTTTGAGTTCTGAATGTCTAAGTGAGCAGTTGGTGCAGCCAGACATTAATGCATTGTACTTGTCACTGCTAGAGTAAACATCAGTTTTCAGTCTCATCACAGTTCATTTTATATGAATATCTTAACTAGGAAATTATGCAGGACTGTAGTAACCGGACAGGAAGCACATTCAGCTGTGTGAGCACGGTTGAAAGGACACAACTGAACTACACATAATGTGCAGTGTTGTACTTTTGAAGGTACAAATGGCAGACTGGCCGTATGTCTTTAATTTAATGGCCTCAAGTACAAGCATTTGTACTCCAAAAGGTGCAAAACTGCAGTACCTTTCTCTGAATGTGTAGCTATAGTCATGTGCATGAGTGCAGTCTGACCTGGCCCGATCAGTGGTCTGACATGATGGATATGTTGTAGCTGGACATGATAGATGGCATATTTGTAATAAAATTGATCAGTACAGGTTGTATATGGGAACACCTTAACCTGAACTGAATCTGGCATCTGGTCTTTTGAACTGAAACACATTATGTTTATCATATCGAGCTCTAGTTGTGTAAAATTCATTTTCACTCTGTATTTAAACCACATATCTCAGTTTAACAACCCAGACGGGATTCACATCCGAATTTCACACCACTTGTCACATACCAAAACGGTCTTGTGCCTTTGACATGCAAGTCACCTCTAGAAGTAAATGTCAGCTGTAATTAGGTCTTTCAAGCTCTAACTGAGATGACTATCAGATCGGAACAGTGACGGTAATAGCTATTAAAGACAATTAGAATGACAATTAGAGAAGCAGGGAGAGACTTCTCTACAATGAGGTACGGAGTGTGTACTGTATACATGTGTACAGCTTTAAACGTGAAACTTGGCGCCTTGCAGAGCCAAACATGGCCACAGTTAAGGTCTGTTTAAGGTCGGTTAGGTTTCAGCAACTAAAACTTCTTGGTTAAGCTTCACTAAAGATTATGATTGAGGTTAAAAGAAACTGACGGTTACTGGATGTGATTTATGGTCTCTGACAAAGACTTTGTTACACTTTGTGGTGCCGTACCAACATCCCACTACCCTGGCCTTTCCTTCTGAGAGATGATAGTCATTATTTTCACGATCACAAGAGGTCTCTTATCTTATTTTCCTGCTCTTCCTTGATACAGTACTCACATGCCATTCGTTCAGCGTGTTGAAAGAGTTGTTGGTCAGTGTATTTATTCCTTCTCACACTGAACTGACCTAATATGACAGCACCATAAGAACTGCATTCTGGTCAGCAGAAGTCAGTGTGAGGCTTCACCGGTCTGACTTAAGGCTGGGACAGGCTTCTGTACAGAATTGGATCAACCGCTTTGAATGCACACAGTGTAGGATTGAGATTTGGGAGGTGTGTGCATTCTATGCAGCCCAGTTACCTACAACGCCCTCCTCTGCGTATGTTTGTATAGACGTTTACATGTATCTTTGCAGAATCATAATTCCAGCTGAAGTCTCATGGTAGCTACAGCTGAACTTGATGAGTGAGTGTTACCCCACCCAGTTTTGTCCCCTGTCTCTGCGAAGTCCCTCTACAGAGGAATCACTTCATGACCAGGGTAGAGAGGAGTGATTACAGCTCACAGTAACTCTTTCAACACACATACTGCATATGAGTAACGTACTATTATAGACTTAATAATATGTGACAAAGTTCTTGCACAGCTGAAAGTCTGACTGACAGGTGCATAGGAAAAAATTTGAACTTGAGTAAACCAAAGAATCCAGCACATTATTGATCTACTGTGCTCACTTACCTGACCTTTGGTAAAATTAACGATTCATTAACATAAAAAGTCTAAATGTAACCTTCGTTTGAAGCTGTTCAGAATTTGGTAAGGTCAGTTTTGTGTTTTCTTTTGAAAAGTCTGCATCATCCTGCAGGACAGAAAAAAAAGACATGTAGGCTTTATGGATTTTGCTAAAGGCAGCGGGACCTCAGAGTGGATAAAACATAATAAATTCTGGCCCTGTTTCTCTGACAGTTTCTGTTGTTTGCCACAGCAAAAGATCCAGACAGATAAAGGAGTGTCACACTTCACAGCACCAGTAACAGTACCAATTTTCCAAATCCAGATTTGGGTGAGGTCAGCATTTGTTTAATCTTACTGGCAAAGATATAAACTGAAACTTAAAACTATCAGATGTTGTACTTGGAGACACAGTTTGCCAATAACCGTGTATTTACACGCATGGTAAAGCCCAATAATAACTGCTTCTTTTTTCAATTTTCATTTAATTTCAATTAACCACCTGCTGACCCCCAAATCAGAGTAAACATATCCCACATTTTTTCCCAACATTTATGCTTTGTCCATAGAATCCCAGTACTGTCACAGCCCTCTGCTTATTTTGTACATAAATTCACAGTTAGTTAGTCACAGTAAATTGACACATCACACTCAAACACAGAACATGTCCGCTCACTCAATCTTATCACGCCAACACCCACTTACACAGTTTTATGAACTTGTGTGAGGATGTTCGGACAAATGTGCATAAAAAACATGAGCGAAGACACACGTTTGTCATGAAAAATGACGCTCTGCAGCAGCAATGCACACTCCGAGAACACGGCGAGGCAGGGGGCGTGTGAGAGCGCTGAGGAGGCTCCGCAGCATCATCACACCAAACTTGTTGCAAACATGCCCGCTAATCAGGATACTGACAAATAAGACGGATTACAGGCTGCATTAACTGTGTAAACCGATATATCATCATGACACGTACGCACGAGGCAGTGTGGACCTATCAGTTACAGAGCTCGGAGGAAAGAGGAAGCAAGCTGCATCATCCGCCTGTCCAGCTATTGTGAAATAAGACTGGAGGGCAGGAGACAGCAGGAGCTGAGATGAATATGACAGGGATGACAGACAAGTACCCTGCTTTACTCCTTCTGCTTCCCGTAATAATATTTTAAAATATCCATAGTGTCTAAATTGGGTCTACATTCCTCTGATATTTGGAGATTTCAGCCAGTAGCCTGCGAGTAACTTTACTTACAGTCTATACAGTAGATTATAACACCATAAATGTGGAAGATTATTTTGCTGTCCGTGTAAAGCAAATGTTTGGTCTTCTTTCTTGTCTTTGACTTGAACAAGTAACATTCATCTTGAGTGTAAAACAACCAAAGCGCCCTGATAGATACACTGCAGTTGGTGTCGTTCCTCATGGTTTAGGAACTAAATGCTACAATTTCCTATAACAGTTCAGCCCATACATGGTAAATGAACTGCATTTATAGAGTGATTTTGTCCAAAGCACATCACAGTTTGGTGCATTGACTCCTTGTGGTATAATTTACTACACAATTTTCATAATCTTTATCACCACATGTACATAAATTTTTGTTTCGCATCACAGTTAAATAATAAAAAATGTTTCATTTTTATATTGGTGGTGTTGTGTGGTTCAAAATTTAGCTGACAACAAAGTGAATGTGACAAAATAAGCATACAGTTTCACTGTATACAGTGCATTATGCATTATTCATTATTCATTTGTTTCTTATGCTCCAGGTCCATAAAGGGATGGTTTTCCCTCTTTAATGTGGAGGAACTTCTCTGACCTCAGCCCCATCAAATTCCCTGCAGTTCACTGTTATTTCTTTGCAGTGACTCACCAAACATGTTAAATATGTGTCTGCGACAGGAAGGAAAATCTGTCTAAAACTTGATACAGAAATGAAAGTTGAGTGTTA
This sequence comes from Toxotes jaculatrix, assembly GCF_017976425.1. Taxonomy (NCBI): domain Eukaryota; kingdom Metazoa; phylum Chordata; class Actinopteri; family Toxotidae; genus Toxotes; species Toxotes jaculatrix. Next base: position 5,278,945 of record NC_054403.1, read on the forward strand.
CAGAGTGCCACCCAGAGAGCTGACTGCCACCTCTGCACTTTGAGATCTTTATAACACATTTTTAAAATTGTTCAAAACCATTTTATTATAAAACTGTTCATTTTCTTTGATGTTGACCTGCAGGTCACCATCTTTGAAATGCCTACTGGGTACAAGTAAAAAAACAGTTTGTGCAGGAGCCACCAGCACAGCCCGGCAGTTCAGTTGATTCTCCCAGGATCTTCTGGTTTCAGGCAAGGATAGAGTTTGCCTCAGGACTTTAAGTCAAGGTTCCCCTCTTCACACAGCATTCATTTTCTCAGCTGGAGCCTGAAGTGAAAGAGCCTGGAGACGACAGGACATTTAAGGGATTTAGTATTTTTTTTTACTATGTTGTCCTCTCTGCTGTATTTAGTGCTTAAAAAAGCCCAGAGGAAAAAGCTGGGACGCCAGGCTGCTGTTGCAACATGCTCATCTTTGTTTGTTGTTTATTTTTGTCTGCAATTAAGCTTGCTCCAAGAAGTTTGCCATAATTTGGAAATGTATTAAAGCAGACACATGCTCGCCCTCTGTGACCCGCCATAATGTGACTGAGGGGGTATCATGTCCTTGTTTTGTTGTTTTAGGACAGTATGTTGCACGGAGATATTTGCTTAAGGAGTCACAACACGTCACCCATGGGTGAACAAATTCACTGCACTTTTACTCAGTCATGTCTCCCTATAGATGTAATTCATTTTACTAGAGGTATTTATGGGATTATATATCTTAAAAAAAACAAAACAAAACAAACAAACAAACAAAAAAAAAAATCTGGTGAATAAAAAACCCTGAACTTGGACGAAAAAAAAGTTGGTAACTCAACCCTTCGTTTTATTTTACTTCTCCTTCCATTATTTCAGATTATCTGTCATTCTTCATTCTACAGCTCCCAATAACTCACACACTGTAATAAATTAATTTTCACAACATTATTCAAAAATCTAAAGGAGTCATAACAGAAATTTGATTCATGCATATGCAAAGTAACCTGAAATGAACTGGAAACACATTTGAGTGTGGCAGCCTGCAGTGTTAGGCCGTTAGCTGGATGGCTTGTCAGATGTAATTGACTTTCCACAGTCTTTCCTGTCACTCTCCACTGTAATTTGATAGGCTCATGCAGAGTAGCTTCGAGAAAAAAAAAAATACACTCAGTAATGAAAAAGAAATCTGTGTTACAGGTAGAGTGTGATGATGAGTAATGGTGCATATGAAGCTGGGGAAATAGTTAAACCTGTGCTACTAGTGCAGCAGTTCAGTGAAGCAGGCAGTGGAAGACTACCGAGATGTTATGTTTTTTTTTCTTGTTTATGTTAAAATATATAGGTATATATATATTTTCGTGCTACCCCGCACATGAAGGTTTGCCTGTTTTTACTGAACACGGACTGTGCTAGTAGATGGTGCTATTCTTAAGGTCTGACCTGTTGCTCACAGAGGATATCTGCAATCCCTGCCTCATTACAGTTCACATAACTTTGTAGAAGAAGCTGAAAGAAAACTCAGTTAAGCTAAATGAATTCAGACCGCTGTTGAGAATCGTGGTGCATTTCATTAAACCCCCATTAGCTGAATGTTTGGATACTTGCGGGCAGCTGAACAGGCTGTAATCACCTTATAAAGTTGGTACGGACTCGAGTTGGTGTGAGCTTGTTAGGAAACAGGTGCTTATTTAAAAAATCCCACAGACACAGAGCAACACCAGCATTCATTTCATTTCATTTCATTTCTCTCCGTCTTGTAAATGTAAGTCTGACATTTACTTTCCTTTATCCACGTTTTGCTCCCTACCAACTCTCTCTGTGTCTGTCTGCTTTTTGATACTGAGAAGGTAGAGAACAGAGGGCTTTTAGAGCTTTTTCTGTGAAACCAGTGTCTGCTGCTGCCAAAAATGATGCTGATGAGAACAACAAGACTGAACCAAAGCTGCAGAGTTCGGATAAACAAAGAGCTGAAAGATGCTAAAAAGCTCCGTATAGGTCTCTGTTATGTCCGTGTGGGTTTGTCACTGCCTGTGACACACAGTTTGATCCTTTATTATAACTATGAGCTAACTGCTCTGTGGGGTAGTACAGCTGTGCTTTGAGCCGAATGCTAATGTCAGCATGCTAACATTCACAGTAACAATGCTAACATTGCTGATGTTTAGTAGGTTCTTCATATTCGTTTATCTATTTAGCTTGCTAACATTTACTAGCTAGTTCGTAACACCAACCGCAGCTGCAGCTGATGGGAATGGTATTCGCTTTGCAAATTGTTGGTTTCTGACAGCATGGCACCATGTGGGTACCCATGTGAAGGATGGAATAAAGTGCGCATTAATAAAACAAGTAAGGTTCAGTATTGACCGGACTATATGTTCATATTCTTGTTGACAGTTCTGCTAAGCCATTTCTTTGGTTAAGATAATTTCCATATGAGTGGTAATAAGAGGAGAAGTAGAGTTGTAGTAGAAGTGTAGCAGAGCTGTAGAGCTTTGTGAGCGGGTGCATTGATCCCTCGCTTCAGTTATTACACTGAGGAAAGACTGCGTCCGCTCATCTTCCTTTCAAACATCCCCCTTTCCAGGTATGAATGCCTCATAATAACTCACTGATGAATGAATGTGTTTGATTAATGTGTAAGAGTGAAAGCGTTTAGTAATTGAATGTTTGTGTTAGCCGTTGAGTGGTAGGGGGAAATGTGTGGTAAAAGAGATGCTACTTGCTAGCGATGCTAACCACGACGTAGTGCGAGGTCTTATGTTACAGAAGTATTTGTGTTGCTGTGCTGTAACTGTACGAAGTTGTTTAAATGTATGAATGTCAGTTATTACACTTGTGAGCAGAGGAAAGACCGTGTCTGCTCATCTTTCTTTCAAACATCCCCCTTTCCAGGGCTTTTACACCCAGACTGTGAAAACAGCTTTGATTATCCTGTTGTCCTATCACGATCAGTAATGACAGTTATTTCCTGTGTCTGGGCAGTAGATCTTGGGTTAAATTTGGGATAAAGTGATCTTTGTTTGGAAAAGTTTTGTGCTTTTCATGGGAAATCCCAACAATTCGTGCATCATCACATTTGAATGACTCTTGGGAAATAGTTGAATTAAGTGCATTTTATTAAGGCAGTATAACACTAATAAAGGTTATTTATTGTTGTGCATTATACTCCGATGGTGCATAATTATTGTTCATCATAGACAGACAAACTGAACTTCCATTCAAAACTAGAACAACAAACAGTGAAAGTAAACAAAGTAAAATGTACTGATTATTAAATGAGTGTAAGAAGGGGAAAAAAAAGGTCATGCTACATGCAATAGCTAAAAGTGTATCTGGACACAGCCATCCATTATGTGCTTGTTACCTCAACAAGCTGAAACAAAAGTTGACCTTCACGTGCAGCTAAAGCATATCACAGATGAGCTGTTTCCGCAGAAAGCAGTGGGCTCTGTTGGTGCAGAGATGGTGGGAGGATCTGTGGAAGAAACTAATGAAATTCACTGGAGACCAGTGATCCACTGACCGGCTGCTGCCCTGCTACTGCTCCCTGTGGGATCAGAACACTGAAAGGCAATGAAGCGAAAGATCCCCCTGATGGAGGACCAACGCAACGCTGCATGACTGATACGCTCCACTCACAGGGCGCCAGCACACCATTACTCTTACCTGCTCAGCCCGACCCACCATACTCCAAGGGCCACACATTCAAGCTTAATATTGCTTTGATTTGAGAAAGTGGCGCAGTTTAGAAATCAGGGTTTACTAACCTAAGAATCCGTGAGTCTCAGACTAACCTGTTCCCAGTTAAAGTTCAGTGTCATGCAAACACTTTATCAGACTACTAACTTTCATCAGTGGTTATCAGATAGAAGGGAAAAACAAAATGACTGCTTATGAAATTACTCCTAAAGACCTTGTGTGTATGCTAACAGTCAGTGAAGGGAGGTATTTGAAAAGTCACAATTTACCATTATTTTTTCCAATGAATATTTTTACTGTGTATCTCAAAGGGATTGTTTGTTATGACATACCCTGGTAAAGCATTATCACCTGAATCTGCAGCTCCCTCTGTCAGCTGTATAGTGAATATATAGTTCATTGTTTAGGCATGTTGAACACAATTTTACTGTCAAGTTTACTATTTTTTACTGTTACTGTACTTTTACTCATAGTATTGTTCTTGGCCACATCATGCAGGTGTGTCTGGGGGAAAAAAAAAAGCTCTAAAAAACCCATAGTACACTACATAAGAGCCAGATATTTTCCTCAGGGGTTGGTAGAGACCAAAGACAGAGCTAAAAGACAGTGAATGTTGCACTTATATTTAACAGGTGGCCAGAAACATAACTTTAAACCAATGCCAAAAACAAAAAAAAAAAAAAAAAAATGCTCACAAAGTGCTGATGCTTACACACTGTGAACAGTTGTTCCCATTTATATGATTTATCATGTCACCCCTCTTCATCACAGCAGGCTCTGAGTTTAGCTAAAGAGTTTAGTTTACATGAATTTGGTGTCAGTATAAGCACAGTGTGACACACTTAAATTTAATGGAAGTGATGAATAACGATAATCTCAAGTTAGCTTCAATATATACTCTCTGCCTTTGCTCACCAAAAACAGTTTTAAGGAACTTAACCAAACATAAAACAACTGTTGGAACATTCTGTAGTATAAAGTTCTTGCCATTAATTTTGTTTGGTTTGTTGAATTGCAATCACAGATAATGTTTGTTCAATTTAGATTTTCCAATTTTCCTTCTTGGGCCTTTTTTTTGTCAGTCCTCACTATGTGTAGATTGTTGTAGCAAGACATTCAGCGTCTTCTGCATATCAGGGAAAAAAAAGGTAATACAGCCCCAAAGTGCAATTAAGTTGAATATGCATCTAGAGAGATAGTAGATATTGGATACAACCTTGCAGAATGTACTCTTGAGATACACACTTATTGAGCTTGATTTGAAGACTGTGTTTCTCTGCATCTTCAGATAAATAATTTAGTTTAGCCCATATTTTATGGGGTAGAAGTGTGTAGTATGTGTGTCTGCAGCTGTTTATGTTTACTTATTTATTTTTTAATAACCACAGCTCTGAATATTGTATTCTGTATGCCGGAAACAATTTATTGACTTGACCATCTGACAGCAAGAATAGATTGAAAATCATGCAAATTCATTTGAGTACACTCGTCCTTGCAACTGGACTCGTCTTTGTGTTTTTCCCTTTCGAATGCATCTGACCTGAAGGCATTCTGATATTGTTACCTTGATGAACACATCCCTACCGAAACCTTTTCAGACAGCGTTACTTGCGATGAGGTTTGAGTACTTGGTGCCTTTTGGTGACTCTAGCAAAAAAAATACATTCCACTTATCATCCACTTTACATAAATATTGTGTATACTTATAAAAATACATACGTATAATTTAATATTGCAGCAACAGAACGCAGACATCTCATGGCAATGATTTTGTGATTGGGAGGGTAAAAAAAAACATTAAAATGTGTTTGTGAGCATATGTAGCATGTTAGTAGTGGCACATTTTAAAAGCTGAAGCAAATTAACATTGACAGTGTAAATTACTCACCAAAAGGCCAAAATGAAACATTTGTCTGTTTGCTTAATGTGCTCTCTGCCAGCTGGTGTCTGTATTTACCAGAAACAAAGGTCATTTGTGAGGTAAGAGAAATATCAGTCTCTAATTCTATTATTATACATTCTCATGTTGTACACAGGTGACTGAGTGGTCCGTCTCCTCCACTGAAACAGTCCAGCTGCTTCATGTCAGCCTTTGATTTAGGACAGTAGAACAAGCTTGTGAAAAATAAGCTGTCTTGGATTTTGACTTGGGACTTGATGGCCTTCACATGAAACTTCTTATTTTTGAACCAGGACTTGGTCTTACACACTTCACACTGATTCACCCTCACAAATTCACAGACCACTCACCAACAGTAACACAATATGACATTTGCAGTACACCGATGCATGCAGGCACATATGGACATGTTAGGAGCAATTTCTCCATCCTTCCTTGTGTTTCTGGTGTTTTCCCCTCTGCAGTGTTCCTTGTTTGTCCCCTGTTTGTTTGTTTCCTTATGTGTGTGTGTGTCTAGGCCTGGGTGTGGTCAACCTACCTACAGTTTCCCACCAGAACTCCTGCTCACCTGTCTGCAATCACCTCGTCAGCCACACCCTCAGCCTGCAGTACCGTAACACCGGTTCTTCACTCCACTTTTTGCCAGATCGTCTTTTCAACACTTGTGGTAATGTGCAGCTCAGTCTCAAATGATTTATTTGTCTGGTGTTATTTTCACAGCTCGTGCTTTCACACTTTTTACTGTGCTCCAGGTTCACCAGTTCCTCACCAGTTCCAACCTTCCCCCTTACCTGGGTGCACACCTCCCCGTCTGCCAACAGTCTCACCCACTCTGCCCTGCCCCGATGCTAAGAATAGTCTTTGACAAATGGCAATTGGCCTTATTCCGCCTGTCTTCCAGTTGTGCATTTGGGTCTTTAACTCTTAATTTCTTGACTAACATTGTCCCTGTTTTATGATTGACACGTGACAGGAGAAAGCAAAGGGCAGGGGGAGGCTGGTGGGTGGTGAGGTGGAGCTTAGTGGGTGGGGGGGGGGGGGGTAAAGGCAGAGCATTGAGTGGGGCTGGTTGAATGACTGACTGGCAGGGAGATGAACAGGGACAGCAGACAGACAGGCGAGGCACACGGCTGAGGGAAGCTAAAGATCAGCGAAGCAGAGCTGGTTTGTGGGCGAAGCACTGTAACAGGCAGGTAAGCTAGCTGGCATGCAGTGATCCTGGAGCATAAGAAGATAAGTAGTAGGTCTGAGAATACGCAAGAGCTAAACTTAGACTGCACAGTTCTAAGGAGCCTCAGTGTGTGATACCAAACTGGCTGAAAGAACAATCTGTGGATGAAGAAGCGGGGTGGATATACTGCTGAGCTGATGAGTAGATGGATTGCAGGTGCGCAGACAGATTGGCAATCAGGGAGCTGGGAGAGAGAGAGCGCCACGCCCACAACACAGACACACACATACACAGAGAGAGGGGTGGACAGGAGACGCCGGTGGGAGGGAGAAACACCAGAAACACAAGGAATAAACTGGAGTCATGGCCGAGACTTGACTCCTTGACACATACTGTCACCTTGTTTCACACACAAACACTCCCACACATATCTGCCATTGCTAGGAAGCAACACACACACACTCGCACACTCCTGTCATCTGCTGCCAAAAAGCATCGTCCCTGAGACATGTCAATCTTCCACAGGCTGGATGAGATTTATGTAATACCTTATTAGGATTCACAATATGCTGCACATGCACCTGTGTGACTCTGATTTGGGGAGTGGAATTCTTGATATATCTGACATTTGTTGAAGAAACAACCAGTGATATTCTCCTGTTGGCTCTGTGCAAAGGAGAAGGGAATCCTGATGTATCTGACATTTGTTTTGGTAGCAGAGGGAACTGCTGGAGATAGTTTTTTTTTTTTCTCTCTTTTTTCAAATTGTATATTGTATGCAATGTGAGTCAGTGTAGAAGAGAGAAAACTTCTGTATAGATACTGCAGATTACCTCTGCAGTGAATCATCCAGCCAGCTGGCTAGTCACACAATGTGTTGTAGGTTAGCCTGTGTCCAATAATGTCACAGTGAGTGCCACATACTCATAATAATTGATATGTAACTACTCATTCTTGTTTGCATTTGTTCAGAATAGTGCTGCTTTTTTTTTTTGACATGTTGCAACCTTTACAACATTTTTTTAAAAAACCATGATAGGAGAGCATGGCATTCCAAACTCAAAACAGTGGCCGAAGTTTATATAAACATGCTGAGCCTCTCCACAGTGTAGTGTATGTATGTATCAATGTCCACATCATTGTCTGCTCTCATTAATTCAAGAAGTAAAAGGTTGTTCTTATAACAGTTTCCTTATGAGATATGACTATGTAAAGCTTCACAGAAAACAATCACAGAACATTTTCTTGCTTAAGCCAGCAGTGGAGAATGGTGGCTATAAATTACACTTTGACAAAAATGCTAATTCAAGTTTAAATCAATTTACTTTCAGATTCTGGTTCAAGTTTAGACAACAGACCACTTCCAAAAGGCCAAGACTACTGATACCCAACCAGAAACTGTTCAAACTAACTCATAAGCAGACTAACTACCTAACGTAATTTTCATCCACTCAGAGCAAGACTCTCTCTCTTTTCAGACACTTTCAGTGAGCTCCCAAACTAAGCAGCTAGAAATCAAACTAGGTGGCAAGTTGACTAAGTAGTGAATTGTTTTTACCTCGCAAGAAACTGTCTTTATTTTGTGATAATTATCTGTACTAATACAAATTTTAAAGCAACATAAGATGCTACAGAGCAGTTAAAGCCAACCTACAGGTGAAGCTAACACGAGCCAGGTTCTGCTCGAGGTTTCTTCCTGTTAAAAGGGAGTTTTTCCTTGCCACTGTCGCCTTAAGTGCTTGCTCTGGGGTCAGACTCTGGGTCCCTGTAAAGCGCTTTGAGACAATTTTGATTGTGGAAGAAGCTATATAAATAAAATTGGATTGAATTGAATTGAATTGAACTAACGCTGCTTAAGATGACACTTGAAAGAAAAGGACGTTTCACTATGTTGTGTTGATTCAACTCCTTCTTCCTCATATCTCTTCTTTACATTTCTTCCTTGTGTCTGAATTTAGCAAATAAAACGCATTGTGAGGGAGCTATGGAGACAGCTAAGACAAATGAGTTACACCTTGGCTGACTGCCGAGTCACTGAGGGATATTTTAGACAGGCTATGTAGTCAATGTAAACATATGAATCCAATAATAACAATATTGTCAAAAAACAGGGGGTGGTCCATTTTAAATAGTAACTTCAACTTTTAACTATTTTCAAGTTCATTCAAAATCTTACATCCTAAACAATTTCCATTAGCTCCCTGCTGGTATGGAAATGACACTCTAATTGAAGAGAATTTAGGAAAAGTAAATAAACACAACTTGATTCTGATAACCACTTAGTTCAGACCGTTTCCTAATTGGCCAAATATTACTTCCTGCCATTAAGGGAAAGGCAGTAAAGCAAAATGAATCAACTGTGTGGTACAAAGTCTATTTAGAAATTCTCCTATGTTTTGAGAAAACCCCACATAGTTCAAAATGCTCCAGCTGTTTCACACTCTGGGAGTCTGGCGTATGCCTCAAGGAACAAATACCTCTGGCTCTATACAGTATGTGAAGAACAGAACAAATTAAATTTCTGCCTTGTTTTCTGGGCCACATCTGCTCTCCTTCCAGTTTAAGAGACACACTCCGTTACAGACACATACACCATTCAGCCGCAACATAAAACCTGGTAACTGGTTTTAATGTTGTGGCTGATCAGTGTATAGAGACACTCACGCTGGGAGTGATGGAGAGAGAAAGAGACGCAGAGATGTGGGAGGACCATGAATGTCGTTTTCTTCACGAACCGTGCAACAATCTGTGTCATCTGTTTTTCCATCTCCCACACAACCACACGACTACACAGACACACAGTGGCGTGAAGAGAACATGATTGAGAAGTATATTCAGAAACAAAGGTTTGCCAGTATGGTGCTCTCAAGGCGGTCCAACCTTGATAACCTTGGTATCACTGTTAGAAACATTAAATCATCTCATTAACACCTTTGTTTTCAGCTGCCTCTTGTGTCACTACTTGGACATTAATTTCACACCTAAGCTTTTAAATGGACTCACTGCTACAATACAGCCAACTAATTAGCTGACTCATTGTTTGTTACACTCTTAACTATATTCATTAACAGTATGTAAGAGCACACAACATTCACTGAGCAGTTTGGTGTCATGAAAATCAAAACTCATGTTTATTTTCACAGTTGTTTAATGTTGAACTTATCTGCTCTGGAAAGCTTTATTTGTCTTCTCATGACATGGTTCAGGCAGAAGTAATTAGAGACAAATAGTTGAAACTGCAACTGGACTCCATCCATTATGAATAATGATGGAGGTAAACAACTTATGATGATGGTGTCCCATGATCAGCAGAGGAGTCAGTGGGTGATTTTGGCCTGTTTGTAACACTATGTCATTAGATGACTGAGCTTCGGGCAGTTGAGCTAGTTTTTCTCTCATGTGTGTTGTGTGTTAGCTACGTCGTCAACACGACTTTCGCTATGGTAACACATAAAGAGTAGCTATAGAGTGGATGTAACGGAATCTATATCGTTATCTGGATCGGCAGATTCACCCAACCTATCATTATTTTTATCTTCATTAACATTAACACGTCATTTGTAGTGAAAAGCACATCTAAGAGTTTTGGAAGGCGAAGTGCTATAATCATGGTAAACGGCTTATTAGATTTTTGTAGCTCAACAGTTAATAGTGGAATGAATTTAAATCTAACACTAAAACCAAAAACTGATGAAAGTGGAAAGAAGAATCAGCCAAAAAAATCTGTATTTACATTGCTTAAGTGAATACAGATTTTCTGTCTTTTGGATAGCTGGAGAAAATCACATCCTGAAGTCGAAAATCATACCTTCTACTCCAACAGACGTTAAATCTTCTCAAGACTTTACATCCACCTGGAAATTATTAAAAATACGACACAGAGTCTAATACATCCAATAGTTATTTCAAATCATAGTCCAAGTCAGAAGGATTTCAAATCTATCTGAAATAAAGTTAACTGTCAAATGAATATAAGGGTGAAATACGGTGGCCACTATATTAGCTAAAAATGAAATGTAATTATATGAAACAACTGAATGTAAATTATACAGAGCAAAACTGAATTACCACTGACCCAGCCCAAAAAAAATGAAACCTTTGTAGAATATTATGAAAATCTGTACAAGCCTGACAGTGATGACAAGACTGAATCAACAAATGAATTGTTAAATAATATTGTAGGTGCAACAGGTTGATCCAGTCAGTCTCATCAAATCAGAATATGTCTCACAAATGATTAACCACAAAGTAACTGTTGGGCGTGTTTTTCCTCCTTCCTGTTCTTTCCTTTCCAGGTGCTAACAACATGATTGGTTTCCACCTGTGCAATCCAGAGATGCCTGCTCATTGGGTTCCTCTGTGTTTGAGCTGGCCTATCATCATTCACGGCTCTCAAAAAAAAAGAAGCACACCTGAAGAGTTCACTCTCTCATCCTCTCTGCTCTGAGCCTGCCTCAGCTGTTGTTCCACTGTTTGAGGAATAAGAGTAATTATAAAGGTATGTGGTGAGAGGTTGAGGATGATAAATAATGTAGTTAACATTTGTCAGGAAAAGATTATTGATTGGTGCCACCTCTGTATTTGTTTTGGTGAAGATCTTAGATAAGCTTTAGATAAGAAGGTTAGGTCTTGTTAGTATGTTAGTATTTTTGTTTTTGGAGGTAGGGATTAGTCGGGCCTAGTTTTGTTTTATTGATTTCTATTTGTTTGGCACGCCCACCCTTCTTGCAGCACAATGACGTCAGGAAATCAGAAAGCTAAATGCACTCTGATCAAACATGTTTCATGAAAAACCAACAGTCATATGGAATAATTTCAGATAATTCAGTCTATAAAAAGCCCCTCATCATGCAGCCTTGTGTTTGTCAGATGTTGAAAAAGCCTTTGATCCAGTTTAAGGGTTGAAACTTGGTTGTGATTGGCCAGTGAGTCCAGTCCTTCGGGAACATGAACACAGCACGCTTTCATCCATGACCAGCACACATTGAGGGCCAGTAAAAACATTTTTGATATTTTTTGATGGTCCATCAATGGCCCACCAATGTAGTCCTCAGTGGGCAGTCTGACCACAGAGGGAACCATTTGTTTATTTATCAATGGTCAGTTTTTCTTTTGTCTTTCTGTTAACAGAACTCATCAAGTGGTTCAGGAAGAAATAATTGGATACAGTGAGTTGAGACTGCGAATGGACTCCATCCATTATAAATAATGATGTGAGTAATCAACTCATGATGATGGTGGAAATGGTTCCCATGGTCGGCAGAGGAGTCAATGGGTAAGTTGCTTGTTTAGGAAGTATAATTCAACCAAGTTAAACAGCTTGTCCTCACACAATCCTGTAGATAGATCCTTTGCTGGTTGTTACTGCCAGAGTTTGCTTGACAGTGGACTGAAACCCTTCTTATCAGGCAGTTTAGGTGTGGTTCTTAAAGCTCTCCCCAGCCCATGTTAAGCATTACGTCATTTAATGACTGTAGCAAGAACCTGTTGAGCTGTATGGACAAAAGAATTAGATGAGACTTAGACACCATAGCTGGGATGTATAATCCATGTATTATCCATCCTGGCATGATGTGTTATCACAGTGCTAGTGGATATGTGTTGATGCATATCTTGCCCATTAAACCACAGTCTCTCTTCAGTTTACCATTCGTTTGAATGGCTGATCATTTTCTTTTCTTTTTTCATTACACATTTAAAGTCAAACAGTGGTAATGATACAAGCAATGATACAATAATGCATCTTAAACTTGCATTAATTGATAATTGATTAACTGATCACAGAGCAACATTAAAATCCATCTGGAGATGTATTTCTGACTACCTCCGAGTCCAGTATTCACTCTTTTAGCTCTGTTTGGGAAACATCTGGGTCTCTGTAACTGCTAAATGCTCTATCATGCTTAACAGTTATAGCTAATTGTAGAAGACAGCTAACCACAGCTAACTGTGGCTAGCTAGATAGCCACAGAGAGCCAGATGCTGTCGTCATCTTCTCTTCATCATGGCCTCTGCGTGCTACCTGTGGAATTTTTCTAAATCCTGATCAACAGATATAACAAGCCGATGGACAAAGTGAATGAAACAGTCATCTTGAAAACCTTCTGCAAAATTAATAACTTATTAATTAATATCTGTTATCAGCTGAACTATCTGTGATGAGCTGCTGGAATAAAGCTGCTCCTTTTTGTCCCGGAGCAAAATTAACATTTTGGTCATGGGGGATAAAAACAGGAAACAATAACAAGTCAGTACTGGCGTCTGGTGCATGACCCTATTGTAAACTGCTATTGTAAACCATTAGAGTACCACAGAGAATTAGTTTGCCTCTTATCAATGATGTGCTCTAATAGACAGTGAGTGCATGTTGACAGAGATAGAGGAAGACTGAAAGATATGATACAAATAAGAGGAATGAGGGAAGAAAAGAGGAAAAAAGATGGTAAGAAAAACACAAAGAGGCACAAAACGGTAGCCTATGGGCTCATCATTACTGATATCAGTACAGTGTGATTCAGTCTGTTATCTGTCATTATCTTGTTCTAGGAATTCAAACTCATCTGTATTGTCTGTTGTCTGATTAGGAACAACGCTCGAGGCTTGTGTGACGGCTCGTGCTGAATGCTGATCAGCAGGCAGTTTTTACCCGACGCAGTGCTGATTGTTTGCTTTTTGTTTTTGTTTTTCCAAATCTGAGTGTACATCGAGGATAATGGCTGTGTTTTTAATTCGTAGATCCAGTGTCTTTTTCTGCCATTATAGGAGTCAAAATGTTTGACAGTCGCTGTTTATTCCTGTCAAGATAATCAGCATAAACACTAGACATCACACACGGCTGAAAAGCGCTCCAGCATCACTTTAATTCCCCTGAAATTATATGTCTGCTGATATTAGCTTGTGATCTGTTATTGCAAGGTTACAGTTGCGTCATTTTCACCATTAAGCAAGATTTATTTTTGGATTAACAGCAAAGGCCTATGTGTAGCAGTAATAATAATGATAATAGTGTATTTATATAGCTCTTAAAATCAGCAACAGCAAAGCGCTTTGCAAAGGGCAGAAAGCAATAAAGGACAAAATAAAACACATAACACAATCTCATACACATGCATATGTTTGCCAGATTGAAAAACAATTCTGAGAAAACCTTAGGTTAAACTCAGCTTTCTAGAGTGAAAAAAAGCCCAAACAAAAACAAAGATTTTTTTTTTGTTCCTTCCACTTCACAGGCTGAACTTTGCTGCAGAACAGACACGAAAATCTCTGCCAAAAATGGCCTCATGCTCTCCACCACAAGAGAGATGAAAAAAATGCTAAAGGGTTCATCGTGACCACATGAGGGCAGTAGTCTGAACTCTTTTGTCTTCAGCCAGACAGAAACTAAGCCAGATTTTGATTGCCCCCCTAATTTTAGATTCCGGGATGAAGTTCTGCCAGATCAGTGGTCATTTGAATTGTGCATGACCATATTTTATATAACCATAGTTTTTGCATTTTCCAGCCATTTGTGGTTCTATATTTTTTCTTCCAACTTTCCATTCGTAGTAGAATTTCTTCAAGAAATACTATGTCTTTTTGCAGATATTGATGAGGACTGAGTCTTCTTTCGTTTGAATAAACTTTATTGGATTGTTCACTGCACCAAACCAGCTGGTGGTTCGGTGCTTATATTCTGTATGAGCTTCACAGTGTGGCCGGTAGTTGATCCATACAGCATGAGGATGAAAGTTGCAGGTTCTTGTTGCTCAGAACAGGCGATTAAAATGTGTAGTGTGAGTTAACACAGCTTATAGGATCAGTGTCAGTGTCTGCCCAGCTTCATAGGTCACTTTCAGAAAGACAACAGCCCTGAGAGGTAAAAATGTAGCTCTTTCTTTCATTTTAATGAGGCCTCTCTGGACAGCATGTAGATTTCATGTAACATACATCCTTCTATTTCTATTACGTCAACAGCACTTTTTATGTTGTATGTGTTATTTAATTTTTTACAGTAAAGTCACAACCCCTGAAATGACGGTGTCGCCTCAGCGTCTGAAACCAAATATAAACCACTGGCTGAGTGAATTAAAAAAAAAAAAAAAGCCAGTACACTGGTGATTTGGTGATGATGCGCTGCTGTCTGAGCATCTAATCCAGGCACTGCTATAATATTTTGATATTATATTAAAGAGACGCGAGGTACACAGTCGAGCAACATGGAAAAACCACACATAATCTACTGACACAATCAGTCACAGGTATAACCTTTTAATCATGAACGCAGGCAAGAAATCAGGCAATCATGCTCAGTGACTCACACTCAGGTATCTCTTTATTTCATGCTGTGAGTCATGCTAGCATTCACCAGTCTATTTATTCATGTATTCATAATTCAGTGACAATTCTACATTATTATTTACACGCTCTCTGCCCAGCTCAAGCTGAAACAGGCTTCAGGCTCATGTTGACCCTGAATAGGAATAAGAGAATATACAATTAATGAATGAATGCAGGTATATATATATACGTGATGCATATTTTCTAACCATGTGGGCACTTAAATATGTGCGCTACAGAGTGTCTTCACCTCTCCAAAGCTGTTCAGACACATGGCACATGAATCTATCCACTAAAATCACACATAATATAGAATTCAATGTACATTTAGATACTGTGGCCATGTATATTTCATATTGAATGTGGAAACATTATTAGAAAAGACATGAACGTAGGGATGCTTACATTCAGCAGATGTTGTTTTGGAGTTACATCTAATATCCACATTTACCAGCTGATATTACGAGCTATACTGAGCCTTTTCCCCCACATTTATTAAAGACAATAGACCGACGGGCTTCCAGGATGGGATATTCACAGCCTCAGTAATGTCAACAAAATATTCATAGTACAACACACAAAAAAGTTAATATTAATGGATTTTTTCACACCTATTGTCACAACGGCTCAAGGACTTGGACCCAAACGCATGATTCCACAGACAAAATCAAAAGGAATAATTAAATTTTAACAAAGTAGCAAACAAGGGCACAAAAAGGCACAAAAACAAAAGTACAAAACGTGAACACAAAATCACTCTAGCGAGGAAAAATGATTGAGCAAGGAGCAACAAACCAAACAAATAAATACAGAACCTGACTTGAGTTTTTGATGATGAGAGATAAAACACTAGATCACTGGACAGAGAGACAAGCCAAGAGACAAGACGAACTGGCCCAGAACAAAGGGAGACGCAGACAATATATAGACACAAGGTAATGGGAAACAGGTGACACCGATTAGGGCAGGGCAGACAACCAGAAATGGAGGGAAATAAGACAAATTCAGGAGGTAGAACAAGACAAGATACACAAGGGCTATGACTTCAAAATAAAACAGGAACTATTAACAAAACTTAAACTAAACAAGAGTCCACAAAAGGGTTCATAACAAAACAAAAGGCTTCAGAAAACAGTCCCCTTAGTGGCTAGTCATGACACCTATTGTTTTTTTTTCTTTGTCTTACTTGTACTTTGAAAATAATCACATATTTGGTATAACAGTTCTTAATACTTTTGGGGATGTAAAGCGGAATTATCATACTGTAATGGATTAAGTGAGTTTTCCTTTGGGCTGCCCATGGATGTACAGAAAACTACCACTAGATTACTTTCATAGTGAAGTCTCATGCAGTATCTCAACCTCAAGTCTCTCATTCCAAGCTGTTGCCTGAGACAATGCATTTTGACATTATTTTAAAAATAAAGTCTAAAATTTATCACACTGTGAGCAACAACGATCTGATCTTAGGCTGCATGCACGGCACAAGCATATTTCCACCAACCAGCGTGGCTCAGTAAGTTGTTTGCTTAGAGTTTGAGGTGTACACAGCCACAGTAAGAAAGTGTTTCCTGCAGCTCTTTATCTAAGTTCTAACCTACTGTGGCTTCTTGGTCCATTACTGCCTTTAAGTGTTAAAATGGATCAGACAAAAGGTGCCAAAATGATTGTAGGTTTGTTTTGTATCCACATGTTTAGTGATCAGTGGCAGTCACTGCTAACCTCGGTGAGAAATACAGTGCATACACTGACATGTAGTGCATTTCCTTCCTTTTAAACTTCTACGTAGAGAAGTATTTACAGAATGTACATACATTGAATGGCTAGGGCTGAAACTATGCTAACCTGTTGCACCAAACATTGGGTTTGAAATAATTGAAATTAGGCTTATAAATATGGATTCTGTCTCTAAACACATGAGCTGTTCACAGCCATGAATCACCAACTGTTTGTGATTTGTTTTTCACTCAAAACTTGTAGCTAAGTGATGCATTTTCCGTCCAGAGCCAACAGGCTGCCTACTAACTGGCAGCTTCTTAGTCACGGAAACTCTACAAGGCTATACCCTTATTGGTCATCAAAGCAATGATCACAGAGCCTGACAAACAGCTGCTCTCCTCATTAAATCTGTGACAAACAGGCAGAAACACAGTAAGCTATCTTACACTAAACCATCTGTTTTTTTTTTTTCTTCACCAGTTTAGGTGCCACTTTCTCATTAAAACTGATGGATGGGATCACATCTGATTTATCTGCTACTGGACGCAGAGCTGACACACCTCTGAGGGATCTTGGTTTAGTCGTTAGAAAACGAACATCCTTCCTACCTTCCTCACAAACTGTGACCAGCTAGTATGTACAGAAAAAAAGTACTATTTTAATTAAGATGCACTTGTTGCATAGACTGGTAGATCATGCCACAGGAGATGCAACAAGTATGGAACCAGCATGTTCAAAGTTAACACGCTGAGCCACTAGAGCACACACCCATTTTTTTTACATTCCACTCATTTTATGACATAGTTTTGAAGAGCAATACTCTACAGCATCCCACTTTATTTAAGTGGAACCTGTATTAGTTTCAACAGTCATTTGCTGTTGCGGTTGGAAAGCACTCTTACACACTTTTTAATTCTCCCACTGTAGTGAAACCATTTCACGGAACTGACCTCCATCTTCATTCTGCTGCAATGAAGCACCTCATTTGGTTTTAGTGACAGACCGTGGTCCAGCTGGCAGGTCCCTTCCAGGAAAGTTGTAGAGACTGTGTGTGTGTGTGTGGGCTTGTGTCTATCTTTGTGTGTATCTCTTATGTATGTATATCTTATATATCTTATATATCTTACTTATCTCACATAAACTTGGCTGATGAAATGATTCGTTGTCTTGCAGTGTCAGGTCCTGCTTTGATATGATGGACATGTGTCAGAAAATAACTCTGCAGCAGCTGCCCCCCCAGGATCACCCACCCCGTCCAGAAGAACCCTCCTCATACTGAGAGGAGTCCAGCCGAGTTGCATCAGCCCACATCCCTGCACCAGTATCCAAAACAGAAGTTCAGATAGGTCAGGGATGAAGAGAAAGCCTGACAGTGATCATAGGAATATAAGTAAAGTCTCTCATCTGTTCAAAAGGGTCAATACCATATTGATTGGTATTTGTGTGTGAACATGTGTTTGTGAGAACACAAAATCACGCACAAACGTTACACACATTTGCAACTCTTAGATTTAATTTGTGGATCAGGGTAATCTCAGTATCTTTAGGTTTCTTTAGGTGTTTTTAGGTCATTTCTACAGGTTATCAGATACAGTGTGTCAGTCAGTCAGTTTTTGAGGGGTGGCTAGGTGTATATTTGAAATGTTGGAGAGAGCCAGTCCTCCTTCCAGTCTTTAAGGTAAGCTAGGCTAACTATATCCCAACTTTGGCTTTGCGCTGAACACACAGACATGAGACTGATGTCAATCCTCTCCTCTCAAACTCAGAAAGAAAGCAAGAAGAAAACCCAGTTCCACTCTAAGATGATCTCACACCTAATGATACATGTAAGTGGAAATGTTTTTTAGGTCTGGGTGCATAAGCAAGCTAGCTTTTCCATTTGTGTAAAATGTCTTTGAAATGACTTGAACAACAGACCTAAAATACAGCAACAAAGTGTTCCTCTGATTCATGCAACCATTTCTTTGTGTGTGTGTGTGTGTGTTGCGTGCGTGCGTGCTCACTTCAGATTTGAATTCACTCGCATATGCTATGTTTACAAGAGCAAATATTCTCAAATATCTGTCCAATCATTCCAGATGCAGTCTTGATCAGCAGAGGGATAGATGAAGAGGAGAGAGAGAGAGAGAGAGAGAGAGGGAGTGAGTATGTGATGCAGAGTAATCTGTACTGTAGTGTTACTCTGAACAACATCTTTTGAGATGAAATGTGGTTCAATATGAAATGAACCACTAATAACAAAATGACATCTAATGTATTTGAACATAAAACAAATATCCACTATCCACTAACTTGGAAGCCCATTTGAGTTGATATGTTTAAACAGAGATCATCATCAACTGTATTCACTTAGCCTATTTGCAGTATATCAGTTGATTGATATCTACTGTTTGTATTATTGTATTGATCTTATGTGACCCATGTCTGTTTCTGATGAATACAAGTCAAAAAGCTTGATTCTGATTGGTTCACACAGCCTAATATAAAGTCTGAACACACCTCCACTTTCATGAGGACAATGATATTTGAAGATATCAGATAAATATTTTTTTAGTGAGATAACCAACTGCATTATCTTCAGTTAGTTTACTTTGTGTAGTAGCTGTGTAACTGTGTTTTGGATGAGAATTTCCATTTTTACATTCTATCATTATAATCCATCCTGTTTCTCATTTCTCATCATTAATTGTGTATATTTTTTTAAATTCTCAACAATATTATAATGTCTACCTTTATCTGTCAATATATACATTTTGCCATTCTGGCACTTAGGAAGTTAACAGTTAGGCGATGCTAGCTTAAAGTTGTGCCAAGTTTGTTTGTCTAGAAGCTGGAGCAGGCTGTATACTTACTGCAAGGGGCAGTATTATTTATTGGCCAACTGATAAGCTCACCAGTTACATATATACACAAGTAGATAAATATGGGATTCTAGGGGGCTTAGGCATTAGGTTGCCAACCATGACCCACAACATCCAAGGTTATGACTATTAACTGTTATAACACAAAAAGCTGATCCTGGTGCTCTGTGGCAGAGCTGATCTAATTACCACTGCTGTGACAGCTAATAGGGGTCAGCAAATGCCATGGAAGAAAGTCTCTACTGTTTTTCCAGCCATGTCAGCCTTTTAGCACTGTGCATTATGGTGTACAGCTGCTCAGACATTACATATTATATAAGTGCAACAGAAAAAAAAAATAAGGCAGAAAGTTATTTTGGAAATTTAGACCAAATTTCTCCTAAATAGCGGAATTACTTTTAAACTAACATTTCCATGACAACTGGACAAACCTCACTGAGGAACATGTCCACACACATGACGTCTTAAACACAATAAAATGTAAAAATGAACTTTGAGATGATATTATCAAATGTAAGAAACTGTCCCTGCAGAAACTGTAAGGACAAGAGCTCCTCTAAAAGAACAGTGTCCTCTTTCTGGTTTGTTTTGCACATCAAATAGATTTCCCTCCAAATCTGACCTGATGGTAACAATGTGAAAATGTAATGGGGGCTAATAAAGGCCACCAGTCTTCTCTTCAGTAACTGCATTTGCTAATGAAAACGACAGAGCTAAATTTACACATATTTGGCACATAAAAGTGTACTGCATATACCAGTGTCAGTGTATTAGCAGGTAGATGGATAGATAGATGTTTTAGTCATGGGTGGGATATGTTTAAACTGGCCTATCAGTTTACAACCTGGGGTGCAGCGGGATGTAGGATGACCTTTAGTTTGTGTTCATTATTGGCCCAGCAGCCACAGTTAGGATAATTACCTCAAGATCTATGTGTAAAAGGTGGTTGAAAACAAAACATGGAGGTTTGTTTTCAACCACTGAGAACATAAGCAGTTCTCAGTCCACTACTTATGTTGTAACAACAGTGTGTTTAATTATAAAAGAAAACAGCTTTTCACTGCCTTTGTGAATTATTTGACAGATTATCGTCTCTTTTTCGCCACGTTCACTGACAAAGGGCATATGACAAAGCAAAATGAATTCCAAATACCCTAATTAGGCACTCAGAAGCAATAATATGATGATGAAAGGTTTGCAGTATCAAAGGAAAAGTCACTCCAACTGCTCTAATCAACAGTGGGCTATAATGCACCGATGAGAAAGAGGGCAGAGAGAAAGTGACAGAGAGAGAGGGAGGGAGGGAGGGAGGATGATGACATGCAGCAAAGCTGAAAGCTACACTCAAGACTTGGGATGTCTTAGAGTACAGGGTTTGGCATCTTTATGCACAGCAGAGACTCATGCTGCAAAACATATCAAAATTTTAAGGACTACCCCCATCTGCGATGTTCAGTACATTATAAGAACTGAAACTCCTGTTGTGGTGCTGATATGATGCGTTCGATACACGTGTGAATGAAAAGTTTAACACAGCCTCTTCAGACTGAACTGACTGTGTTGAATCACCTTGTCACTGTTCCTCCCTGGTGACTGAGAGCTCCATCCATCAGCTCAGCTGTAATTACTGCCTGGTTATAAGACCGCTCACCGCTGACCGGATAACCTTAAAACAGCGCTTGTGAAAGGTCTACTTTAGGACAGAACAGGTTGAACCAGGAACATGTTACTCAACTGAAGACAGAAAGCAAAATCAGAAATATCAAAATCATAGCACACTCAATGTCCCCAAAGAGTTTTTTGTTGTTGTTTTGTTTTTGTTTTTTTCCTGAACACTGCATTAGCTTTCCTCTTTTGTTGCCTACTGACCGAAATAACCACTTGGCACTGAAGTTATTTCATTATTTCACTGGAAGATGAACATGAAATTTGCTGAGCACATTAATGATCCTTAGATAACACACATACCCGATCACTTTTAAAGACTTATAACCTGTCTTCTATCATCACCCTCTGGCACTTTAAGTCCCACTCCTGTTAAAGGCCTATGAATAGAAAAAAAATGCCTTTCTTTTGTTTGCTCAAAGAACACTGTGACCTCTAGGGGCCGCTAGCATGGTTTAGAGATTTAGATTTGCTGTTTTGTTGAAAGAGAGTTAAGATTGTTTCATCTTCTCTCACAAAGACTTGGCTCTGCACCAGTTCTGAAATAAGCCTGAAAATCAATATGATTCAAGGCCAAACACAACAACAATCACTATGTGCTACACTGCAGCTGTACATTGTTTAACAGTGGAGCAATAACTATTTACACATGTATACTGCCTGCGATTCCCTGAGTACCTCTGACAGTCTGAGAGACCACAGTACCATAAGAAAGCTCTATCAAAGGTCAATGCCACACTTTCGACAAGTGGGTTCAGTGCTATTCCGCTCTCTGTAGAATTTGAACACATAATCCAGAATTCATTTTACTGCCAGCAGCCTATTGAGGTTAGCAGCAGGCGTGTCGCTGGTTAAACATGTCAAGTTTAAATCCCCAAAGTGGATGGTAAGGTGTGGGTGGGGAATGAGTAATATTCTCGCCTCCCAGCAGCTGCTGTGGAGGTTCTCCCTCCACCTAAGGGCTCCACTGAAGCTGTTCATCGGCCGGCAGTAAGCAACTGTAATTACAAGAAGCTTCGTTTTACCGTGTCTCTTATCTAACACGTTAGCAAAGAAAAAATATGTGTTGTTGTTTGTGGTGTATAGTCGCTGCTGTGTGGTATGTGTTCCAGCCTGGATCATTCCATTCTGTTTTGTTGAATCCAGCTGTTAGGCCTCTGGACTCGTGGACTTGTGGACTCGTACTGTCACACTTCTAAAATGCTCAGTGTCATCAAGTCAAGTCTCTTGGGGCACTGGTCTGCTAGGGTTTAAAATGTGCTACGAGACTGGACTTATTTACTAACATGGACATGTCTGTAATCCTCCTTTTTTTTTGGTATCCAGCAAAACGTACTGTCACTTTAAACTGACTGTTAACATGGCTAAAACTTATACTATGATCTGAAGTTTTGTATGACTTTTGACCACTATAACCTCCCACAGGGGAATGCACATGTATGCAAACAAGCATATGGACGTCCTGCCAATGGTTTGACATTGTTCCAGTAATTGGGAGTGGGCAGCGGCAATGTGCAAACAAATGTTTCAATGGACAATCAAAGAAAAGGAAGGCTGCTGGAAAGCAGGAGTGAAAGTGAACAATGCACAATTATAAATATTACGTGTTTGTTAGAATTCAAGGACGCCCAATGATTTTTTTGTAGACTGTAATACGGAGATATGTTTATTGTTTAACAATATTTAGGATCTAAACTGGCCAATTTTGATGTTTGCAGGCATTTTTAAAACTGTTCTGCATCTGACTAGCTAAGAGGCAAGTCAGTCCAGTCAATCCAGCTGTGAAGTTGCAACACAAGACGCATCCTCATGTTTGTAAAAAATATAGAGACATTAGCTAGAGAGTGAATGTGGGCTGTTGTCCTTGTCTTTCGCTTTTATCTTGTCCCTTGTTACAGATTTTTCCTCAAAGGAGAACACAGAGCACATGATTTCCAGATAAAATATGTACCCTGTGGTAGAAAGATGATGCTATTTAGCTTCATTTGGGCACGCATTGGACAAGTTTCTTGGTTTTGGCATGAAGCAAAATCCCTTTTTAACAGCATCTACTCACTGAAAGTACAGTAAGTGGATGGCGAAGCTGAAATAATCTGGCCCATTCCCAAAGACGTTTTATTGCTTCATAATTTGTTCAAAGGTTGAAATTGTCTCACATCTCCAGTCTTTATGATTACTTTCTCATTTAGGAATATTTCTTTCTGCACATACTGGCACTCTTCAGGTCCCCCGTGGGGAAATGCAACGCTCTCTCTTCCATTGTTTGTCATTAAAGTGTTCGCTCTATCGCTCTTCAGAGTGGTGTATCTTTCTCAAGGGAACCATCTTTGAATAGGTGATGTTTATTGATCTTGTGGAGATAAACAGAAGGCTAACCCTCCGTTAAACTCCAGCAGTCACACTCTGATGAAACTGCCGCCTAAGTACAAAAGACACCAGTGAAGCACTTGTGGTGCCTTGTGCATGTCATTATCAAAACTTCTGCCTCTGGTGGAGTGCTGCAGTAAGCTTTGCATGTTGCAAGGATAATTTCACCTGTTTTACTAGAACCACTTATTTTTATTTATTTCTTTTTTTAAGTGCTCATGTAAAAAGACCACTATTTACTGCTTGCTTCTGTGTCTACAACACACAGTGATCTGATGTTTCGTTTTTTTCTCCTCTGCATGTGTCACAGATCAGATACGTCTCATCAGAGGTTTGAACAGAGGATAAAATCATGGAATATGATAAACTGGATCTATTTTGACATTGTCAACAAGATCAGATTTCTCAGTGTACCTCCCGCCTCTGTACTGCACCCCGGCAAACACAGAGGAGGTGCTCAACTCTGAACAACAGGTGAGTGCCCAAGTTTCAAAAAGGATTTCAGTCTAGTTTGCAGCTGTTGTGACAGGGTATGAATTTACCTCACCCCTGAGTGTCCAAACAAACTGGCCATGGTTGTTTTGAATGTGTATAGCTGTACTGCTGTCTCCATGACAGGCAAAGTCCATCAGCACAGGAATACTACAAAATGTGGTTAAAACCTTGGAAAAAGTTCCTAAATGGCATCTCTTCAGATGAGTGATTACTATCAGGACCTTGCTACTACCATCTACATGTCTGTTTTAAAGTCGGCATTGTAGCGCATGTATGTTTATGTTTACATGTGTTACACTCCTCATGGTCATTGCATTTGCCGATTTTTCTAAAACTCATTGTGAGCATGTGAAAAGAGAACGCCTACACTTGTTCATTAGAACCTCTTCCTACTGTCCTACTATCCCACTCTGAACACAACAGCACACTGAAGGACACTGAAGTATAAATATAGACCTTTCACAGTTTAGCTCCTCTCTGTGACAGTCACTCTGGTGATAAAGATAACCTATTCCACTCCTTATGAAAGGAAAGCTTTACTCGCATGTAGGCTTCAGCCTTGCAAATAAATGAATAACTTTAAGATGATAAAACTATTTTTTCTGTGCAGCATATGTGTAAAAAACATAAGTACTTTTTTTTCATACTCATGTGGTTGTGGTTTCATTATCCTCGCTGTGTCTGTAACCTACACAGACACAGCGAGGATAATGAAAGAGAGAGAGAGAGAGAGAGAGAGAGAGCAGTCCTTACAGAGTCATCAGGCTGGAAAGGTGAGAAACTGAGTGACCACAGGAAACACAGTAAAGTTTGGATTCATTTCAATTCCATCGATAAAACAAAGGCAGAGTGAAGAGTATGTAAGGTTAAAATCTCATATGGAGCAGGTTCTACTCAGTGTATATACAATGAGCCATATAAACAATAAGCATTTGATATTTTGTACATTACTAATTTATTTTGGTAATTCATTATGTTGGTAATAAATTCATTAAGCAACAAAAAATCTGAGGAGCCACTTGGGCTGCCTTCTTTTTAGTGAGCTGAGCCATAAGAACCGGCTCTCTTAAAAGAGCCGGAATTCCCATTATATTTCCTCTGACTGCTTTACAATAAAAGCCACCCCGTGTTTCACCAGATGAATTGTTTTGATATAAACTAGCAGTAGCAGGAAATGTTAGGTTTGCCCTGGCTTTGCCTTAATAGAGCTCTGACATTGTGTAATGGCGCGTGTGCACGGAAAGCATTTCAGACGTTGTTTTTCAGTCGACCATCTCACATACATCTGATAGAACAGATGTGCTCCTATTTTGATCAATCCAGCTGTCTAAACAGGCCACGTAAAGCGTGTGCTTTGCTTGCTCTTCCTTTATTTTACCTACTTTTTTCAAATCGTTAGGTTTGGACGGTACGCAATCCTGATCAGCCAGAGAAATGCAGCCAGTGTTCATAACACATACTTCCCACCTCTGACTATAAATGAAGGTCCTATTTGTTCTTAATGTGTTTTTAAATGTGAATCTAAGAGGCTAAATATTTGTACAATGTGCATATTGGTGCATAGCAGTAGGGAATACTGTAACCGGGCTGTACTGGGCTGCCCACAGCCATCTGCAGCCATGCTGAACGTAGCTGCACACAAGGAGAAAGAAACACACTAAACCCACAGAGGTCTGACTCAGTTCACTAAAGAAGTGACATCACCCTCCCATGCAGCCACACTGGGCATCTTCTGTTGTATTTCCCCGAGGCTCTCCTTCAGGCCTGAGAATAATGCTAACACACACATTTTCTATTCATGGCATGTCCACACATACACTGTCCCTCTCATTCATGTACTATCCCATCACCCCGCTCTGTCACACACACAAACACCGGTGGATCTGCCACCCTCTTGGTGCTTTACGCACACAAAATGTACACACACATACAGAGGTTAGTCATATATCATCAGCTGAGGTTTAGAGGACATGTCAGTGTGTCTGAGTCACACAAAAACTTATCAGTCACTCAGCCAGGTGCATGTGGCCTCTGTCTCCACCTACACTAACTTAACTGCCTCTGAGTGGGTGTGTGTTCAGCTGTCAGACCAATGGTCAGCCTACACCTTTGTTTGAGCCCATCCTATTATCTGTGTACTTGAATATGTATATGTAAGTGTGTGTGTGTGCGTGCGTGCGTGTGCATGTGATAATGTGTTCACATTCAAGTGCACATTTGTGAGTGTGTGAACACTGTTCTTACTGCTTACTACTCAGTGTGTCAAATCACCTGCTCTCCGACAGTGATATCAATTGTCCAGATTGTCATGGTGCTAATGAATCATTTAAGCAACACAAACACACACACACACACACACACACATTCAGATAGACACGCGGAAACACGCACACATGCGCACACTCTAATATCCACACACATTGTGCGCTTGCCAAGAGATCTACAGGTAGAGATGACACTTCTATCACCACCCACTTGACACCTTTTACCTTTTAATTATTGAACCCATCTGAACATCTGTTACTGTCACCATGTATATGGTTCATTTGGGCGACTGCATGTTGAGTGATGTGAGAAAACCTTCTGTCTACAAAATGCTTGTCATTTACAACCACAGTGTTTGTTTAGACATGGAAGTGATTAAATGTTATTTTGAAATACTTTCTTCATCATCGTCTTCTGGCCATTTAGTTAGTATGTGTGATATTTGGGGTGTTTGGCATTTGATGCCATGTGAGTATGGACAGTGGCGAACTAGTGAAGATACAAATCTGCAGAAACATGATGGTACATTAAGCAGTAAAAACAATGCTGCAGTATTTTGAACACATTTGTAGCAATGAAACGTTCAGAATTTGCTACAGGTCTGAGTGGTGCCTCAGACTGGCTTCTTTTCGACAGCAACAACTGCTGAGACTTATGGGTATTGTAGTTTATAGAGTGATTTGCCATAGTGATCTGAGAAACAAAGTATTGTTAAATCCCTGTGGAGGTTTCATGACTAGTCGCCCCAAAGAGCTACTAACTGTTTGTACAGAGTTGTGTCATTTTATTCCTCTGTTGTGCATGAGAGCGCACGGTGTGATACATGTAGAAGAAGAACGTAGCAAAGATGTACTAAATGTAAAGTGGGTCATCCACTGATCACATCATTGACAATTCGTTCTCCAGCTCTTCCTGCTGTCCACATGTCAAAATGTCCTTGGGAAAGACACAGAAAGGCTTAATGCCCCAGACTGTCAGGCCCACACCTTGCTTGATAGCTCCCTGTCACGTGTGCCAGGTGTGTGAAAGTGTGTGTGATTGGGTGAATGAGAACCAAATTGTAAAGCGCTTTGAATGAAAGCACTTCATAGATGCAGCCATTTACTAAAGTATTCAGAGAAATGGCTTTGTAAATTTCCAGTGAGAGAGGAAATCCATTCAGCTCATTTTGTTAAGCCTCAAGGATATGCACAATGAGTTTTGGTGATAAATTCTAAATGCCACATTCTTATTTGCTTACAAGATATTGTAAACAACCATGGACAAGGTCAGAATAACATTAAAATCCTTGACACAGTGAGAATATCATTAAAACAAGACTTGAATTGGGAGTTCAAATGTTCCAAATTTTATTGGACTGAATAGATTCAATTCTGATAATGCAAAGAGCCATTTCAGGACAGCGATGCTCATAAAGAGTCATTTACGGCCATTCCTTTTCTAATGATGATTTATGGGAAAAGCGCTTTTTGGGCCAGTGTATGTCACATGATACTGTACGACAGAGTGTGGCCACTGCACCAAAGTCAGCTCACAGCCCAGTACTTGTCTTGTGGGCTTGGTCGACTTTGACAATGCAAAGAAACCACATTTTATCATGAAACAGTTTGGGAACCCTACAAAATTATTTAGACAATGAAAAAACACTCAACTGTTACATTTACTCAGTCACTAGACTGAATTCTTCCCAAAGTGTGTATTTCTGATCACCTTATTCACAGTGGTTTCTTTGACACGATGCAGGCTGAATACATTACAAACTATGAACCACTGAACCAAATTGAGAGTAAGTGGAGTGTAAAATATATTTAGCTTAGAAAATAGCATTCTTTGTTTTCCAGTGTGGGTTCTATTATCACAAGCAAACACAATGGCATTTCGAATAACCCAAACGGCCACAATAGCATTCAGTGTGTGTGAATGTGAGTTGAGGTGAAGAAGTTACTGTGCTGGAAATTCTCTTAATTTGGGAGGTTAGTGTCAGTGAGTATTGTAGTGCAAACTGTTGCAGCACTACTACAGTGTGTTGCTCTGAAGGATAATTTTTAGTAGTTTTCAACGTGCAGAGCTGCTTTAAAGTGAACAGGGTTGATTTTCCCTTTGAAGGCACTTCATTTTTTTCCATTTATTAATGCACTGTCAGAGGGTCGACTTTGTCTGAAGGTCACAGTGCGTTCTACATGTGACAGCTTTATGATGATAGGCATGTATGAGCAAAGATTGAACATGATGGTTTCGTTTGAACAAATATTGTACCCTGTGACAGTAACAGATGTTAATGGGGGCTCAGCGATTACATGGTAATAGGTGTCAGGTCCGCCTACAGATACAGTTTGAGGGGGTGGCTGGTTATGATTAATTACCACATAAATGTCATGGTACAACATGTACAGACAGAGGTGAAAGGTATAATATATGCATATGTGGTGGATTCTGTTATCGTACCCAGCAAATGGATTGGATATTTTCATGATGAGCAATCTCATCTGTTTTTTTTTATCCATCCATTTTGCAGACATTTCAGACAACGGTGGTTTGTTCATAATCAACCTTGAAGGAAATAAGTCTGAACCACAGAGGAGATGACTTAAAACAACCATGCTAACCATGCTAGTAGCTCTGTGAGGTGTAATTTGCCACAGTGGCGCTTGATACTAAAGACAGAATGCTAATATGCTCACAATGATCATCCTAACATGCCGATGTTTAGCAGATGTAATGTTAACTGTGTTCACCATCTTAGTTCAGCATGTTGGCATGCAAACTTTTACTAATTAACACTAAACACTAGGTACAGCAGATGCTGATGGGAATGGCATTAAGTTTGCAGGTACCTTGTTCCATCAAAAACTAAAGTAATGGACAAATTATCTTAAAAGTGATTACATTTCATCCTGTGTGAATGAGAACTCCAGCCCACAGCAGCTTTACTGTAGCATGCTCTTTACACTCAAGCATGTTGATAAAAACCCACAGTCTGACAGGTTGACTGAACAGGGCTGGCTGAATGGTGATTGCATTAGATTAAATGTCAACCTTTTCATGGCAGTTCATCCAGTCTCTTAACAGTTATGATTTCACAAATAACTAAATATATAAATCACTTTACAGGAATGGTCAGTAAGTTTCATCCTCTGGGGAAATGGACTTCTGTACAGAATTTTAGAAAAATGCATCCCATAGTATTCAAGATTGTATTGTATTGATTCTATTTCAGTCTGGACAAAGTGGTGAGCAGGCAAAGTGATTCAACACTGCCATCCTTAGAGCCGTGGTGCTAGCATGGCTAAAAAAAAATCATATGAACTGTTTTTGTAAAGGTCATAAGGCCTTTTCTGGAACACATTCACAGACCTGTGTTGCTGTTTAGGTTGTGTTGGATCAAGGCAGTAACACTGTCAGGCTTACAGCTCTTTTTCTGAGTGCAGATGAACGAGGGAGGAGTCTAGTCATGCACAGACACACTGTACTGTGAGCTGATTTTTTTTTTTTTTTTCTGTCTTTGATAGAGGTTTGACCAAGCAAAATCCACAAGAAATTCCTCTTCCAATTATATCTAAATGCTTGAGCGGCAGTGCTGAATACACACATTGGAGTTAACTAATGTTTGAAGACTACTGTCCATGGAGCTGAACTGAAATAAGTGTTTGAAAAGATAAAGAAAAGTTTTATCAAAGTGAATATGGCCTGAAATGCTCCCACGGTGCACATTAGTTAGAACATTGGCTCTAAAGCTAAAGCTCTCAAGGTATTTTACACTTACTGATAGATGTGCGTTTAAAGCAGGTGCTCTGCTTGTATTATGTTAATGTTGAGTGTGTCTGCTTGTGTGCGCTTATGATTTAAGTACAAGCTAATACGTCTTACTGTGTGTACATGCCGATACCGCACAATCTATGTCTGACAATGAGTGTGTGCACTATTGTGCGACTGTCTGTGTGAGTTTGTCGGGGCATTCTCTTGTGTTCTCTCCTTACCTGCCATTTGCCACCAGGGACACACAGGTGATAATGGATGTTTTGTATCCCGGGAAAAGGTTTTGTCTAGAGTCCAAGGAGAGAATGACCTGCCATCGCCATTCAGCAGTCTACCCAACATCCACTGCTAACAGCCTCTGTGTATGTGTGTGTGTATTTGCCCTATTTGCTCAAATTTAATTCTGCTGTTGGGTACGGTCACTGGGGGGAGGGGTGGGGGGGGGGGGGGGGGGGGCTGTCAACTTGCTCACTTTGTTTCCAGATTTAGTGACTTTTCTAATCCCCTGATATCTTCATTTCTCAGAACTAAGTGCTTCAATTTTCACACTATTAGGAAAAATATTAATGTGCTAATGTGTTAAAAATCTTTATGGCTGATGCTGCATGGTGTGGGGGACAATAGGCCATCTTTGTACCATCACAAAACGAAGGCACTCAGGTGTGTAACGTGTCATAAGGCTTTTGAATAATGTAAACATTGTTTAACTTTAAACTGTTGTAACTTGAACCTGGTGTTTACAGAATTTGTGTGAATTTGGACCAATCAGGCTTCCATACCCTCTGGGCTTCATGATTCGCTTCTGTTTCCCAGGCTTCACTTCAACATACTCAGTAGAAACAGAAACACTGACTTAGGAAAATAAGAAAACAACTTAAAGGAAAGTACTTTGCTTTGCTTTTCACCCACGGTGTCAGTGCACAAATATTTTCTCTTACTGTCTGATCTTTAAATTGAATGTATCAAAAGTGAGAGTGCGATAAATTATTCTTTGAGCAAAGCTGAAGCCAAATTGTTGTCTGCATAAAAGTCCTTTCCACACTGGGCTCTGATCGGGCAATCTTTACTCTACTCACTTTACTCAAATGTGGAAACACTGTCAGCTGTTCACAAAAAGTTAAGGAAGTTATGGAAAAAAGAAAACTTTCCTAAAGAACCAAGCTCCCACATCAGACAGGTGTTGGCGGGATGCAGTTTCGCTATCAGATAATCCAACAAGCATTTTGTTTCAGGCACACTGACACTTAAAATCAGAAATTCAAGCAGTGAGTACAGTGTCCAAAAACATGCCCTCTCAGCTTCTTTCAGCCACCTGCCATTTAGAAGGTAAAATTTCAGACCAAGAGCAGAGTGTTCTGATTTAGTGATTCCTTCATAATGTGAGGCTTTTAAACCTTTTGAAATTGAAGTTTTCTCCCACATTGAATTGGAACTAAAGTTGCCAAATGCAGCTTCAGCCGTACATCCTTTGACCTGGACCATAACCCCTCATTTCCATCACACCACTGCATTCTGACTAAAAGCTCTGCATGACTTGTTTACCAGTGTGGGTGGCTCATCACTGTACTCCTACAGACACAAACAACCAAGCATTTTTCCTTTGAAAGCTTTTTATGATTTTTTTTTTTTTTTTTTTTTTTTTTTTTTTTTACAAATAGGACGCAGCTTTCTAAGTTACCCAGTTGTTGCACAGATTTAATGCTACACTGGACAGATCTTTGTTCTTCCATTTCTCGCTGTGAGCAAAAGGTCATCAGTTCTGGACGGACTGAGAGACTACATTTCCACCTGCTGTTGACACGTGTCTGGATACATTATCTGAATACTGACATCTGATAACAGGCCTTCACATTTGCACCTGGTAGACAATAAACATTGCACAGTTCAGGTCAACAGAAATGACTCTGCTGTTGAACCGTCTGAATGAAGCGTCTGTAGATTTATGTCAGACAGTGGCAGGATAAGACGACCTTTCAACTAGACTGCAGGGGTTTTTTTTGGGGGGGGGGGGGGTGTTGTGTTTATGGCCAGTGAAACGTAGACTTGACTAAAATTCAGTTGTCTTTATCCAGATAATGATAGCATGTTGATTGCAGGTGTGAATGGATCACTAAGCTACATATCTCATCGCAGAGGTGATTGAACTTATTTTGATGGCTTCTGGGAGTCCATGGATAATAAAACAGTACGCTGCAGAGCCCGAATCATGCTTTGAAAAAGGGAATTTGTTGGCATTATTTATTCTGCTGTCCAACATCCTCAAATGCTGTAAAAGAGATGAAAAGGTGACATGAAAGCCATAATTATCAGTTCAATCCATGTGTCCTGTGAGGACAGAGACGGCACTCCTGCAGGAGGAGGAGAGACTGCGCATCACTTCGGCACATGTAAAGCAGAGCTTCATCAAGTGTGTCTCAGCAGATAGCATCACACACCAGATGGCACACACAATTCCAGTTTACCAAAAAGAATCAAGCTCTTCATGCCCTTGCTTTCTTCATGCCCTTGCTTCCTTATCATGAATAGGAAGAAAGTAAAGAAGGTTGAGTTTGTGTGTGAGGGAGGAGGAAAAAGAGGGAGAGGGAGAGGGAGCAGTATCTCGGCCTGTGCTGTGTGTACCCAGTCGACGGAGCTGTGAGCAGAATGGGCTGTGAAACCGCCAGCAGCGTTATCGACGAACCATTGAGAGATTAGAATTTAGAATGCCTCCTCCCTCTGCTGGGCCTTTCTTCTGTCAGAAAAGCTAACTTCTCTGCATGGGAGGGGATTACCAGATCACATCACATATCATACACACAGTCATATACATACAGTACAAGCTATGAACTGCAGCATCTGCACACTCATGAACACACGGACACACCTCTGGATCAGCATGGCAGACTTATTGATTACACACAAGGCTCTCTGACTCTGGCTGAGGGTTATTGTTGGCTACAAAAAGAACAGCTCACTGCTATTGAGTTGATTTTTCTTTTTTTTTTTTCAATCTGTAACTGAGATTGAGTTAAAACAACTTCCTTCAAATGCTTTTTTGGGCTGTTTAGTCTCTATGATACCAGGTTTGTGTTTTTTAATATTAAGGGAGTTTTCAGAAATCCCAGATCTCTGTGTCTATGTGTTATGGTCTTTAATGCATTGAGGTTAAATTCTGGGATCTTTTTGGGATATTAATGGCAAAAATCTTTTTGCTTTCTCTACCTGAAAAACATGCAAAAGTGAATGTGAGTAGTGACTGCAGACCTCTGCAGAGCACAGTGCAGAGGCAAGGCGTAGCACAGGTCCACCATCTAGCATCTAGCAGGAGATTACCATTGTTTACTGTCTGCTTATTCATAACCTAGCCTACATTATTCCACCGTGCTGTAACCTTATTGCCAAGATTTCTGTGTTGCTCAGTTCTGCAAACTCTGAGACACAGACAATAAGCTTTTCACACATCACAGTTAGCTTTTATAGTATGTGATCAACAGCTCTCATCTCACTGGTTGCATGAAAGTCACTGACAAACAAGGTCAAAGCTAATGCCAGCTGAACTTTAGTACTCTGGGTATCAGCAAGGCTTAAACGCTATTAAGAGAACTAGATACCAAGTTGAAAGATGGCACCAAATTCAGTTCAATAAAAGCTACTCACCAGCCACAAGAGACTCACCAGGCTGAATGGGCTTCTTTATTTCTAGGCCCATAGGCCATTTAGTAGATGCGTTGGAGCTTTTTTTCACATCATGATTTTTATCAGCATCAACTACAGATATTTAAAATTTACTTATTTTTTTTTCCCCTTCTCCACATTCTCCAGCTTTTCCTAGTGATCCCAAGACGCTCCCAGACCAGGAATCCAGGTATCTTCCCAGCTGGAAGTGTCCAGAAAAGCCCCCCATGACGCATCCTTATCCAATGCCTGAGTCACCTCAGCCGGTTCCTTTCCAAAAGGTTTGGTGTCTTTGTTTTCTCCATAGTAAAACACTGCCACTGGTCATTTGACGAGAACCAAATAAAAATAGTGGTTTTCCAAAGACACAATGCTAGTTGAATTTGAGTAACACATTAGCTAATGACAACAGGTCAGAATGAAAGAATGAAATTGAGAATGTGCAGTACGTACATATGTGGCCAAAACTGTTGGTACCATTTCACTTTAAAAAAAAAAAAAAAAAAACAGCAATCACTGCAAGCACTGTCTGTAGCTCTTAATGAGACGTCCTCACTTCTCAGCTGGTAGACTGGCTGAGCTCTTCATGAACAGACTACTCTAGTTCTCCTCCCATCAGTGAGCTTCAGCTCTTCTTACAGATGTTCAGTTGGATTTAGATCAGGACTCATAGCAGGCCACATCAGAACAGTCCACTATTCTCTTCTCATCCATTGTTGGGAGATGTTTTTGGTCATTAACCTGTTGGGGGAGCCTTAACCTGTGACTGAGACAGAGTTCTGTAACACTGGGCAGTATACTCTGATAATGGTCTGACTTCACTGCGTCCTGCGCTGATTCAAGGCTCCGTGTACCAGATGCAGCAAAACAGCTCCATAACATAACTGAGCCTCCTCCATGTTACAGTGGGGATGGTGTTCAAACTCTCTGTCTGTTTAATCTGGGGTCAATTTTCCTCTTAAATTGGACCTTAAATTTAATCATTTAGCAGCTGTTGCCACAGGAACATCAAAATGCTTGCAGATGGTCTTGTAACCTTTAACATCACTTGTTTTTTTTTTATTGATCTACAGCTGCCTATCAGGTCTGAATTTTAAGAGTCAAACCTTAAAGGTCCTCAAAAGCATCTCGATCTGAGATGACATTTGATAAGTTATCCTGTCCCTGTGGGAGAAATGGTCTCGTAGAGCAAAAGATAACTTTCCTGCTGGGTACAAATAAGGCTCTTGTTATCTTGTTTATTTCACAATTCACTTGAATGATTTCTCCTACAGAAACCTCTGTCAAATAAGTCTCACCCAAGGGTCAATGACTGACAGGTGAAGAGTTTATTCATGCTTATATTTTAGCAACATGTGTTGTGTTAAACTGAAGTTTTGACAAACCATGAGGTGGCGCTATGGATCTAATGCAACAGGAGAAGCTTTTATCAGCTGTGTCGCACCTTGCTTTCCTCTGATGTCTGAGCCAGACTTTTACTTTGGTGCTTACACGGCACTGAGCACAGTTACATCAGATCTTGTGTATTGGTAGATGTGATTAGATGAAAGTAAACAATTAAAAAAAAAAAAAAGATAATAATAATCCATTATACTTAATATAAAACCAGGTTGAAGATAAGACAAATCTAAACACATTCAAGCAAATAAAATTGTAATAAAAGCAACAGTATTCCTGAGGATGTCAAGCGTCTTTATGCCAAGGACACCCAAAATAGAGCACTGTCCTGCCAGGGCCCCCCACCAATCAAACATAAGCTACCATCCACCCACATACTGTGCAAGACTCTGCACCATCTGATTTGGATAATGGCAGTGCTGAATAACCAAGATGTACCTGCATTACCTTTTATTGCGTTCATTTTATTCAATTTATCACTCTTGTCAGAATTCAGTTTGTAACTAATATTCAGTGTCCTCAGCATACCTTTCAGCAAAATGAACATTTTCATGAACACCTTTTTTTTTTTTAACCTTTAGCTCAATTCAAACATTATGTTTCACTTGGCTTTATCAAATTTAGATGTGTTCAGCATACATTAAGATAAATTAAAACTTTCAATTGCTGTAGGGATAGTGTTCACATTCGAGTATTTGCTTTATCACCTGTCCAGCAGCCTCATCTACTTCCTGGATAATGACTGTGGCAGCAGCAGGCAGAGTTTGACTGTGTGACACAGGGCGACGCCTTCAGGGCTCACCCAGGAATGAGCTGAAGCGTCACTGCCTTTAACAGGTCTTTACTGTAGTAAAGATATACTTGATACCTGTGTGTTCATGTGTGTGAAGGTCATCATCAGTGTCTAGTTTCACTCTATGATCCTCTTGGATGAGTTCACTTTGCCCTGCGTCCCAGCTAGCTTACACAGCTCAGAGTTACACAGCATCCCTGCACAATGGTGATGGGTTGAACAGATGCGCTAGAGCAAAGGTTTTCAAACCGTGAAGTGTGCCTCGCCAGGTGAAAGGGTCAGGTGTGTGCCAGCGTTCTAAAAACAGCTGGATGTTAGTTACTGTTGTTTGGCCCCACTTATCAACACGATCAGCAGCTGGAGCTGCAACAGAGGCCCGTGACACACAGCTCTCTGCTCAGAGCCATAACCCAGCCAAATCTGACCCAACAGACAAGATACACTTATTTTTTTTTAGATTCAGTGTGACTAACACTTCCAGAGGATTATCTCAGATGTACCTTCAGCATCAAAAACTAATGGGATTTATTCTGAGTCTTAAGCCATTTACTTTAGCCTTGGTCATTAAAAAACATCACTAAATCTATTAATAATATTGCTAAGTTTGCAACACTTGCTTAGTGCTAGTTAGAAAATGATGATATTAGCATATCCCTCAAAGCATATGCTATAATGATGGCTGTAGGTTTAAAAAAATAAAAAATAATAAAGCACCATGTTGCCACAGACTCAGCAGCCCCATGCTGTGTATCAGGGGAAACGTTTCCACTGGCCTCACCTTGATCCCCACGCTTAGTTCACCACCTGCCACAACACACTGACAGCAAAAAGAAAAAGCTACAGACAAACACACTGGTGATGTAGGAAGTGTTTAGTTATATAAGCGTTTTCAAATGCTAAACCACAGTGGATTCAATTTTACTAGTGAATTCTCAATGGGTTGTCAGTCCCTCACAGCTTCTTAGAAAGAATGAATAAGTAATATTTAAATTAACAAAGTTGTTGTTCTCAGCTTCAGCCGAAGTCACATTAACTCATTCCACATCCTGAATAATAGGAAACCTTGGAAACCATGAAAAAGTGAAAATAAGCAATTAAACTGCATGATCTAAATTGTCATCTTTCATCTTTTCTTTTGCAACTCGTGCTGTGGTTTTATGACTTTGAACTGCAAGCTCAAAAAAAAATCCAAGTGACTCCATAAAACAAAGATCTACACTGAAGTGTTTTCATTGACCCTTCAT
The DNA here is from genome assembly GCF_017976425.1 of Toxotes jaculatrix. Classification (NCBI taxonomy): domain Eukaryota; kingdom Metazoa; phylum Chordata; class Actinopteri; family Toxotidae; genus Toxotes; species Toxotes jaculatrix. The sequence goes on from NC_054403.1 coordinate 5,316,253, forward strand.
GCAGGTAGTGGTGTCTGCTGTTGCTGTTAAATTACTGTAATGAGACTATGGGACAAAAAAATGAGAACACAGTATGATGGGATGGGTGGATACACAAGCAGAGAAAGAGGAAAGAAAGAGCTGAATAAGACAAATATACATTTTTGAAATAATCATAAAGCCTGCAGCAACAACAAAATTATAAAATCTAAAACCTCAGCGTACTCTATTGTGCCCCAATTCCCTAATTTATCCTTCAAAATAATGTTAGTTAAACCTGTTTACAGTAAGGTACTGAATCATGAATTTTCAGTGAGTTGGAAGAATGGTCAGATGTGAATAATGTCTATATTTAGTTGTGAAATTATCAAATTTAAACACCAATATGTCAGCACAAGCCAGTTCAGCCACATTTGACCCTTATGCATTATTATAAGAGATGACTGTGCATTAATGTCAGAGGTGTAACCTTATTTTGCAACTTTGGAGGATGACTGCATCCTAAACTGTGGAACTGTAGATATTTGTAAATCAGAGTCCAGTGCAACTGAATCTGAGGTGCTTTGGTGTGGGTTTACTTTTCTGTTTTTATACTGAAATCAGGGAAACTGGAAGTAAAAGCCATAAAAAAAGGGCCAAAGTACAGGTTCAAAGACTCACGCTACAAGACCCAGAGGGCGCTTTGCTTTACATTTTCTCCTTATTTGCCTCTAGTTATACTGAAATTAGCAAATTAAAGTGGGAAACACAGAGGTTACTTACTAAAATACAATAAAGTCTACAATATTTATACAAAATCAAAGGAAATTTTAAATTAAGGCTTGGCTCTAATATAAGCATGTTTTTATTTAAGAGACTTAGTCCCGCTGTAGTTAAAATCTGCACTAGATTTTGGAAGTAGGAAAAAGTGTCCTGGTCTCTACAGGTTGAAAAGTAATAGTGTCTCGAACACCCAACATCGCAGCTGGGTGGGGTAAGGTGTGGGCTGTTGTACCTGTGTGAGCAGCACGAGCAGGATTATAAGACTGGGTGTAGTGACTCTGTAAATTAAATAAGACTTTGAGGCATTTGTTTTGAGTATAGCTCAAGGCTGCACTTTTTTCTTTCTTTTTTTTTTTTAATGATTGAAAACTGTCTTGTTGGGGACTGACAGTATTCAGAGTTAAAGCCACTGCTGGCAGTGAGCAGGCTTTTTATCTTGGGGCTAGTAGGAGTCATTAGTTTAAATAAGAAATGGCCAAAACATGAGGATGCATTGTTTTCAGGGAAATGAAGGACAGTGTGGACACTTATTTTTTGGTTACTGGAATCTTAGACCATTAAATTACAATGTTTAGAAAAAAAAATCTATGCGGTTCATGGTGTCCTTTTTGAAGATACAGTAAGACAAATGCATCCAGTGTTACTTGCAAAAGAATTATTCCCTCTCAGAGGTGCAGCACATTCCCTGCCATTGCTAAAGTCTCATGATTGAAACTGTACATTGTACTTGTCTTTTGCCCTCTTCTCCCTATCACTGTGTTTCCCGCTGGCTTCCACTTCTGTGACAGCCTCTCTATCCCTCCCTCCCCCTGCTACCTTCCTATCTTTCTCTGCAATAAAACCCTGCAATCTCTCTAATATCCACTAATAAAACTCTGGAGAATATGTTCCTTCCCTCCTCCACTACACTTTGGCTGCTGAACGACAATTTATATGAAAATGAACAAGTCTGAGTAATTGTGCCGGCCAGCACGCCACATTCATCAACATGCAACATGGAGAGAGAGGGAGAGGGAGAGGGAGGAAGGGAAAGAAAGCGAGGGAGGGGGAGAGACTGAGAGCATCGGAAGAGGTAAGAGGTCAGTGATAAAGAAATGGAAAAGAGGAAAGGAGAGAGAAGGTCAGGAAGAAAGAGTGGGAGAGATAGGAACAAAGGGACAGGAGACAGGGGAGGTCAACGGGAGACAGCAAGCAAATGAGCAAGTGGAGAAAAGAGAGACAGAAGGGAAAAAAGACAGTGTAGGAGGAGGAGGAGATGAAGGAGGAAGGTCAGTAATGAAGTGGCAGACAGGCTGCCAGACTCCCCACGGCTCTGAAACACTGACTCACAGACTGGGTGGAGAGGAAAGGGAGGGAAAAAATGCAAGGAAGGAGGGGAAGAGGAATGGATAGCAGGGATGAGCGACTCCCCAACCCAGAGAGTCGCAGCAGCAGCAGCAGGTTTTGGAGTCGTTCCCTAGAAAATAGAACAAACCAACTGTATTCACTGTATTTATTTTTTTATTTTTTATTTTTTGATATGGCCACTCCTTATTGAATTAGATGTCTGAAATGATAGTGCAGCTTTTCAGATAGAGTCAGTGAAGTCAGGGTTTTGCTGTACATCTCTGTACAGGCACAATGATCCCACACCTGGCAACCTAAGACAGTGAGAAATTACTGCGCCCAGCGTTTGTTCCCTCGGGAACACACAGTTAAAAGGTGGCGTTTTGTTTCGTCAGACTCAGTAATCTTTGAGAAATATAGATTATTATCTGTGGATGCTAATTATGATACTGTTTGTATTTTAGTCTACACACGCTTGATATAAAGTTTCTTCTGATACTGATTTCCAGAGCCCCCTATTTGCTTTCTCAGAGTTATTGACACATTAGGATTTCACTCCTGCACTATTTTGCACTACTGGCCCCACACTAGAGGATAATTGGGCAGCTTTTGAGTCTGATTGGCCCCCCCCTCCTGTCAATCACAGGACCGGTCCTCATTCCAGGCTGGTCTGAGTGGATTAATGTGAGGGGATTGTCTGTTTACAGATGTAATCTTAATGTTACCAAGTTTGAATCTTGACTTTAAATGTGACTTGAAATCCTGGAGTATGAAAGGAGCAGCAAATACTGAGCAGGAACCTGCAAGAGCCAACGAGAGTGAGCTGAACGGGCAGCGTCACCAACTGGATGTTGTGCACTAACACTAAAACGTACACATTTTGCAGCTCAGCCATGACTTCATCCACAGTTTTTTTTTTTTTTTTTCACCTCTGTCAGAATTACAGAACGTTGTCCCAGGCCTCTCTCCTGCACTGTGCAGGGCATGTGTAATGTGAAGATAAGCCTGGCAATGCAAGTCTGCGTGCTGATAGACAAGAGCGCAGTCTGAGTAGGAAATAAGGGAAAGAAAAACATTAAAATATGTCCTTGTATTACCCTTGAACATTATGATAAAATTATTATACTATTATTAAAAAAGAAAAAGTAGAAGAGCAAAGAGGGAGGTCTAAGTAAAAGTTTTAAGGTTTAAGGAACACAATGAACCCATCACAAACAAACATTAAAGATGAACTTCTACTTCACTGAAAACTGTTCCAAATATGAAAATCACCTGAGCTGATCTTTCAACTGATTCCATAACGTAGATGTTTTCCTTGTCCAGTCATTGGACACACTACAGAGAAAATATCACATTACTAAGGAAAAAAATTCATAAGACAACCTCAGAGAAGTCAATACTGAAATACAGATGGTTGTATTATGATTCAATTCAGCCAGATTAGGATTAAACATTTTAAGTTTTTTTAATAATAGAAAAGTGATTGATTAAGAAAATAATGTGTTCTGCCACACCAACAGCAGTAAACACAGGCAGACAGACACTGAAATCCTGCTGACTGTTTACCTCACGTCCTGGGTCAGTGACATCCTTCTGAAGATGGTATTCTCAAGAACGTTTGACTGATGTATGTTTGTGGAAATAAAAAAAAAACCTCATGGATTCAGTAACCTGGTGGAGTTGTAGATGAAAACCCAGGTCTTCATATACCCACAATCGACCCTGACCACTTCCCTCTGGACTTTGTGGTGAATAAACACTTCACTGAAAAAGATGTTGACACAGAACATAATGCAGGCAGGATTTGCATTTAGACACAGACATGCTAGAAGCACAGGAGTGCACGGAGATTTGGTTTTGACAGCCAAATGGATTTTTTGCTGTGTCCTGCAGAGCTTGGGTTGGATCTGTGCTTTATGTAACAGGATCTCAGTCCTGTATCAGTTTTACGAAACATATAGTTTCTTCTTTACACCACAAATGTTATTACATAAAAACAGTCTCAAGTCATTTCTCCACAGTTTGATCAGTCGTCAGCACAGCTGTGACTGTGATCACATGACAGTATAAGCGTCTCCCGCACACCTCATTTAAACATGAATGCAAATCAAATCGCTCGTGGCCTCAGTAAACTTTTCACATTTTATGTTCTTTCTTTTTGTCAACACATCAGCGTAGAAAAAGGTTAAGGCAGGTTGTTCCTCCCAGGACCATTTATGAAAATCACAGTAATTCATGACCTGTCGTAGCTTCTGTTATTAGCGGCCTTTGTCTCTTTAACTACAGGATTAATTGAGGTATTACATCTTTGACCGAGAGCAAGATTCTCTAAACTTTTTACAATGTGTGTGACAGAAACACCTTTCTGATAAAAGATTTTTTTCAAAGTTTCTGAATACACCTGTCATGATCTGCACCTTTAGTGACTCTTTTTAGACTCTGTTGTTTGGTTTCTTTTCCTGGACTCTTTAAGTGTCTTTCCTTCTTTGTCAGTTCATCTGTGTTTTCTCCCTCAAATTCTAGATGGGCTTTCAACTCGTGTTGGTTAATCAGTTTTATTCCTTGTTGTATTTTTTACTTTTTCCTAGTTTGTAATTTCCATTTCCTGAGTTTTACAGAGTTCATCTTCCTGCTCTGTCTTAATGGCTACCAGCTGGGCTCTGCACGAGTCTACAACAAAAATGTATACGTCACTCTACTGTAAATCTTGAGCATGATGTGTTTCTGGTTGGCAAGTATCAGTAGTCTATAGATTATAAATCCTTAATCTCTTTAACATTATTGGACAGCAGCCCTCACATATCAAAGTGTTACTTTAAACCCTGTTCCGGTCTGAATATTCATACCTATACATTAAGAGATCACAGCAGGCATGTTAGGTTGGCTGCATGTTCAAAGTGGAGCCTGATGATGACTTATATTGCCTCTGGTCTTACAGCCCCCATACTTCTTGACAACATGTTTTTAAAGGGGACGTTATGCTGATGCCTCTGACAGAAAAAAAAAAAAGAAAGAAAAGAAACAGAGCTCTGTGTGTTTGTACAGTTCCTTCAAAGTTCAGGCCCTGTTCAGGTCTGGCATTAATATGAGTCTTGAGTGATCTGATCACGAGTGGACAAGTACTTACATACACGTGTAACGAATGTAAAGGACACATTTGCGATCCGATCACTCAGACCACATTCGGAGGATGTCTGGGCTCATTGGCCACATTGCTCTAGTCTAGGTTGTTTTGATTTCTCCCTCTCAAGATGCGCGTCGTGAAGATGCATTTTAATGCCAGGTGTGAACTGATCTTGGAACTGTTCACTTGTGATCAGATCACCCAGGACACATGGCAATGCCAGGTGTGGACACAGCCTCATTTGTTGGAGCAGTTAAAGGTTTTCCCAGCCTCCTCTCATCTCACATTTCTATCACTCCTTTTCCCCCCTGAAACCCTCTTATCCCCCAGATTAAATAGCTTCATCGCCCCTCTCAGCTCTCACCCACTCAGTCACACACCAAGCCTCCAGCCTCTGGAGCATCATCCAGGGATGTTTTCATCCTCTGCCCGGCTTGGCACATTATCCCCTGGGCGGGGAGAGGTTCCTGGGGCCCCTGAGGCCAAATGCCCACAGATGGATGAGGGTGGTAGTGTACCCCCTCATCTTTACTTATCTACAGTATGTCTTCTTTGACAGATATTTGATCTATCTATCATTCTTTGACATTCCAGCTATCTACACTGTTCATATATCTGCCCCCCCCCCCCCCCAACCCCCCCATTGTTTTCACTAAGTAACACTTTTTTTTTTTCTCTTTAAATTGTAAATGTAACATTTAGGGGAAATAGCTTTCTACACATGGGGTGTGTGTCTTTTGTTCTGTACCAAATCATCTCATGTCTTTAGCTTTGGGCACAACACTGTGAATGTGTGTGTGTGTCCTTGTTATTAGCATCAGCCCTGATTAGTGGTTAGTGACAGAGACAGGAGTAATTAGAAGTGTTTGTTTTTCAGCGCATCAACGAAGCGATGCAAACAGAGTTTGATAACCCTAAATGAACCAGAGGTGGAGATAATACTGCTGACCTTTAAAAAAGTAATGAGTATGGGGGAATTTTACAAGGTGCAACAAAGTTGCTCTCATTAGGAAACGCTGTGTCTGAAAGGGACGCACCGCAGCAAACTGTGGTGCTTTGTATGTCCGACCGCCATCTCACACATTTACCCCACAGGGATCAATTAAGTCTCATCTTATCTTGGCACAGGCCCACAGCACCTTCTGCACATGGGAGGACAGAGTGTACCGGCCCCTGTTGTTGCTGACAGAGTAGAGTCAGTGAACCTCTTTGACACCCACAGAAAGAGAATGAAATGTGAGACTGAAACTGTATATTTCTGGAATTTTGATTTGATTTTACACCTGGAACGTTTTTATTTTTTATGTATTCATTTTTATTTATTCATTTATTTATTTTTTATCTGTGAGGGTTGAGTTAGGCTTGGAGGTCTGGCTGTTTTAGGTTTGTAACTCCACCCACTAATGGGTAGGAATAGATTTGCCCACCTTTAAAAGGCCAGGTGAGGGTGCGGCACTTCCTCTTTGTCTGAGGCTTCCTGTGAGCAGTGCTTTGGTGTGTGAAGGTAAGGGACAACTTGATTTGGAAAAAAAAAAGGAAGGAAAGGTTATATATATACTTTTTATGCTTGAGAGGTAGCCTGTGTTTGAACCAAAGTTGGTTCTTTCCCTGTGTTCTGTAGTAATGTGTGTTTCCACCTGGCAGGTAGACTGAGGGTCACACCTGGTTGAGCCTTACTCACTGAACCAGACAGAGCCAGGGGACTCTGTAGTAGGCCCCCACATTTCCTTGAACCCAGATCCAAACTGCTGCTTTGGTTGAATGATTCTTTCATTTATGCTGGATTCACACAGACTTCTGTAATGACTTTACTGTATCAACATTATTTCCCTGAGACCATTTTTTTTTTTTCTTACTACTTGTGTATATTATATATTATTATTATTACCTGTTATATTCTCTACACTCTGGGTTGGATCACATATACACATTTTTTTCAGTTTATCCCAAAAGACACTTCAAAAACAATACCAGCTTACTACAAAGTACCATTCACAGCTCATTTATAATGTAGCCATATATCCACATGATCCTGGCCTTCACCTCCACACGAATACCATTGTAAACATTCAGCTGCTGCATGAATGAGCTGTAAGGAGCTCAGTGTCTGTTTTAGACATAAAACACATCCTGTCAATAAAACAATGAATATGATTATTGTCAGTGACTTGGAGGTACTGTGGGTAGTGTTTTCATCCCCCTCTCTGTTTATCTTTGTGTTGGTGTGAAATCTGAGCTTTTTGCTGGACATAATATCTTTGCATGTATTGATTAGATGTTAGTGATGGTGATGCAGATGTGTTGGATTACTAAATCTCACAGGTCTTCTACACCAGATGTGTTACATCTGCTTCTTTCAGTCCATCTCATATCCATGGAGCAGATACGATTTCATTTTAATCAAGATAAATGCCAACTGGCATGTTACCGACATGTACACAACTGCAACCTAAAGCATCTTTTTAGACTTAAAGCTACAGTGATCGTGTGTTGGGCCGTGAGTGTTGCAAAATTAGATCTGAGTACTGTGCCTGAATGCATCCAGTGACAGTGATGGAGGAGTGAGGCTGCTGCTTCTGATGATGTACTGCTTTCAGTGCATGACCAGTGTAATCAAAGTGTTTGGCTCCTTTCACATCTGTTCATGTCACGACTTGTATTTACACTTGGTAATCAGATACATTTCCACTAAGCAAGGTTTCAAGTAATGTAGTGGATGCTACACTTTAAACTTAAATTGAGGCACCGTGTTTGATTTAAGGAAAATAGATAAAACCAATGAATCAGTCTTATAACCAGAGGATACAGGGGTCTCTGTCCCTGCTTTGAAGGAATATACACATCTGTAGCATTGTCTAATGGCTGAATCTTGACTCAAAGTCAAGACTTCCTTCCCCCAACCTAAAGGTTGATTTCATGTCTGACCAATGTTGATTATAACATATTTAGGCCATTTGGAAAAGACCTGAGAGTGTTTGAAACGTTTTGTTCCAAACACCTTATTAATCTCCAGGGTGAATTGCACAGAAGCAGACGAGGGGGGTCCTCACCACAGTTTACTCAGAGAATAAAGGTTACTCGAGTAATTGGGGAACACCTCTCCATGCCTTGTAGTTACCTGGTTATTGTAAATCTGCGTATACATGCAGGTCATGCAGGTCAGGACTCAGGCTTTGCTCTCATCCTTCCAGTGTGGCTGTTTGATTTCCTACATAGTTGGACAGCAGGTCTTTTGAAGTAGCTCTGAGAGACCATAAACCGACCCTCAGACTTCCAGAGTCTACTTTGTGTTGGTTTCAGTTTCAGTTGGACTTTGATTGAACTATTTGAAAAAGGTCTCTCTTCTTTGATCCAGCCAGGCCACTGTTACGTCCTCCATCTGAAGTCTTGTTCATGAGCACCACTATACATGGCTGAGAAATCAGCATTCTCCTGCAACTGTTTTACAGTTGCCTTTCTCCAGTAAGTAGATTTTTTAAATGTCAGTGAGAAACCCTGTTTCCATAGTCAGGGTAGAGGAAACATGATTAAGTAACAAAGTGGCTGCATGAAAGGTGAGATAACTGTACAGAGAGATGTGTCCTTGTATTCAAAAGAATTCTGTAAGAAAACTGAAACTAACTCAAAGTAACATCCAGAAGCCTAAAATAAGCTAATTTCCCTCCTGAACAAATGAACATTTATTAATTCAGACCCATTTTCTCTGTGAGGGAGAGATCTGCTCTGACTGCAGCTGCCCCTCAGTTTGGGTTTTTATTCTTTCTTTTATGCCGGTGCTAAATTAAAAGGGAAGTTACGATGATGTCTATGAATGTGTTTGAATCTGTTAATGAGGGATTTTCAGATTTCCATTAACAGATGGAAGAGTCCACCTGCAACTTTATGGTGTCGTTCTAGCGAGGGCTCCACACATAGGCTGGGTTGGCGGATGTTACACATACAAACACCATTCAGGGGAACTACTTAAATGCCGAATCAGTCTATCCTGTGGAGGGGTTATCCAAACGCTCAGAACTCCTGGACGAGCTGCTCCTCACGCTGCCCTTTCTAAACAGCACCCAGATGATCCACTGCAGCTTCTCTCAGACACTGGCAACCACAAGAGAAACAGAAGAACTGCATGAGAGAAATTATCCCCCCCGATGAGACATGACATTGCTGTGAAACTACATTTGACAACCTCACCTCAGCGCTATCAGCAGCTGGCGTCTGAGCCTGGAAAACGCTGCTGGGCAAAATCCTCTTATCTGGACCGCTCTGAAGCCAGGAGCAAGGCAGCGGCTGGGATTTGGACCAGGACTGCAGCCAGAGGAGGAGCGGGGCTCTTGCAGATGATTGGGCTTAAGGTCGGCAGACAAAGCAGCCAGCACAGGATGGGAGAGGATACACCCAGCGGCCTCCAACAGCCTAGAGGATTTAAAGACAGGAAAGTGGATGGGCTCCAACTTTATGGCCTCCTCCAGCAGCTCTTGATCCGCTGGGCCCTTTTCCACGGCTGACACTTGATCAATGCCCACCCCCCCCCCCCCCCTGTGTGGAGGTGCTGCAGTGGGAGGTGGAGGCAGCAGGAGGGTGACAGGAGGGATTCTGGCTCAGGTGATGGCGGTGGCAGCAAAACACAGCTCTCCTGTCAGAGCGTGTCCTTGTTGGCATTCGCCAAGGGTGGAAACACATTTACTCTCCTTACTGTAATGGAGTGCGGTTTGATGTCAGTAATTCAATTTTTACTTAAAGAAGCATTAAGTAATCTATGACTTTAATCAACCTCTATCAGCCACCAAGGAAAGGCAGAGGCCTCGACAAGAAGCTGGCACACATTTCACAGGTCTGTAATTGACACAAACACTAATATCATTTTTTTACATACTTTGAGACAGCAGGGAGATGGGTAATTGAAGCACAGACATTAAGCCAGAAACACTGATGAAGGAGGTACAATTAACATGTAAAATGTAATAATATAAACTGCTTCACCGGTTGCTTTCTTTCCATTTTGACATTTTGCCTTGAGAATTATTTAGAAATAGTTAAGACAGTGGGATGTTGTAGATGTTTCTCTGCCTCTGACACTGACCCACTGTGTTTTAATGGCTGTTCTAATATGTACAGTCAAAATAGTCAGATCCTGTCACTGCAGGACAGGACTACCACACACTGTGTGGTTCATTTCTTTTTCAATAGATAAAATTGCCATTTTGGTCCACCAATCTACATCCAGTAGCAATATGATTTCACAAATTTTTGCAAATTTATTAAAAATCTCAAACTGAAACCTCTCACGTACAAAAGTATTCAGATCCTTAATTCATTACTAATTCAGTAATGAGCACAATTTATTAGGTTCTTGGAGATTTGAATGAGAAACACATCCTAAGTGACAAATATGGCACTGACCAAAGAGTTTCTTACAAAGCAAACAGAAATTAAGATAAATGCCTTTAAATTATGTTTGAATGTGTGAGTTTGAGTTTGACTGGTATTCCTCAATACATAGAAAATGTAATGGTCTGATTAGCAAAGGAATAATCAATTAATCCACATCTCTCAGGACACCACCAGAACATTTGGTGGAACAGCACCTAAGTGTTTAATCAGTCAACCAAACACACGACTAGACAAGAGATTATACCATTCAAGATGCCAATATACAGACACAGATGTCAGCGTGGTTGTTAGACAAGAACAATAAAGACGTCTAGTTAAAATGCAAACATGCAAACTTCAAAGAAGTTGGACAAGAAGCCAACGCGATTTATTGTTTTGCACAGAGCTACAGGGGAAGCATATCAAGAATAGTATTAGGCATACTGGACAATGGTTGTCATGGTAACAATTACAAACATGAGATCAGCTTTGTGTACCTGACTTCTTCCTTTGCTCCTGTCATAATTACCATGGCCACTAGAGGTCACCTAACACTAAAATGTAATTAGGGTTTGCGATAAGGTGCTTGCTCAGTCGACCTGTGGGCTAGTTTCTTTTTTTAACAATGCATGTAAAAACTATATGAACACACAACACAAGCACAGAGGATTGAGTTTTGTATCTGATTGTTAGGATCAAGTAGGCACAGGTTTACTTTAAAATATATACATATTTATTTTATTTCACCCCAAGAAACATGTCAAAAATACCTCCCCCCATGTTCATGCAGCTCATGGTCTGGTCCATTTCTTGGGTCTCTTTATTTAACAGGGCTCCACCCTCCTGCACCTCCTTTGGCCAGACCAGGAAGGAGGACTGATGCAGCACACATGGTAACTCAAACACAAAGAAAACTTAATTAATCCAACTTATCTACAATGACTGTGACCAAACAATGCAAACCAAATGGGTGTGCCTCATTTAGAAAACAGTCTAGTGTCAAAATGCAAAACAATTCTAACCTAGACAAATTGTGTTTTGTGTATGTTAAATGTTTGCAGAGAAAACTAACAAAGGCTGTGGTACTGATGTGGGTGAAACCATGAACCTGTCTTTTTTTTGGATGTGTATGTTCCATGTGGTGAATATTACTGCATTTCTTTTTAAGTTGTGTGGCTGTGCATGCAGCCATTACACCGATGATTTTCCAGGCTGAGTTTTACTCAGGGTTTAAACCTTTAAGGCAAGTCACACACATTGATGCAGGTGTATCCAGACACATAAGATATAAATGTTTGATCTGCCTACGGTCATTTTACAAAGGTGTGTGCACACAGTTTAAAGATATTTACAGGTCCAGTTCCATGTTAGGTGGTACAAGGAAAACTGGCAACAACATCAGAAACTGGTTCTAAACTAATGCCCACACATTGCCCAGAAAGTAATTTGGTGTGGTAAGTAAATAGAGAAGTGTTTGTCTCTTAAGTGAGAGGCACTTTTAGCTTTTCATTACAGCTCTTAATTTACCCCAAGAGCGTTAAATGAGGAACCAGACACGAGGCCATTTTTTTTGGTAGAGTCTGCAGGATTATAGTTGTTCTCAGAGAACAAGATGGAGGTGTTAAAGTCAAGGTGTAGAAAATTTGAGGATACCGTGTTGAAAAACAAATGGAAATAAGTTCAGAGTAACAGTTTGTGTTGAAAAGAGGATTTTCTACTGTTTTACCCACAAGTGAGTTAAGATGAAACACTGACTCCTCTAGAAAATATTCTGAAAAGACGAATGTTATATATTATGTTTTGTATTTATGATAATTTCTGTTTCTATTGTAAGTTTTGGCCAAATATGATGTTTTGGTATCATATAGCTTCTCAAGTGTGAGAATTTGATGAATTTCATGACTTGATGAACAAGAGCAATAGCCAATAACTAACTGATTTAAATAGTTTAGTTGAAATAAAGATGGTGATTAATTGAGGAAATAATCATCAGATTGATCAATAATGAAAATGATTATTACTTGCAGCCGTGATTGATTTATTATTTTTTGTTTTGATGCACCTTCATTGGAGCTCACGCTGGTCTGCACCTTGCTGTGTGTGCGCTCTCACAGAAAGTGTGTGTGACACACTCATCAGCATGTTAAGTAAAGTCTGATAAAGCTTTTGAGGCCTGCACAGTACAGCTTAATGAAGGTAACACAGTCCGACTGTACCTGTTTTCCAGTTTGCTTACTCTCTTACTTTCCTTTTCCCTTTTCCTCCACCTCCCCATGTAACGAGCCACTGCCTCTTTCTCCTCCTCCGCCCTGGTCAGGATGGCTTCCAAAAGCCTCAGCCATCTTTCTCTCTCCGTTAAGCATTTCAGGCACTTACACCCCTGGTGCTGACATCACATTTAAAGGCGACAATTATGTAAAATAAATCAAGCCCTAACCAATTTTATTTTGATACTTTCTCCCCTTATTTGATATGAGGTTTCACAGAAAATAACCCCAAAATTAACACTTACATGCATTTAAAAAATATATATATAATAAAAATGTTTACTCAGTTTAAGTGGGTGGGAACAGATGTAAAAAGAGACAGCAAAAGAGATGATATGCAGGTTTTAAAGAAAGTTAGGGAAGTCTAAGGTAGAAAAAAAATTCAATGTGAATGGAAGTGATAGAGACAAAGATGGAGAAAGTTATTTAACCCCCCAACATTTTGTGACCTCAACTTTTTCTTTTGTTTACAGCTCGTCTCTAAAGAACCAAAACCAAAATCTGTGTAGCCGTGACCTTGAGAGTGTTCGCTTCGGCAGACAACACAGACAGAAAGCCCTTAGAAGGCCTTATCTGTCTGAGACATGACTAGATGAGCCAGCCATGGCCTGTGTGACAGAATTATTACTAGGCCACTTGCTTTTGTCTGTCATTGCTTTCTGAGGGTAGGGAGTGAGAAATCCTCCAAAAATCCTTCATTTGCCATTCAGCAGAAGACACAGAGGATAAGGAAAGAGCAGGGAAAAGAAACCTGGTGCACTGGGAGAAGGACACGCTGAAGCAGCAAACACCTCTGTGGATTAAATTTACATTGATATCTCTCTCTCTCTCTCTCTCTCTCTCTCTCTCTCTCTCTCTCTCTCTCTCTCTCTCTCTATATATATATATATATATATATATATATATATATATATATATATATATATATATATATATATATATATAAAGCTCTCCATTTGCATCGGATGTACTTGATTCAACACTTTTCTTCATTAGATTAAAAAAAAAAGACTTCTAATGAAATATGGAATTTATTGAGCTAAAAAATGAATTGACAGTGAAGGAGCAGATGCTTTCTTCTGTTGTTTTCTCTCTTAGCTAAATACTGAGAGTTAAACACTTTCAGTCCTAGTTACTGACTTCTTTGGTCGAGAATGAATCTGTTTTAATGGATAAGTGTGTCTCATACAGTGAATCTGTATCGGAGTGTTGTCCTTCGTCATAATAGGGTCAACATCAGAGCTGTATCTGAGAATAACCTTAACTCTGGCTACTAACAATTAAGTATTTTCTTAACTCATGGCTTAAATGCTTACTTAATGCTCACACTGCATACTTTACAGCTCTGCACTGCCCGTATTTTATTTATATATTGACCCTATTATGTGTAAGGGCAACACTTTTGTTTGCATTATCAGTGTTGTTACTGTTAATGCAAACAAAATGTTCTATTTCTGCTGCTGCAAATTAATAGCGTTCCAGTGGTTATACATGATGTGGCTTTTATTGTGAAGCAGTCACTGCAAACACTGTGCATCTGACTCTGATATTAGCGCTACCTGCCACTGTTCATTAATAAATCCTTATACAGTACAAGGTAACTGTCACTTATTGATTTCTTTCTTTTTTTTGGGACAGGGGACGTTTTAATTTATGGAAGTGTCTAACAGAACATTCAGAAGCAGCAACACTGAGCTGTTGGATGAAGACCTGAAGGCAACAGGCTGCACGCCTCAGCGACTCCTCAGCAAGGTAAAACACTTTACTGTTTTATAGTTACTGTTTTTAAGTGTAAAAATTGTGATAAGAACAAGCTAAAGATAATATTGTTACATTTCTTGGTTGTAGTACTCTTGCAGAATTAAGCTGTTTACTTGTATTAGCATAGCTAGCATTTAAAAAATGACTAAGGGCCACCAGTCAGTGAGATAGCAGATGATGATTCTGCATGTAGAGGAAAAATCCCAATCCCCGTACAGTTGTATACTTTTCTTTTCAGGAGGCCTCTGGTATTAGTCATGGACTGCTTGACTTTGTTTTTTTGTTTCTAACTTCATGTCAGAACACTCACTGACTCTCATCCATATGCAGATGAAATTTTTGGTACACAAACTAAGATTTTTTTCAAACATATTCTCAAGTGCAGATTGTTAAAAACTCAGGTTGATGTGGACTTGTAAAACAAAGTGCGGGGAATCGATGACGTCACCCTCATTTGTGCATACTCATTGTTGCTTTGTGTTGGACACATGCACCTCAAACAAGAACAGTAACAACAGCAGTGGTGGATATGTAGCAGTTTCTTTACATTTACTGTTTAGCAGCAGCAGTTGTCAGTCAACAGCTGTACTTGGCATTTGTGTCAAGCAGGCGTCTGCATCAGCTGCACCCAGTATGACTTTTGATCAACAGCATCTGTGGTTTATATCACCATCACCTACTGGCCTGACATGATTGTTTGAGCTTTTGTTGTTGTTTTTGCATTCTTGTGTGTACAGAGAAATTACAAAGACAGAAGTTTTTAATTTAACAAAGTGGGAAAAATATCCTTTTAGAAAAATATTCCTGTCCAGAAAACATACTACCAAGGGTAGGTGTGTGTTTACTGTAGGACAGTGTGTGTAGGGCAACAAAAGCTCATCATAGTTGTGTTGAGTAAAACAGTCCTGAAACTGTGAATAGTTTTCTTCTTCTGTAGTGGATCCTGAGAAATTCAGAAAGAAAGTGAAAAAGGCTGAGACAACTTCTTGGCTCAGTTCTGAGAGTGACAGCATGCCGGGGAAGCCTAATCGAATATGTCACTGAGTTTCTTTGTTTCCACATTTATTACTTAAACTAACGCTGGTGGAAGAGGTACACAGATTCATTACTTAAGTAAAAGTAATAATACAACTATGTATAAGCAGCGTGAGCAGCCTTTAAGAGTTGTGCAAGAAAACCGCTTGGGCTGTGGAAGTGACGTGATCACGCCTTTGTCTGACATCTGCCACTTTGTAGCAGCTACTGTTTGACACTATACTCTATATGTCCCTGTTTGTCCCGATGTTTGACAGTTTCCTTCAGCCCCCTTCGTTCTTGTCTGTCCTGTGGGAAGATGTCCTTAGTATTGCCCCTGAGAGCATTTCTGATAAAATGCAGCAGCTTTTTGCTCAAAACGCCCAGGAGTCATTTTTGACCCACACATGAACCTTAAGTTGCATATAAAGAAAGTTGTCCAATCCTGTTTATTTCAACAAAGAAACTTTGCCAGAATCAAATGTGTATTGTCCTCTCAACTCACTCCTCTGTATCTTGGCTCCAGTGAGATCAGACAGTGAGATCACGCAAGTCTTCTAACCATGACCTCCCAACAACAAAGGCTGAAAACTAAGGGTGACCGTGCTGTCACAGTTGTAGCCCACTCTCTCTAACCGTCTCCCCTTAGTTATAAAACTCAGAGTCAGAGGATGGTGTTAAGAAGCTGTTAAAATCTCAGCCAAAAACAGTGGCAGCCCCAGTGGGACACCCCACAACCCAGCACAAAGTGTTAGCATACTGTGGGTTCACAATGAGCCCCGCTGGGGGCCCATTCTGTTTAGTGTGGGCAGCCCAAACTCAGCCCACACTTTGGGCTGTCCCGCTGGGGCCCCATAGTGTGGGAGCCACATTTGCCCTGCATTTCACTCTGGTAATGGGACCCATAGTGGGCTGCTCACTGTGGGCTCCATTTTTCCCTCAACAGTGAGCAAAATACCCAAACTCCCAACCATACCAAGGGTCGTTGCTACTTGTTAAACTGCTGAAGTTTAACAGCAGGACCTAAAGCTTGAAACTTGGAGCGGAACAGGGAGCCTCATATGGCAAATGTTAGTGGTGTCGACAATGTTGAAGACGAAGTCTCGTGAATGAGCACTGCTCCATGAACAGGTGATGTTCAGCAAGTTGAAAGCAGCTATTTACAGTGAGTTTGTCCAGTTAATAGAGTTTGTTGGTTCTGACTTACAGCACTCATATGAACAAACTAAAAGTAAGAAAGTTTTGGTATAAGGATATATTATGAGCATGCTACCTTTACCAGTTCTCTAATTTGTTGCCAGCACCAGCTGGCTGCAGCCTCCCTGGTGCCTTTCTGTGTGGACTTTGCCTTTTCTATCCATGTCTGTGTGGGTTTCCACAGGGATGCTTTAGTTTCCTTCCACATCGTAGGTTGAACTTATCTAGCCTGCAAAACAGATGTATTTACCTGATGTAAGGATCTGGTCTCACTCCAGAGAACAGAAACTAAATCATAAATACTAAAGCTGGCAGAGGGTGCCTTATGCTGTTTGAAATTCCTCCACAGTCATGCATGTCTGCATGCAAACACAGTCCAGCATCTGAAATAGAAGCAATGAGAGAGCAAACGCATCAACATGACTTTGCTTTTATTGCCTCTTGGTTTTAATTACCAGCCAACATTCATTTGGGAGATAGAACACATTCTACTCAAGAAGTGCTTTTCCAGTTTTAAGGCTCTGAGCACTGCACACACACACACACACACACACTTATACACATTTAGAGGATTATGTGTTCATAAGTGTGTGTGTCTCTGTGTGTGCGTACTGACGCTAATTTCTATCTCAGCAGGAAATCTCTGAATGGACTCTGGTATTGTTTCTGGGATCCCCAGTTTCTCACAGCAGGACACACACACACACACACACACAGCAAATAGTCCTGAAGAGAGAGAAAAGAGAAACAGTTTAACGGCAAGAAATTAGTCTGAAGGGAAACAGTGTGTGCTGTTTGAGTCTGAGCAGTTGATGTCAGTGCTGTGATAAGATGCACACAAATGTTTCTGTAACTCGTTCACCTTCCTCTGGCAGCTGTTGTTTTGAAAAATTGGCTACTTCACTGTGCTCTTTCACTTCTGCGTAAGTCTTTCTATTCAGCTGTCTGTCGGTCAGTCTGGATGCTATTTGAAGTACATACATCTGTGCCACGCTGGGTTTACACTGTAAAAACTGCTATTTAGACCTAGCTAAAAAAAAACGAAACAACATTTTTCATCTGGTTTTTGGGAGTTTAGTGAACTTCTCTGTATTTGTCAGTTTAGCTAATCATGTAAAAATCCTCAGTAAGACAATGAGTTCAACCAGCTTTATTTAGGTCAGCATGTGAATTGTGTGCGATTTGATTAAGCCAAGTCAAGTTTAAGAGAATCTCTGTGAAAACTGTGTTGTATCAACTGACTCAGTTTTTATTATTTATTTATTTTACACCTCATGTTTATTGTTCATTCAAATCTACATTGATAATACACAATTAGCTAGCATTGAAATGATTCACATTTTAACAAATAAAAAAACAAAAAAGGAAAAAAAATGTAAAGCTATAATGTTAACATTCTCTTTTCAGCGCCAACACAACACATTATCGACGATGACACACTCACACACTCCAGAAACGACACTTTTAAATTTTAAAGAGCAAATCAGTGTCTCGTTCTTAAACAATCAATTAAACCATAAACCCATTTAAAGAAAAAAAATTAACAAACTATATATTCCCCACACTCTTGAACACACACTGAAGCACACAATCCATGTCAGGCCAGCAGCCGTGTGTGATTGTCTAAGCCAGGCTAACGTACTTGTAGGCTGACTTTTACCCTGAGTGTTTTAAGCTTCCAGAGTTTGAAAAGTTTGGAAGGATACTTCAGACTGAGGGCCGAGCGTGTGTCAGGCCAAGGAAAATGCAGCATTTACTAGCCACATTATCAAGACCAGTCAGCACTGCAGTTCCCTCAATGATGCTGCTCGTTCAGCTTGCAAAGGTCCCCATACAAATGCACCACGATTATTTAAAGCTGCGTGCTGACACGTTCTGACAGGATGCCTCAGCGAGGAGCAAGTTTTGTTTGAAATCTTTTTGTAAACAAAAAATAAAGGTAATTGTTTGCAAACTACTTAATTTATTAATATGACCCTGTTAGGGCTTTCACACACTTTCACCTCACCTCAGTGTGTACAATCTGTTGCGCTAACTGACTGCTCCTCCATTCAAGAAGACTTACTCACAGCAGCTCTGCATCTTCCAAAGACTTTATCTGTAAGATAAAACATGAACAACAACATGAAACTTTCTGCTTATGTCCTGAAACAGAGTGCTCCTACTTTATGTTCAGATTATTTTGGAGGCCATGTCAGTAGCGGACTGGTTCAGCTCAGCAGTGATGTTTATGAGGTCATGACAAGCCGTGACTTATATTAACAGTAAAACATTCAAATATGAAACCACAGGTGCAACAAATAGGCTATCTATATTTACTTAAGATAGTCAACGTGATGTACCATGTTTCTTATTATGCTGCATGTTACTTCCTAATAATACTGACTAGAGGACAGGCTGTGGATTGGCTAGGAGGTCAGGTGTGACATAGGTTACTGTGGTTTTTTACCCAGCACAAACGTCTGTTTCATAAGACCAAAAAGCCGTTAGCCGGCATGTCCACTAATCTCATATCTTGAGATAGCCTGTGCTGCCCAGAACCAAATGGCAGACAAACACTGTTAGCGACTGGCTGGTGAACATAGTGGACCATTTAGACATTTCAAGACCCAGATATTTCCCTCAGTCGCTGGTGGAGACCAAAAACAGAGTTCCAGTGAGAGTGAATATTAGACGAACATACCAAAATACTATTAATGCTGCTTTAAATTGAAGTTGAAAATTCTGTATAATATATAAACCAAGAGGCATGTTTGAGAGGGGAAAATACACAACAGTGTTATTGAGACTACAAGAAGCGCTCACTTAGTGAACAACAGATGATTAAGACATTGCACTGTGGCAGGAAGGCAGCTGTTCAGAAATGATGAGTCTTGTCGTTTTGCATGTCTTCGAAGAGGTTCAGCCATAATGGCGACCACTGCTCGTTTAATTACCATTAAACCACAGAGCATTACATGTAGGATGCGTGTTTGTATCTGTGTGTGTGTGTGCGTGTGAGACAGAGAAGTGTGAACTGTTGGTATGCATGTGTCCTGCTGTGCAGAGACTGAGCCTTGGGGAGGGACAGTAGAGTCTCTGCAGATATTGCATGCTGAGATTAGCTTTGCGTCTTCACATGTACACATACTTGCCTTCATTTTTAAGGACACCCGCCGGTTGTTTGGATAGCGCTGGATCATGTATCGCTTTTATGTTCATTCATTTTCATGAACGTTAAGTTCAAACCAGTTCCTCTTCATCTTGGATGGATTCACCATCGTGTGTTAGTCAATTAACTGCTTTTTTTTAAGCCTGCTAAAGGCCCTCCAAGCTGTTTTAATGTTTATCTGATCCCTGATCAGTTCAATCACCCAGTGCTGTGTGTGGATGAGGGAGATGCATGAGTTTATAGGTATGATTAGTTAATGTGCTTGTTAGGCTAGGGATAGTTGTTAGCTCACTAATGCTAGTTATTACTGTCGTAACTAAGCTGCTAAAGTTCATAAGCTATTGTTGTTCTGTGTGCAAAATGTGGCTGAAGCCTCATTTGCATGGGATTAACTGTATGGGCTATTGTATTATGTTCATTGTGCTCCTCTATAATTTAACTCGTCGGGCCAGGCAGCATTTTAACCTCTGGAAAATTACAGGATATGGTCTGTAATAGACGTGGACATTCAGCAGGAGGGGAAGGGGAAATTAAGATACTGCAAGAGGTGAATTTGAGTCTACAATCATACTCCTTTTCTGAGCCAAATTTGAACACACACACACACATCTGAAACATGTATTAATATCATTCAGTGTGAATTATACTTCCCTAGGATATCATTAGCTCCAGTGCCATCGCAGTTGAATGTCCAAAAATCCACTTAGAAATCAAAACGCTTCAGAATTTGCCTTAGTCATCACATTTTTAGGTAAAGTGGAACCAGGAACTACTAACAGCGAACTCAGCACACTTTTAATTCTGCTAATTTGCCAAAATGTTAACAAATATGGGCTTAAAAACGCAGCTCAACAGAGAATAACTGTACCTACCTGTAGCTGACATTACAACAGCCAATTTGATGGACGTTCTGCTTTCTGCCAGTAGCTTACTGTTATATTGTTTTGCAAACAAGCTGTTCACCAGCAAGTTAAATACAGATGTCAAACCTACAAACTGAACACACAAGCAAAATAAAAACCTTATCTGAAGCATTAGAACAGTGGGTGGTTTTCCAGGAATGTTAAATAATAGACTGACAGTGTAAGTCAAACTCAAACACTCATACTTATTTTGACATGTGACACTTGCATTTTATATCTTTGTAATCCTTGTTAACCTGAAAGTGAGAAACCTACTACAAAAAAACAACAACCTTGACTTGATTTAAAAAATAAAATGCACTGGTGTCAACTATCGAATTCAACAGCTTTTTTTATTTTTTGGTTTCAGGGGGTCTGGCCTTTCCAAGTCGATTTACTTCAAAGTCAGTGATTTCATCAGATTCTTTTTCTTTAAATTGCTAAACTTTTTTTTTTTTTTTTTTTTTTTTTTTTTTTTTTTTTTAGGCTTCTATCAACTCTACAGAAAAGTACAGGGAGTGACTGAGAGTGAAGGTTCCATCATTATTGTGTGAAATGTAGTTTCTTTTGACATTTTCAGCTGTGCTGACTGAAAGTCAGTTGAAAGTGAATTGAGACCAGGTGAAGTGGAAATAAAGAGTTTTCAGCTTACATCAGAAATAGGTGTCCTGCAATCCCACAATGTGATAAGAGTAGATAATAGAATGACCTGCTCTACATCAATGAAAAGATACCAAATGGATTTTACCTTTCAGATAGTGTAGGTATTTTGTTTTCTGTTTTCTTTTTTCTTTTTTTTTTTTGCATTTATTATCATCATTTCTCTGAATTTTGCTGTGGAAGAAGAGTAGTGGTATAGATCATCAGGCGGGTGGAGGTGGTTTTGGCTTTTTGCTGTATATTTGGCTTTGTACATTAAGGCTGCAGGAGGCTCAATGTCTTCAGTCTTTCAGACAGGGACAAATTAATGGTCCAAACTGTGTCCTGCTCTGAAGAAGGATAAAATTTATTCCTCTTGTTTTGTTATCACACTTTTTTTTTTCTCTCTCAGACAGTTGTACACAAATCCTGAAACACAGATTGAAATGACCACAGTGACAATGAGCCAATGGACCAATTACAGCTAATTTCCAATACAGTCAAATGTTCTATGGCACCCACCCTGTGTAAAATCAAAAATAAATAAATACTGAAGCTCCTTTGGCAGCAATAAGCTCAAACAGTAGCTTCCTGTAGCTGCAGATCAGACCTGCACAACATTCAGGAGGAATTATGGACCAGTCTTCCTGCAGAGTTGCTTCAGGTCAACAAACAAAAAGGCTGTTTGATGGTTAAGACGTGGTTTTTAGGGTTCAGGTTGGAATCAGGTTTAGGTTAGGGTGAGGGTTAAGGTTAGGTATTTAGCTGTGATGGTTGAGGTTAAAGGTGAGGTTAAAGGGGATAGGAAATGTATTATGTCAGTGGAAAATCCCTACAAAGATAAGTGTACAGCAGTGTGTGTGCGTGTGCGTGCGTGTGCGTGCGTGTGTGTGTCAGAATGTGAGAAGGCATTAAAAAAAAAACACAGGCTGTATGTATGAAATCAGTTGTGAAGAAGAATGCTGCACAAGACAGCACCGTCGGGGACAAGCTCACACTATGGCAGCAGTAAAGGGACAAAGTAGCACCCTCTGCACTACATGGTGTAAAATCTACAAAGTGTTATACTGTTGGCTCGTTCCCCGGGGCGCTTGTTCTCTGTGGTGGTGTCATTTCCACTGGGACAATCTGAAAAATGAAGTTTGTCCAAGAAAAATAACAAAGTGCAAGTTGAGAAACCAAATGAACCACATTACTGTCACTTTAAAGTTTCATGAAGCAGTCATTACAGTATAGGTGATAATACACCTGGCTTTTTAGCTTAGTAAATGTTCGGTTTTGGTTACTGATGGGAAACCATTTCAGTGCTTTGAAATGATTTGTTCACAGAAATCATTGCTGAACCTCTGAGTCACCTCCACCCAGTATCCTCACGCTGATGTCAATCACATTTTTATTTTTTTCAGTGGAGTTGAAAAACTCTTCTACTAACACATTTTGTACCCTTTGTGCCTTGACAATGCGTTTAGACTCGAGTCCGACGGTTACAGAAGAACTTTCTGACTGTCCCTTAGTTTAGATTCCAGACTGAAGATGATTAACTATACTTGACAGTGTCACTTCTAACATTAAAGATGATTAACTTTCCTTCTGGTCTTCACTGTACAATAAAGGTGATTGAAAGTGGTTGTTCCTCTGTCTAGACTTAAAGGTCTGGTGGACTACAGTGTGTCATTTGTGTACTGATGAGTGGATTTAAGTATTTAAAACATAGGGAAAAAAACTGTTATATGAACATCAGGTTTTAAATTGGCAGGTTGGGTTTTGCTGGGTACTGTTACAGTGCTTTATAAAGGCTTGAAAGCAAGGTCAAGGTAATATGTTGCTAACATTTCATTATGTTTCATAATGTGGTTGTAAATATAGAGTGCTTGTGGTTACAATTTGGCAGTGGTAAAGGATCTGTAGGACGGCAGAAAAGCTAAAGAAAAGGGTCTTTCCACGTGCGTCACATGTTTTGGCTGATTTTTCTTTCATTTTTGCTTTTTTTTCTCCTGGAATTGTGGATATTTTCACATAGTCAGGCCTCATCTTTAGTGGTCGCAAGCTAAAAAGGTCATGAATGGCTGATATAATGTAGCGTATCGTACTGTGTCAAACTGCTCATGCTGCTCACGGTGGGTCAGCAACAACAGAAACCCTGGCTGAGTAATCAGCTCTCTTGCTTAAATCTAACTTGTGTGCGCATCAGCAAAGCGAAACAAAACACAAGGTTAAATGTAACCAAAATCATCTATCCAAATTAAATGAAAACTGTCACGTAGATGTTCAGTTATGTGCTTGTAGAACGCCATCCGAGGCCCCTAAATTTTGGAGGGACTTGCACTTGATGTTAACCTTTAATAGCACAACAGCACTTAATTTGAGGCAAACACAAGTACACCTGAACAATTCCTCATTCCTCACATCATAACAATCTAAAGCTAGAAATGTGGCAATGTTAGAAAAGTTGTGAAATACACAAAAAATAATAACAGTGGCAAAACCACAGCTGTATACAACACCACAAACTCAGATTATGTCAAAAAGTGTCAAAGTACAAGTACGTTTATCAGTTTATACACAAGGTAAACTCACCACTTATTACACTGCAACAGTTCACATGTCTGTAGTCTTCTGACGTGTTATGTTGCGTTAGGTCATGTTATAGCACCTTGTGGTATGGTTATGTCGCATTGCATTATGTTACTTCACTTTATGCAAGGTAATATAAAGTTTACGTATCATGTCATGTCACATTAAGTGGTGTAATTTTGCATGTTGTCACACATGTCACATTACATTAGGTTGCATTTTGTACACTGTTTTGTTACATCATGTTATATTTTGCATATCATGTCATGTCTCATTAAGCGTCATAAGCATCATTTTGCTTTATGTCATGCACCTGTATGTTGCATTATATTATGCAAAACTACGTTACATGTAACATGTAATGTGATGGCATGTTGTGTTACCCCAGGTTACTGTATGCCACATTAACTTACCAAATCCATTCAACACTGCAACCCCATGAACACTTAAACCACGGTTTAACAATGACCCACACATGAATATATTGTCAACCAGATAAATTAGGCTTCCTGCTGTATGAAATATCTATTGTAAGGGACACACGTAAACCCATAGAGCTGTCAGAAATAAACTTATTGTGCTGTCTGATCGTTGTGTACTCAGTCACAGGTCTAGTGGAGAGCACCTTTGGTCTGCGTTGAGCTGATCAGTGCATTCATGGATTCCTGTTCTTCTGATGAAGAAAACTTTTGATTTAAATGGTCAGACTTTCCAGGGCAACCTGTGATAAAATGGACCAGTCTTATCTGCTAATAGCTGGCTAAAGTGTGTCAGAGTAAAACATTTCACTGACATAAGTTATCTGCACAAATGTGCTATTAAAGGTTAACATGGCACACACACACACACTCACAGAACCTTCAGCTTTACCTTCCCAAAGAGGCTTTTCTGTTTTTAATCATGAGATCTCTCCTAAGATGACTGAGTTCATGCTTAAATCTGCTGCTCGACACACAAATGTGTGCACACTCCCACACATATACATTTAATGTCTTTTGTTCATTTCCTCTCCCACACAGATTACACAGATTTATGATATGTGGCACTTTTTAAACTTGATGATCCTTCCTGCTTTGTAACATGTGCGCTGTGACAGTGAGAGTGGGCCCTGAAACAACACATTTCAAATAAATCAGCAGTGTAAATCCTCAATCTTATACTATTAATACATTTTCTCACTTATTTCCTCTTCTCCTCCTTCCAGCAGTAAAACTCCATAGAAGTGTAACTCCAGATTAATTACTGACCACTGTGAGATATATAGTTTAGTATATAAAGTTAAAAGGTGGGCATTGTGCTCACAACATGGCCCTCAAAATGATTTCAGATGTCTGCTGCTGAAAATGATGCACTTGGGGACTCAGAGAGCCAAGCTGTAAAACATGTATAACTACAACAGATTTTCATCAGCTCCACACATGTGATTGGTGTTGACAGTACTTTTTATACATCACTACCCTTCCCTCCCAGATCCCAAATAAGCCTATGTGGATTTCTGTTGGTATGAGCTCATCAGAAATTTAACAGGGAGCCATAAATAAAGTAAAATAACACTTAAGGAGAACACACTGTACATTTCTTTGTCTATGACTTACTTTCTGGTAAACAATATAAAATATAAAACCTGAAATATAAAACTTGAAATTTATTTATTTATTTATTTATTTATTTTGGAGTAATATCAATGCTTTATGGTCAGTATTTTTTCATCTTGATCCAAAAGTGCAATCCTAGTTTGTGGCACATGGAAGGGCTACCACTTTACCTTCTTACGTATTGGGGTTGTCCAAAAAAATAGATACAAATATTTATTTGGTTGAGTTTGCAATTATTACAAGTACTATTTTTTTTTTTTTTTTTTTTACACATACAGCAGTGGGATTCATGGAAATAATAATACTCTTACATACAGGGTGTTTTACATAGTTACTACTTTTATTATGTGACTTTATTCCGTATGGTCTATGGCAGCAAAGTCAAAAATGAAAAAGCCATGTGGTCGTAATCAGACAGATTGCTGGAGTCTTACACATCTCAGAGGAATAATGTGTGCTGCCTTTGGTAGGATTTACCAGTGGATATATAGTATATTGTTATCCATCTTTTCCAATCTGCATGTGAATTTATACATAGAAAACACTGAAACCACAGACCACTATGATACTCATGTACAAGACGTGATTTCGTAGCCTAAGGTAGAAGGAGTCAGTTTTAGAAAACCTTGCAGATTTATTTTTCAGCATAGTCTCCTGGAACACACAGAATCCTTCTCTGTGTGTTCCAGATGTGTTGGACATCCAGAAAGTGGTCCACCATAGTCACAACATGTGCACTCTCCTGCACACTGTTAGCGTGTTTCTGTGGTTACACAACCAGTCTCCTTTGTCCCATTATTACTGGAGAGATGAGTCTACACACAGTACCCTTTAGAGAGTTCATGATAGCTTTCAACTGCTTTGTTTTTTTCTTTGTCCTTTGAAATACATGCAAATAATAGATAAATAAAGAAATGAATAATGGATATACATGGTGTTTCTACAGGAACAGCCCTGTAATGCAAACCAATATCACTGTTACATTAGTCAGGCCTTGGTGTGATGTAATGCTGTGCTGTGACATATGCTAATGTTTCATATATCTATCTGATTATTTATGTACCTAAAATGTATCTATTCAGTTTTCATTCATCATAGACTGAGAACACGTCGCTAATTAAAACGGTTGCTAATTGCTGCCTCCATTCACCATTAAATCATTAAAACATGAAAATCATTAAACTCTCATTTCCCATGTTTGTATCGATTGTGAAGCACAGAGGTTGGCAGAGAAGACATGTTATCATTTCCCATAATTCTACAGAAGTTCAGACCAGTTTATTATGTTTAAACAGGATATGTCAAAACAGAGTTGTTTCAAATATTGTTTGCCAAAAACCAGACATAGATTGTCAAATTTTAAAAGGTTATCAGACAAGACAAAACATAAAATAAGTCTTGGACTTTACTGTGTCATCCTGTCAAACCTCCTGTGTGTGTGATAGTGTTTCTTTTTTCATATTTTCAGTCACATCAAACTGAAAACGTATACTGTGATACCACAGCCAAGGCCACAGGCAGAATACATGAAGAAAGTTTTCTTCAGCGTGGTAGTTAATGTTAGCTACACTATAAACACTCGTGTTTAGTGTGTTTAGATACTTGTTCATCTTAGACCAGCCATGGCCATGACATTTACTTTACACTATTACTGAACATACACAGCCTCGGGACCACATAATAACACTGACGTTACTACTCTGCTTAGGATGTCCTCCAGGGGAGGGATCCATGGATCCAGAAAGTCCAGATTTTGTTCCCTCATTGTTCACTAATTCACTTATTTAACTTGAAGTCATCAAAACTGGAAATGTGATGAGGATTATAAGAAAGAAATCACTAAATGTGAGCCAAAGCCAAATACATGAATAAATTAATTAATAATAAAAATTAAATAAATAAAAAAAATGAATGAAAGAGTTTTAAAAAAATTAGTGAAAAATGGATAAGTAAAACAAAATATTTTTTTTTCATTTATTTGTCTGATAATCTTTTACTCCATGTTGTTATTTGTGGGGCTCCATACGTTGAGTTTAAGCAGGATATGTCCAATGGACACCACAGTCTTAAATTATATATATAATATTAGTTTTCAAAATGATGCATAAGCTTTATTATTAAACCAGAGTCTGAACTGTAAAACACATATGTCAGACATATTTTGACAGGAAACGTTAACACATGAATATGACACCCAATTTTAATGTAAAGAGAAAGTAGTGCCTTGATATGTATAGCCAATTTAATAGCCTTGTTGATCAGTGTGGGAGATTTATGCAGACTATGCCGTCAGAACATCACTGTGTGAATTCCAAACAAAAGTGGAAGCTATCACAACAGCTAGAGGCATCTTTACTCTGTTAATGATTCTATAATTGTCACTTTGAGGAAAAGCAAAACTTTGTCTGCACCATTAATGTAATAATAGCAGCAATAAATTGCATTTTTCTGTCTTCCATCTGTCTTGTGCAGCCCAAAGATTGGGAGTAATAAGGTGCTGATGAGTTCCTAAAGTTTGCCAAAGGAGCATCAGGCATGTATAAAGTGATGACAGGTGTTTTCATAATGTGGCATATTGCATTTTCCTGTGTGTGTTATGTTTAGATTACTTTAGCTGTTTGCTCCTACAGTATTGAGCTTCTATTAAGAAACACCGGATATTAGAAAGCAGTGTCATTCACCTGTGATATGATGGAATATTCTCACTTTTCCGAGTTAAAGTTGAGTGGCTTTAAAGATAAATAAAAGAATCTCAACACCAGATCCAGACAGTTTGAGTTAAATAAAACTGTCCTTCATTAAGTTTCATCTCTAAAACTGTCTGTATATTTGTTATTGTCTGGGTGTTACCTAACCACAAGGACTCCATACTCTTGAGTGTCAGAAAAACATTTCCTGATCATATCCTGAAAAGTAAAGGACAGCAGATACAATACATCAGATTTTACCATTAATCAGCTGTTGATGACCATGTTTTTGTTTCTCCACCTACATTACTTCAGTTCTCTGAACTAAATGGCAGCATTTACATTTGATTCAATAGAAGCAAAGTCAATTAGTGCAGTGGGAAACACTACTTGTTCATTAGTCTGACAGGAATTGTGACAGAGGTAGGTTTGTGTGTGTGAATGTGTCTAGAGAAGTTCATTTTTAGCCTCATGAATCTCAAACTAAAGGCCAAAACAAATGTATGCTAATATAATCCTTTCAAAGGCATTTTAGTTTGAAAGTCCAGTTTTAGCTGCTCTCTATTTTATTCTCTGTAGGTCTAGGGAGAGCCAAACCTAAGTGCAATAACCATGACAAAGTCCCTCCACTGGACAAATTAAGAAAATTTGCCCCCTAATTTAACCAAAAGTAAACTGGGGGGCAAACATCAGTCAGGACCGAAGTGACCGACCAACCAGCATTGCCATCCCTAATTTACTTTTTGTCTTGCATCATTTTAATGAAACTTGATCTGAAATTGAATGTACTTTGTTGGAAATGAATACCGATAAAAATAATAATAAGTGTTTCCTTTTAGGCCCACCAGTCCACATACTTGGTACCATCAAACCACTGCACTGCCATGGCTATTTGGCCACTTCATGAATCATTTGAGGCAGAAAACTGACCAGATGGTGTCATATCCCAACAAAACCAAGAAACAAAACATTCACCGTCAGATTGGCTCTGGTTGCCTTGGTGTACAATGCAAAGTGTGAATGAGTGTAACGCATCTGCGTAATTATGTAATGTGTGTTTCAAAGTGACACAACAAGTCAGCCTTCCATTCTCCCAAAGGTTATCTTCCAAAATTCTTCTTTTTTTCTTCTATCCAGAGATGAACAGTTTGTATCATTTTGCTGATTCAAATCATTTTAAGTGTGGTTTAGATTAGTAGTCATTGACTCTATAGCTATTTTGTTTAAAGGTGCATCATTAAGTGTCTGATTGTCCTCACTTCTGCCTTTGGTTCAGTCTGTTGCTGGTTCAAACTGTGAATTTTGCTGTGGATCTGATGGTCCTTCAGTCAGTTTCTGACCAAGGTTAACATACTTCACACCACGGTTAAGCTAATGATTGTGTTTTCAGTGACCCTGTGAGAGGATCCCCAAAGGTGAAAGCTACTTATTAAGTCAGTGATTCTGGTGATTCAGTATACTCAGTCCAGCCTGAGGATTCAGTAGTAAATGGTATCGTCTCTACATCCTAAAAAGCCCAGAGATTTTGTAGGGGTGGGCTTTGATCTTTTGTTTTAACTTCCTTTTCTCCTGTTTTTGAATCAGGAGAACAAGAAAGAATTTGTATTTTGAATCTGAATTTGTTTGTTTTATTTTTAGTTAGATGACATTGGCAGGACTTTTTGCTTCATTTTGTAGTTTGCTGGTTTTGCCCCCTCCTGGGGGCCATACTGTCCCCTCAGGTCAGGACATAACAGCAAATGTTGTCAAGATGCTTTGCTATTTGTCAGTGGGACAAATTTGCATGCAAACATTCACAAAGTTTGAAGTTTGATGCAAACGATTTGTGCAGATTTCCTTTCATGAATCAGTTGAAATGAACTGATTTTTTTTGGCATAACCACAGCGTCACTCTTCCATGAAGTCTGACCTGTTTTTCCCTTCTTTCACCATCTTTTAATGGTGATTTTAAAAGGAAGTTTCATTCCACTTTGGGTCGTATTTTCAAAGTTTTGTCTTTCAGTCCCATCTGTGATAATAACTGCACTCTCCACGTTAATTGTTGAGGCATGTGAACATGAATTAAAGTATGACAAATAATAGTAAAATTATTTTCCAAACCATTCGTTGTAAACATTCACCAGAGTTCACAAACCCACTTCCTGTTTCACTTACTTACTTTTACATCCAGATAAAGTGGTTTCAATAATCTAGATAAACTTGGCTTGTTTACAGCCTGTCTGATTGTCTGGACCCTCGTTTTCCTCGCTCCAGCTGTAGCTGTGCTCCTGGACTTGGTGAATAAAATATTGCGGTGATCGATACGGTGGCAGCCTTTGCTATGAAAATAGTTTTGATGTATGTGTTATCATGTCCATACCTCTTTGTGTAGGCACCATATGTATAATGCATGTTTAAGTAAGCTCTCCTGATGACCAGTGACATCTGTAATGAATGCAGCATTCAAATCAGTCCTTCAAATCAATACTATAACATTAGCTGGATCGCATTATCCCTTTGTATAACACACTCTCCCTCCTCTCTTTACAGCAGACATTATTTGTTGTCTTGTTAATTAGCTGCTTTGACAGAGATGGTGGAAAGCTTTTAGAGACACACTTAGTTGCTCCAGTGCTCCGCAGCTCTAAGACGCAATCTGTTCCCATCAGCGCAGAGTGACATGCTGTGATTTTACCAACCGAATCTGTCAGGCTACTAATACTGTATTTAATATGTAAAAAAAAAAAGACAAATTATTTCTTTTAATAGGCATTCCTCTGTTGATGTTCAACAGTACACAAGAACACAATCTGGCACCACGGTGTGATCAGTAAGTGAGACTGATGCCCTTAAAGGAATCATGGATGTGATGTAGTAGCAAGCTGAGAGTGAGTCTGGATGATGTTTGGTTGTCGGGGAGCAGAGAAAACTAATTAACCCTCTGGAGCTGTGATTGGTCTCATTCAACCACATGTGTATGATGGATTGATATCCCCCCACATTCATCTACCTAACCACCCACAGGGAGACACTGTACACACAACAGTTTAAAGAAAATTATAATCAGAATTAGATATAATTGTTTAAAAAAATAAAATAAAATAAAAAACAAAAAAAATCTGTTGATGAAATGTTGCCTGTTGATGCTACCACTAGGTGGCTATTAGAAGGCTGCCGCAATTGGGATCACAGTGCTTTACAATGTGCCATGAACAAACAGAGCTTATAGCAACAGTTAAGAAGTGAGGCCTCATTTACTGTTTATTATTTACTGTTCATGGTGCCAAACTTATTTGTGCATCCTACAACAACTGTGGATTTTCAAAATTCGGAACAATTGCTGTTAACTGTCTGTAGAACTGTGCGCTAATGTAGTTTAGTCATGGGCTTTTGAAAAAAAAAAAACCAAGAACAGGATTTTAACTCCAACCAAGTCTAGATTTTACACTGTTGGGAATCATGAGCAGTACCAGTATAAATGGTATGAGATAAAGACAATCAATCATTCATAGTTTATGGTGATTATATCATGGTCTTGTGATTCACTTCACAATGATTTATTTATTGATCTCTAAAAATGCTTCAAGGCACATGAATGAATTATTCATCTTTTATGTTAATGCTGAAAAATGCTTGTATGTCATCAAGGTCACATTTGAATTCAGCTCAGCCATATGACTCATCTCTGATTGGCATTACCAAGTTTCCATGATGCAGCATCCAGCTAATTATATAGTGAATAGATGAAAATTGCACAGAGATGTACCCTTTCACTGTTTATCTGCAGCAACATGAAGCTGATGACTTGTGACACCACAGTTTAAGTCTTCATCATTGGCACTAATGAAGCTGTTCATTCAACATCAGGCACTAGCAGCTTATGCTGGCGGGTCAAATACTGAGCATGTTAACCAGACCCAAGGCTGAGAAGGGAAATGTACCCAGGCTTTCTAAGAAAGAAAGAGACATAAAAGAAGTAAGGTATATAGGGACTAGCCAATTACGTTGCAGCCAACTACATTTGCTATTGTCAGAGTTGCGTGAAATGTTGGTACTGGGAGTCAGCTGTCAGGAGTTTCTGTTACAGAAAACACTGATGTATTACTGTATACTATAGTGTGGAAAAGAGCAGTAATCAAAGTAAATAAAACATCTGAAGACGAGCCGGTTTGGCTGAGTGTTTTAACGTACTGGGTTTAGACTTGAGCGTTTCTCAAAAGACATGAATTCAAGTGCCACCACTCCAATCCTTAGTCATGTTCATTTGTTCTGTACTGTTCCTTATTTCACTATTATGACAGAACATTTGTTTTAGGATGCATCGAAAAGTCAAACGAAGATCTCTCTTACTTGATTTAATTTCATCATTTGGTATTCTGTGACGTCAGAAATGCTTAACTCGTGTTTTTCATTGCCCATTCAATACATTTTTGGTTCTGTGAAGCTCAGATTGTGGGCGCAAGCCTTAGGACAGTCATTTAAGAGCTAATTTCCACTTTCCACCAGCTGCTAATTTGGTTCTCCTTTTTACTGTTTAACTTCAGTTTGTGTCTTCCATTGTCCACTTTCCCAATTATAAGCTGCTCCTTCTCATTTGTCAAGGATTTGAAAGAGTGGTAACTGTAGCAGTGTAGAAAAGTAGTGTGGACAAGTTGTCTAAGGAGCTGTGTCAAGGCTCCAGTCTTACAGCAATCTGGGATTTGAACCGTGCCACTGCCACATGACAATATCTAGACAGTCTCATTCATACAGTCCTTTCTTCATTAGGTGATTTAGTTTAATTTATAGTTACAGATATAGACAGTGACTGGATGAATGGAAATCAGTGATGTAGTGTGGTGTAGTGATTGGAAACAGAATAGCCGATTGAAAATGACCGGAGCAGATTTTTCAAATGGCTCAAATTATGACTCACTGTAACACTCAGACTGAGTGAGTGTGCAGACAAGCTTGGAGGTTCAGACAGGAAATGGATTTTTTTTTTGAGCATAGAATAAGGTTCTTGTTTATTCAAATTAAAGTTGTTTTTTATTTTTATGTATTTGTTTGTTTGTTTGTTTGTTTATTGTTTGGATACAATTTCTGTACAAAACTGTTACAACTTTTGAAATTGGGTGAAAAACGCTAAGCTGGAGTAAAATACAAAAAATACAAAGAGAGAGACAGAAGGCAAGAGAGGAAACAATAAAGGATTGCAGTAGCATAATATATCATCCTACCTGCAGCTGTTTTAACTGGAACAGACTAGAGAGACAGGAGGTTATATCAGAGATAAACAACACTTTACACCCACACACTTGCTTAAAGGTACAGAAAATGTTGACTCGGAAACACACACCTCCAGAAAAACAAAAAAAAAAACACACAATGCACCCGCACACACACACACACACACACACACACAGGAATGCATAAATTAACACACAAACATATGAACAACCACATACCTTTCCCACTCAAAAACACACTTCTGCACATTGTTTTCTGTTTTTTTCTACTCACAGATATGAAGTCGGTAGGTGACTAAAAAGTTGTCCTAGAATAGCTGCCCTTTCAAACTGTTTACATAAAAAAAAAAATAAAAAAAATGTATGGTTTCAATCCAGCAGCCTCTAGGTGGTGGACCCAGATGGCTTCAGCTGCACCAATCTACCTTTAAGCACCTCCTTCAGGCTTTGTACCAACAAAACCAAAGATTTACAGTATGCCTTTTTTTTTTTTTTTTTTTTTGGCGGGGGGCAGTTCTTGGTCTGGTGTGGTAACTTTCTAATGTCAGTGCTGGTTTCCAAGGAAATCTAAAACATTAATTAGCCAGCTTTAGCAGTGCTAGCTGGCCTCAGTTTGTTTTATGTTTTATGTTGGGGTTTTACATCTGACTGTGCCTCGGTCACTGACGTCTTGCATGCAGGATGGATAATTCAGTCACATATAATAGCCTCTAATTGAGCAGGGACTGTGTGTATAAGCATTGTCCAGTCATTGTATTGGCAGCATTACCTAAAAGCTGTTAAATGGTGCATGCACACCTCCACAGAGACTGGAGGCGTAATCCAGCGCCTTAGACCACTTCACCACACTACCTGTTGGTCATTCTCTCTCTCTGCTGCAGTCACATGCATGTGACTTTCCTTGACAAATTAAAACACACATAAAAAAAAAAAAAAAAAAAGAGAGTCGGGAAGGAGAGCTGTCATGGGATGTAAAGAGTTTTATTGGACATCAAAGAGCAGTCAGTGGAGGGTTTGAAGAACCTGCATTGCATTGCAGTTTTGATCTACAGAAGCAAGGACAGAACAGTTCTTGCAGTAGATGGTTATTCATCGAAAACTTCACAACAAGACTAACTTAACAGCCTTGAGTCTTGCTGCGTGGAAAAGTTTGCATTTAGGAGGGGACTGGCTTTGATCCATCGACTTCTGGGCTATGGGCCAGGCACTGTTCCACTGTGCCACTCTGCTCTTAAGTGCCAGCTTTGGAGCTTCTGTCCACCATCACTGGTTTTCAAAACCAGTGATTTACCTGTAAGAGCAACTGAAAGACATGCTAATTGCAATAGAGCTGCAAAAAAAGGAGCAGTTCGTTGTCACAGTTTTTTCATTCACCAGTTTAATACACATTTTTAATTTGCACATAAAAGCCTGTGTGGAAAGAAAAAAAAAAAAGTTGAAAAGTCGCTTAATTTTAATTTTTTCTTAGCTGAGGTAGAAAAGATAAAAGCAAGATGTGACAAAGTGCAATGAAAATAGACTCATTCATTCATTTGGTTTCATGTTTTCATTTGTTTGAGGGTTCACTTGCATTTGTTGTAATACATTATCTTGTTGCATTCCCTTCTTCTGCAGTGGTTTAATGGCACCAAGCTGGAGATTTAGGGCCACCAACTATTAGTTTGTATTTTCTTTTGCAGATTTTCTGGAAATTTTGTCCAAATTTGAGCTAAATGTGCTAAATTTGTGCTCTGGATGAAAACCTGACCACTGTTGTAATACATGCAGATATTGGTGCTAATGTAACTGCATCATTAGCCTTTGACAAAATGAAAAGGTTCCATCAGCTGAAACTCAGCTTTAGCAAGAGAGCAGATACAGGAAAAACTGAGGCAAGTGAGGCAAAGAGAAAGAGAGAAGGTGAGGAAGATGAAGTCTCAATTTTGCCATTGTAGTTTGCATAAAAAATTCTAGAAGTCAATAGTTAATTGGTTATCGTTTCTTTCTGTTAAATAGTATTATCTTGTGCAGGCCCTGCAACTGAAAATGTAGGTTATGAATGAGAAGGGATTTAGGATTTGCCAATGTCCAGCAGGTCACCCTAAAATGAACTAGAATGCAGGAAATTGCATCTAAGAAATTCAAATTTTTTTGAGCGAGGACCCCCAGGCCCCCCTCAGGGCTTAGCCCTGGGTGTTCACAATGTCTGGCTCCGCCCCTGCTCTCATGTATGTTCATTTATATACTGATATGAAAAAAATTACCTAGATGTCTTTGCTGTTATGAAATCAACATATTCTTCTCTAGTGTATGTGCATGTGTTTCTATGTCTGTGTGAAAAAAATTAAATAAATAAAGTTTAAAAAAAGTTTAAATAAACTGGAATGACGGAGGGAGTTGAGACTCATGGCTGTGGCTTTGCATGAGTTTTGTGTAATATGTAAAAAAACCTCTTGAGCAAACCCTGGATGTAAGAGCTTTCTTTAATGAAACATGGCCTAGTTGTATTTTTCAGAAGTTTAAGGAAGAACTAGAGAACAGAAGGTCGCTGACCTATATCATCTGTGAGGACACATAACTCCCCTTTATAGCTTTAACTGACATCTTTTCAGACTGCAGTCTGATGGTGTTGTGTACAAGTACAGGTTAAAATGATTCTAAGAATTTAGTGCTTGACAGTAATGCATGTATGGGCTATTGAAAAGTGTGGTGGTAACAATGTTCATCAGGATGTCATATTAACTGCAAAAAGGTTCTATATAGTACACTCTATATACTTCACTGAAAACAGGAAAGCAGACTGTGCTGGATCATTTTGATTGCTGACGTCTTACCTCGAGAATATTTTTGATCTGTCTACACAGAAAGTGATTCATCTGCCTTTTCCAGTTGTTTTCCTTGCATCTGACTGAACAGATTCTCTCCTGTTTTAAACAATCAAGCTTTTTACACATGATAAGTAACGGCCTCCAAGTCCCTCTTCCATTGTTTTACACACTTAACTACAGTGATTGTGTATTGGACTCTAAACGTTTCCAAAATGTGGGTAACCTACAGCCCCCACACTGTGCCTAAGTGTATCCTGCTTCTAAGGAGCAGTGTGCTAATAGTAATTTTATACTTAAAGGTGTGTTAGTGATTTTTAGTCTTCTTTTTTTTTTTTTTTTTTTTTTGGACACTTGTTTCTGGTTACCTTACAAATGAAAGTCCAGTATTCAGTGTCTTTTTTTAGCTGTGTTTTGGTGGAGACACTGTGGTTATCAGGAAGCTATTGTCCATTTGTCCATCCTGTGCTGGGCAGGTACTGAAAATGAGGCTGATTAGAGTAGTAGTACAAAGTTGAAAAACCAAGACAACCAGGTGAAAGATGTTAAAACACTCTGTCGCTGAGTTGAATGACAGTTCTCTTTCTCTTTGCATTATTAATTTGCCCAATTATTATTATTATTATTATTAGTGGTAGGAGTAGTAATAGTAGTAGTATGCAACTGCTGAGGCTTGTTGGTTATCATAATTTTGTCTTGTATGCAAAGGCATCACAAAGGTGTCACAGGACCTGATACTTGCCAGTATACTGCATAACAGAAACAGGCGATGGTGCACTGCCTGTTCTAGCCTGGCAGCCATACGACAATGATAAATAAATAAGGATTGAGATCCAGCGCTCTGCATTTGGCCATGGTGGCCGATTTACAGAGCCCAGGACGCTAAATCCAACCTGACAAGAGCCGCATCAAACTTTTACAGCCTTGTAAGCGATCCGCTGCTGCACTGGGGAGCTGTTTTATTGGACCGATTAAAATTGCATGGTTCATAGTGAAATATATACACACACCTCTCCTAATGTTTCAGAGTAGAAAACCATTCAAAGGAAAAGCTCACACTATCACACACCTCTCATGGCTGTCCATCTTCCACTCCTCCACTCCTTCACTCTGCTTCTCACAGTCTTTTCACTTATTTCCATGTATACTTCACTTCCACATCCTCACCTTAATTACTGCATTTCCTTACTAGACAATTCCTTGTGAAGTTTCCAAATAATTCCTCCTGGGATGAAGCAACAGTGTAGTCATAATTAACCAGCATTAGTTCACCAGTGTGCAGTCAAAAAGTGGGACATTTACCATGGCTGCAGCTTCAGATGGCTTGCTGGTTAATTATGCTGCACTCATCGGCCTCTCCTGAGAGGAACTATTCATAAAATTACATTTTCTTTTGCTGCTTTTTCTGGCTTCTGTCTGACAATCATCCTCATAAAGCAGCTGAACAGGCCAATTATTCAAAATACAAAAACTGTAGAAATCAGTCAGAAGACAAACATGTAATGCAAAGAACTGCATTTTGCACTTTTTTGTTTTTCCTCAAAAAATAACAATAAACCATGCTGTATGTATGCATGGAGAGCATGCTCATCCGAATTCATGGAAACAAAAATGTGTGGGTGAAGACTGGTTCATGCTGGTGGATCCATTACGACAGTTATTAGCTCAATTCCAAGAACAAATTTTGCATGACAAGTTGACATGAAAGAAATCTGTTGGGCACAGCTTGCTCATTTCCTCCATTTTTCCTGGAAATTTTTCACGTCTATTGCCTAAAATATAATGATCATTCCTTGCTTTCACAATGAGTTTGGAGAGATCATAACATTTGAGTGGCAGTGTAAATTTTGAACTGTTTACATAGTGTCCTGCGACAGATGAAGTCTTCATGAAGGGTATAATGTTCAGTTTTTGTTGTTTCTGTCATTTAATCTACCCTCACTGATATAAATGGCGTGGACAAAATAATAGAAACACGTATCAGTTGTAACATAATACAATTCAACTGCACTGCAAACTACAGCCTCCAAAATGACCTCTCTAAAACAGTTTGAACACAAACTGAACATTATAACCCATGAGCCATTATTGTAGCAGAACATATTTACAAATGTGAGTGGGGAGTTGTAATTGTATCTCAATCTGCAAATGTGGATTCAAAATCTGTGTTTGAAATCAGATTTCCAAATCTGTATTATTATATATTTGCAACGTACTGAGACAGGTGCACTAAAATGTTAACTGTTTGTATGATTAGAAGTGTAGGCTGTGGTTATCACAAAGTAGGGGCACACAGCATAGTTCAGAAACAAAGTGTAGAATGGGTTAGTGACAGATGTTTGTGAATGATGTACACACAGTTCACTTTGACACAAGGCACTTGAAGTTATACTCCTTAAGAAAGGAATATGGGTAAAAATCCAGTGATCAAGTCTTTGGGGGAATGAAACCAGTTTTGCCCTTTTGGTCGATCATGGGTAGCTGCAGGTGACGTTATAGACAGCTGTTATCTCATTGGTTACTCACTAAAAGGTCACTGACTTCTCCTGGCACAAAATGATTCCGCTGCCGATCGTGTGTAGAGAGGCTTAGAGTCAATTGATGAAGATCAGGAGAACTCCTCACTTCTAATCATAACACGAGTTTCACGTGCACGCAACTTCCTCTTGAGGTAGTGTCACATCTAAAGGTTACGACAGTTACTGGATAACTGCGTGTTGAAGGCCTGCATTGCTCCAGACAGTTTGCCAACAGTTTGTCTAAGACAGCTCCACTTGTTGACACTGTTATCTGTGCCCACCCATGGCATGCCTCACAAGATGTAAAGGCTTCAATTACAAAATGCTGACATATTTTATCAGCAGACCATCTGGTCGTCAAGACTTTGGGAATAAACCTAGATTTGTCCATGAATGTGCCACTAATCTGGGGGATATTCTTGTAAGAGCTGATGAGTTTTCACCTCCTCAGATCTCTGTCTCTAGCCAGTTCCCCCCTGGTGGAACTGTCCCAGTTGCAAAGCAGTGATTAAGGGGGGAGATTCTTCTCTTAATCTCCATTCAGGGAGAAAGATCAAAGTCTGGGGCAGAAAAACCTGTAATACTCGATTCACTTTTATTAAAGTGCTCATATGGCTTCTACTTTGTTGGAAAGTCAGAAACATAACTCAGGATATGTCTCGCAGAATATATCAAAAGCTATGATAAAAGATCTCCAACAGCAAGACACCTAGGAACAATGGGTCTCTTTAGAGGTTCACTTAAGGTTTCACGAAAATGAGTTGGACACCCTACAAGGAAATGGAAAAAATAAAAAAATTGCAAAAAGAAACATTCAGGATCAGACAGCTTTACAGACTCCACAGGAAGTAAGGAAGATCTATACTTTTACAGTTTTCTTATCAGTATAAATGCCCCGGAACAAAGTATTTTTCATGGCAGGGGAAGTTTCGAGCACTGATACTGCAACAACATAAGCCATTCTGCATTTTTAATGAAGAAAATAGATTACAAATGCACACATTAACCTTTAAACCATTTACCACCTGAAGGAGCTCTACTCAGACACATACTGGTTGTTATGAAAGATACATACATACAAAGAAAAGATGGTGATGAAACATTTAATGTCCTCAAAATCCTCTTAATTCTTGTCCTAGGTGTCAGATTATTACAATTTCAGCATTTTTTTTTTTTTATCTATTAAAACAATATTTTGTAGTTCTTATGGCCACCTCCGACTACATCAAAGCTTTCTTACTCACTTTCTTAAACTAACAAGGTGCTAAAACTGTTGTTCTTTTGGAATACTTTCTGTGTATACTTTCTGTATTATCGTATTTTCCAGTGGAAGAATAGTGCTCGCTATTCAACCTGCTAACTAACATAAGTGCACATTACAGAGGATTTTTTGTTTTGTTTTGTTTTGTTACAGTAGAGATGAACTAACCAAATAGCTGCATTCCTTGACTGTGGCTGGTTCAGGATGTTTGGGAAAAAAAAAAAAGACTGGCTTATTTGAATCGTTTTTCAAAAGTAGTGATGATTTGTAATTGATTTCATTTTCCACTTGGATGCAGCAGAACAAGTTTTAAACAGTAATGTATTACTGTTTAAAACTGATGAGCTGATGAGCGGAAAGATGCTAAAAAGCTGCATCGAGCTGAGGTTGTCTGGGTTGACATTAATACTGAACTCTTTCACATTGCACATAGTAATTTTATTTCATCTTGACATTAAAAAATATTGATTAATGCAGCTTTAAACTATCAGTTTTTTGTCAAATGTCAGTAATTGGTAAATATGTCACAGTAGGCTCAGGCAACATTCCTTGTTAATGGAGATTCCTTCTTAAATTTTTCAACAATGGCTTTTCAAGACTTCTGCTTTAATGAGCAATGCCTGTGGCCACTGCAGCGATATGTGATGAAACCATGTGAGGTGAATGTAAATGCCAGGATACAGCGTGCTCTTCAACGCTTTCCTGTTGGTTTTATCAGATCAGGCAGGAAAAGGCAATCTACACATGCACTAATACAAAGCAGCTCACATGAAGGCGCATGGCCCCATCCCGGTCTCACAACAGTACACATAAAAGGATTAGCTGTTCGCATGGGAAGATGAATCAGATTGTGAGGGAAGCAGGCAAACAGGGTCTGCCTGTTGATCAGGACTTACTGCTAGCCCTGCCCATTCTCCATACCTCTGATACACAACAAATCGTCATATGTCAGGTACATAATGCAGAACATAAAACAAAATAATGAACATTGAATTCCCTTTACCTTTGAGTTTTGTTGTGCATCTTATAATGAGGAGCCACTTAGGTAGGTTTGAGTGTTTATCTTTCCTTTTGTCCATGCAGTGGTCTGAGTGAACAATCAGAACCAGTAGGATCGCCATTCTCTTTGTTTCTGTCATCAGCACAACACTGGAATTAGGTGCAGTTGTTGATGCATTCTGGGAAATTGAGCAGTTTTTCTAGGTTGACCTTCAGCTGCCAGTCTTGTGCTGTTCAGACAAGGCCAGCTGACACTCTCAGCTGGGGTTGCAGCTTTACTGCTGTTTTGACAGAAGCTACGATCTGCCTTGCTGGGAGGGGGCACTTGCTGTGGGTCATGCCTCTGCAGTTGGTGTCTGCTACTGCCTTCAGCAACTGTCATGGTGCCAACGATGGCAAAAAAATGACCCTCTGCAAGAAATGTCAGTTATACTGAGTCTTTTTTGGCAAATTTTATTTCATTTCTTTAAATAATTTTGAATCAAAGGCAAGTATGATATAAATGCATAATGCATCCAACACAGGGCCAGGACCATATGTTAGTGGTTTGAGAAATCTGCTGCTTGAGTGGTTAGAAGCTGAAGACTACAAGATTGTGGATTACACTCTTGGTCTGCATTTGGAAGAAATACATTAGGATGTTGCTGTAATACAGCAAAAAAGGCTCAATTGATAACCATTTTAAAGCTGCTGTAATCAATATTTTTAATATAAGCAATGGATCAAAAATTTCTGTAGCTGGTACTGATGGATCAGCAA
The DNA here is from genome assembly GCF_017976425.1 of Toxotes jaculatrix. NCBI lineage: Eukaryota > Metazoa > Chordata > Actinopteri > Toxotidae > Toxotes > Toxotes jaculatrix. The sequence goes on from NC_054403.1 coordinate 5,358,144, forward strand.
CTGCAGTTGAGCATAGCTCTACCTACATTAGCCTGTTTTTGTTTTCTGGCCCTCATGTTCCAATTAACCTTGTTTCCATCTGCGGCTGTTTTCTGACTGAATGCTACCAGCATAAACCCAATGCTCACTATCTCCTCAGTACCAAACCAGGCAAACAAAGTTAGCTACTAACTACTAGCTGAAAAAAAACATAGAACATCTAGCATCTAAATAAGTTGCATTATTTTTCTGAGGAGCTGGTAGAGACCAAACCAGAGCTAAAAAGAAAATTAATATCAGTCTCACTTGCTGGAAAAAAAGACTCCAAATGAATGCTAATGCTGCTTGTTTTGTTGCTGTGAGCTGTATCTGCACAGCTTGTGTTACTTCTGTGGTTATGCACCCTTCCAATTTACCATACTGGAGCAGTGATAGCAGCGCTGTATGCTAAGTGACATTAAAGCACTATGCCTCACTGTCTCATCTCATGTCTCACATGTGTGATGTGATGTGTAAATATGTAATTGCCTGCTCCCACATTTGCCATAACAACTTTGTAATGTATTGTCTTCTTTGGATGAAAAAAAAAAAGACTGCATGGTCTCATTTGCTGTTGTCTACAAATCATAAAATCTTGTTGTGCAGATGTGCTGATGCCTGTTGTTTCAAGCTTGTTTTAGATAAATGTGATGAAAATTTTCACCCTCCTCTAAATCAGACAAATCCCTCCATGGAATGAAAAAAAAAAAACAATTTCATTTTCAGTAGAATCAGATTTGGATTTCTCACCAATTTTACAGATTTTTTTTTTTTTTGACTTGCTTTATGCCCAGCAGCCTTTTAAGACTATTAGAATATTAGAGTCATAACCATTTAAAATACTTACAGTACTTTTTTGCAATGAGGACTGTTATTTAGAAACTCGAGTGTATTCCTTCCAGCACACAGCGTGAAACTTGCTGAGATGATGGTGAGCCTACAGTGCAGAGCCAGTCCAAGTGTTATCTTGTTATTTATCCAAAGATTCCAAACAGGTTTTCAGATGTTTGTTCCTTTCAGATAAAAGAATAGGAAAGTTTTGAAACACTTTAATCACCTCCTTGTCCATTTTTCACTTGTCAGGCGAAGCAAAGACCGATCAGGCGGGAAACACAGAAGCACAGAAATATGATGGGACCTCAAGGGCTGGGATGACTGTTGAAAATTCAGCTGTGGCAAAGTTTTGACAAGCTTGTCGACATGCTTTTAAAGTCCCTACACATCAGGTTTTTTTTGTTTTTTTCCAGCTCAGGTGGTGAATGGTGGTTGGTTAATTATATTGTTCAAAAAGCATATAGACTTAGCTTCATTCATGGCTTCATCATTCTGCTATTTCCCAGTATCCTGCTGGTTTTCTAACCCCTCTCTCAACCCCTACTTTAACCTACTTTGACACATTTTTATTGATACTTGGCTTGTACCCCAGCTTTTATGGTTGCATTTGCTACATTTTCGGAGAGTTCCACACAAAACACTAAAAACACCCTCCTCATGGCCAATAGAAAACCTGATGAGCTGTAGAGGTCAGTCTCCAGCTTCACTTCCACAAACACTCGCACTCACTACCTCGGAGGCGGAATTGGACTGCCTGTTCCCATCTTATTTGACCCCATCACTGTAGCTATCACCTACAAGGCAAACACAATAGACTATCATGACATTGACCATCCATTACAAGAACACTTTACTTTCCTTCACACACACATTTAGGTCCCTTAAGGGTGAATGCTTTGGTATAGGAAGAACAGTGTGCTCCTGCCACACCGGACAAAATCCCCTCAAGACCTACTCCACAGACTCAGTGTTGCTAATACTGCTGCTACATCCTTTGTGTGGTGCTTTCCACTGCTCATTTCTGTATGTCTGTGTGTATTCACATATGTATCCACCCTATGTCGTCAGCTTTCATCATCTCCTGTCTCCTCCTTGACATGTGAGTTTCCTGACACATGATGTAGGGCTGGTTAACAATATAGAGAAAGACACTCGCCCTTCCAGCAAAGAGTTCAAACAGGCAAGACAGAGCTTTCCCTGTCAGGTCCAGTCAAGTCACATTTCTATGTAGAGCACTTTTAACAAATCGACTTCATCATGACACTCTTTACACAGAACAAAGGACACAACGGAGCACGAAACGAAGCACACCAAACATAGATAAGAGATGAAACGATAGGTGATGAAATAGTCTTGAATGTGTGCGCTTGGATATGAGGGGGAGCAGTCGGGTCTTTTGCCAGAGTAACAAGCCACAGTAATTTGGTCGTTAGTTTAAGGTTTTGAATGCTGAATTAATTAAATTATTCTTGACAAATCCTCAACCCTCAAACTAGTTCACTTGTGTGTGTTTTTGCTGTATAGACTGTAACAACCCAACCAGGAGTCCACATCCATATTGTGGCTTTAACAAGTCTAACGATTTTCATGATATCAAATGTGTTAGTATGCAGTATGAAAATTGCTAATTAGCTCTAAGGAAGCTCATAGCACAGCTGAGGGTGATGAGAATATCATCTGCAGGTATTTGTTCATAAACCAAAGTATTGGACTAAAATTTATTCTGAGGGAGACATGTCTGTTGTCTGTACCATAGGTAATATGGCAATCCATCAAATATTTTTCAAGACATTTCACTCAAAACACTACACGTTACAAATGTCAACCTTGTTGTGACTGTAGAGGAGAAGTTAGAGATAACAATAGTCATTAAGTTTTTTTTGGCAGCCATGTATATATACGCACACTATCTAATGGCAATCCATCCAAAGTGCTGGACTGACTGACAGAGTGACATTGCCATTTTTTTGAGTCAAAGTCATTTAAAAAGTCTTTCCAAATTTGTCTCAAAGGCCTAAACAAATGTTATCAAGTAATACAAATTCAAGGCACTCTGAGTTCATTTGTAACTGACTATAAACATTTCTCTGAACACTTTATCCATTTAGTATTTGTCCAGGACTTTTTTGCAATGTCTTTGTTGGTAGCCTTGGACCTTCATAGTGATGATAAGACTTGGGGAAGTCGCTGTGAAAGGCCATTGTTCACTTTTGTCCATTGTCCACTCACCGGCCTTTAAAACTCTCAACCTCACATCTTGGTGTTCATTCAGCCAATGGAGCTGACTCAGGTGCCATGACACGAGCCAGATCTGGAGCTTTGGTCATTTTATAACTGGTGGTTGTAAATGGTGTTGGAAGAGGGGAATATTTTTTCATTGTTATTGCATTGTATTTAAGTAAGGTCTTCAGATGTCTTCCTTGATCACTAATGTTCCTTGATCATTGACCAAATGAATGAAAGGGCTGTGAAATGCTGAAGATTTCAATAGCTAGCAGTGCACCTTAGATGCCTTTGATTATTTTTCTATATTCTGTCTAAAATATATATTTATATATATAAAAACCGAACATATCAGATCAAAAGCCATGTCTTAACTAGACATATTTTCAGAATTACTTTAATGTAGTTTTTTGAAACAAAACTACATTAAAGCAATTGTTTGCAAGCACCATTGTGAGACATTTATTTCGATCCCACAGCATGAATTTAGGTTTGACAGCAGACCTTCTCAGATTTGTAGAATCTCTCTGATTTACAAGGGAAAAAAAATTAAAAAAACACACAGGTACATGCCTCTGGCTAAGCGTGAGAGTTCAAAACTATGATGCTGCTTTCTTCCTGTGTGATTCATCCAGAGTTCCTTATTCCTTGTCTTAAAGAATAGAAGGATAGGAACTTTTTAATTTGACAGTTGTACAAGTTTATTAATAGCAAAAAGAACATATGATGTAATAGAATGGCTTTAAAGACATGTCATATTGTTTTATGGCTTTCTAGACTCGACTGTATCATTTTTCTTCTTTTTTTCTGTTCTTATGTTGTACATATGTTCTTATGCTACATATATATGTAGCATAAGAACAGTTGGGTGTTTTTCTTTCTTCAGCTTGGCTACAAGTTCTCCATAACACTGTATAGTTTATGTATCAGTTCAGGTTTAATAAAATCACTACCTGAAATTCATCAGGCCAAATCTCTAATATTTAAAGCATCCAGTCTGTCAGTCTTATCGTTTGTCCATCAAAGAACTTGTTACCTTCTATCATAAGACAATGTAATTTCTGCTATAAATCATTTTTCTAATATTGGATATTAAAAGTGAATACCTGTACTTTGAACTAAAACTCCCCTCTGGGGATATCTTTCTCCCTGTAAAGGAGTGGTGCTTAGTGGGCCTGAGGCCAAAGACAGTTTTATTATTTTGTCTTTATCCAATTTTCAGTGAAATGATCAAAGTCTCCCTTGGGTGATTATCAGTCTGCCTGTTAGAGTATGTTTCCTCTGACCCTGACAGACCCGTAGAGATGCTCTTCAGATGGTGGTAAAATGATGAAGTCCATTATGTGGTATCCCAAGTGTTTAGGGCCAAACCTTCAAGAAAGAGGGGTAGCAAAGAAATGGCACATGACACGTTACTTTGAAGACAGGGTGAGGGCCGTGGCCTTTTGGCAGTCATAACAATTTAAAATGTGATTAACAAGGCAGGAATTTATTCATTCACTTGTCTTACAAGTCTAATCACCCTAGTTGAACAAAGTTTGCAACTAGTTGATGAACATACAATAGTGGAGCATGTAGCAACTAAAGAGGCAGCTAATTCTCTGAGGATCAAACAGAACCAGAGCTAAAAGAAGAGGGACTTGTTTTCATCTTGTTGCTTCATGTCTGTGACTGAGAGCTGTGACCAACTGACCAATAAGAACTTGACTAAGACTCTTCTCGTTGATTAATGTGTGGTTAACTATAAGGGGTCTGCTGTAACAGCATGTCAGAAGCTTACAGAGGAAAAAAAAAAAAAAGAAGAGACAGAAGAGCCACTTGTTGACATGCATGGACACGTCTCTCTATACACATGTATAGGTAGATGTATAGAAACAGAAGCACACCGTATCTGTTGAGACGGACAATTGAAAACATTTCAATATAACAAAGTGGATGTGAATTGGTTTCTTTCAGCTCTCTCCTTACGGTCTCTCTGTCTTCCATCAGGGCCAACAGCTGCTCTCTCAGCTCCTCCAGGATCTCTCTAACTCTTCTTTACTCTGGAATCTCTCGGCTCTTGTCTGTATATGCATGTTATGTTAACAAGTCCTATAAACTTGACGAGATCTGCAGCCTTTGAACACACACTGCGCTTCGACAGAGACACTTCACGTCTCTCATGTCTCCTCTCGCTCTCATTTCATCCCAGATAAGGTGCTGCTCATGCCTCTCACTTCTCCCAAACACACATCTTTATTTGAAGAAGAGCAACACACATGCATACAATATATTGGCAAGCCTGTGAGTCATCTTGGGTAAAATGTATATGTATGTATGTGATCACAAGATCAATTTTAAGTTTACTTCAGTCAACTTTAAAGTTTGTGTATGTGTCTAAGTGTCTGTGTCTTCTTCTTGTTGTCAAAGTAGTTGACTTGGTGGAGGGGGGAGGGAGGTATCTGCTTTGGTGGAGACAGGGAGAGTGCCAGAGTACGAATATATATAGTTAAAAGTATGAGGACAGTCAAAAATAATACCCATATGTAACTGCTGATTAACTCTTTGTAAAACCAGAATTTCTATGGGAATTTAAATGCTGCTCCTCCAGCCTCAGGATTTCTACCAGACTCTGCAGGGATTTGCTCCCATTCACACACACATGACTGAGATCGGCTGATAAAAGCAGTCGGGAAAAGAGTTTGACTGTGACTGTGGGCACAAAGTCAGAAGCATTGCATGCTGTTGTCAAAGGTCACAGGTTCTTCAGCAATAGTGATAGTATATAAATATAATATTATATATGAGTCTTTAGTGTTGAGTGTTATAGATAGAAAGCAAACAGTTCCCACAATGAGAAAGCACAGAGGCAACCTTCCTCCTCTACAGGCTGGGCTGAGAGACGAGAAATACGAGAGAGAGGAGAAAGAGGGGGAGTGGGGGAGAGAGAGGAATAGTACCCACCTCGTAGATTTCATTGTTATAGCAGTGGAGTCTGCCATTCCTGCACTGGATGTAATATTAATAGCAGCCTCGCTGTTTGCTCCTCACTCTCTTCACACTGTGTCAGCGCTGTATCAGGGTAGGAAATGCAGCGTAGTTGTCACCGCGTTAAGCTCTCGCCTTAACTGACAATCAAAAGTGCGTCTGCAGATCGAGATGTTGTCACTGTCTGCACTGCAGGGAGTCACAGAACAGCCAGGAGCAGCCGCAGTCAGCTGTTAGATGAAGCGCTGCAGGTGACAGGCTGCACAACTCCATCCCCTCAGCTGCCTGGGAAAATACTTGTCTGTATATTTTTCTGAGCACATTATGCGAGCTATCATGGTGCAGATAATTTTGTTTGTGCAGTACACAGCTATTACTTTAAAGCTTGACTGTTAATTGAATATCAGCTTTTATTTGACAGTAGAATCATGTCTGCCTGTATATCTATAGCCACGTCTAGTTTTCTCTCTCCAAGTAGCATTTCTCTTATTATCCCCTCACATTCTGACCCCATAGGACTCGTCCTTTATTCCCTCGCTTTCTCACATGCTCTCTCCTCACACATATTCTGCCTGTTTCCCTTTCATTCCTCTTTATTTTTTTCTTTTACCCCCCACCCCTTATCTCTTATTTCTTCCCATATCGCACCATCTTCTCCATCACTCTCCCCATATGTCCTGTTTTGTTTTCTTTTCTTTTTTTTGCCTTCTTTCTTCCTTCCTACCTTCTTCCTCATGTGTTCCGGGAAGAATTATCTTTCATTCGGACAATCCCTGACACCCTGTCTTAAAATAAAATGATTGCTGGTATAAAAGCAACAGCAGCACCAGATCACACTCCCTTTAAACAAGATTACAGTACAGGGCCTACCCTGAATCAGTTTTATAGATTGGCTTTTATGAAATAATCATCTGTCTTAATTGTAATCTTTCTGTCGATGTCACAGTTTGCAAGAGAAATTCACAATTTCCATGCAATCCTTTTAGTCTGCAGGTTCAAGACTCATAGGATATACAGTTTATAACCAGATTTTAAAGTCATTGTTTGTCTAGCTCTGCTTGAAAGTCCTGACATCCAACCCACCACAGCTAACTGCAAGAGACAGGGTCCCATGGATAGATTACTGAATGGACCTAAAAGGCATGGGCCCAATGGGTCAGGAGGCAGTCAATCAGAAGTAATGTTCATGTCCCATTTCTTTATGGCTTTCATCTCAGTTTCAAGTCCTTTAGTACCAAGTACCTATTATATTTTTGTTTACTTTTTCCCTTCATAATACATATAGACAGTGCATTTGTATATCCATAAATAATGCATATATAGGTGTCTGTGGCTGCTTGCTCGGATTTTTATTTGCCATTGCAAGACTGAATGTCAGAGATGTAATGAACTGAACAGCCTTTCAGTGTGCTGCTACTTAGCTGTATACAAACCGCATGCTTATATTCTTGGTGTTACTTTAGACGACTACCTCAAAGTGATGAATGGCAACTGCCTCCAGCTCACATTGACATCTCTGACTGACTGTCACTCTCATGGCTCACCATGTGACATCAGAGCACTTTATATTCATTCATCTCAGTCCCTCCCGGCTTTCCATACGTTGGAAGTGTGTTGTGTGATTGTGCGCAAGCTTTTGTGTACAATTGTTTTTTCCTGCCTAGTACCTGCATATATGTACGTGTGTATGTGTGTGTGTGTCATCACAGATGCTACATGCAGCACCACTTGTCAGCTGTTTAACCCCGCAGCAAACAAGGAAGTCAAAGAGAGCTTGTCAGTGTAACACCGCTAACTCCCACTGTTGGCTCTTATGTGTGGAGTTCACTCTCCTCTACACTGCACTGCTGCTGCACTGCTAGAGAGTGATGCTTAAAATGTTACTGCAGGCTATCCAGCACTGTGAACGGGAAAAAAAAAAACCTGAAAGATAGATCAGTGCAGCTATGGATGCTCAAGATATTACTGTGGTTAAAATCTTTGCTTCCATGGATGTTGCTCGCAGTCTTACTGACATTTTGCTGTGATGTGTGTAACTCTGGAGCAAATTTTATTGAATTGACCAAGGCAATTATTGCTTGTCCAGCACACTCACACGTGTCAAGTTCAAGCTCAAGGTGTAGCTGTCCCAAAAAACTGGCTTAATTTCAAACTGAAAGAAACTCTCTAGTTAAGCATGAATAAGCAAAGGTGGGCGCACTCGTTGTCCTTTTTAGGTCCCATGTCTTGCCAAATCTGAACCCCTCAAAATAAATTAGTGTAAAAGGAGAAGGCAGTCCTTCTCCAAGGTTAATTCAGTCTTGTGTGTTTACAGAAACAAAATAATATAATAATTATGCATTTTTTTAAACCTGAAAATTGTCACTGCAGGATCAAGCACATGCACATTAATGAGCAGCATTTACAACCAATACCAATCATGTCATGTGAACCTTAATTATTCAGCCCAAAATCACATATTTACCACACAGGGATTTACAATCTGTGTGTCTGACCTCAAATAAAGTCTTGAAGAATTCCCTAAATCAATAAAGTCGCTAAGTTGGCATTATAACACAGGATACCATGTTCAGAGGGGAGCCTAGCTGGTTTGAGTTAAGGTGGATGGATAACAAGTGGGTTGAAGGCTGCTCCATGTTGCCAGATTTGACACATATTAATCCAATTAGCCTCCTGTTTTATGAGAAAAACAAGGTTTCTGCCTATTTGTAGTCAATTTAAGTCAGGAGTAGCTTATTTAGACTGCTTATCTGGTGTGACTTCATGGTTAGCACAAGGGCTAACCACATTGCAATAGTGCGGGAACACCTCCAAGTCAACAACTGGTGTTTTCCCTGCTCTTCCTATTCTACGGACATTACGTGAATGCAGCAACAGCCTAAATCTTTGATGGCGAAAGTTGCCCATATGTTGCAAAAAGAAGCCCAAATTATGGAAAGTCACCCAAAAGCATTTGAACCTGACCAGTCAAGTAAAAAGTAGCACAACTTGGCAAAAAACTGCCCAAAGCATAAACCACAACCACAGTGGCAGACTAGTTAACTGGCTAGTTAACAAGCAGCCTGAGTGATCCAGCACCTAACAAGGTGACTCATGTGAATGGCTCTAGGTATGAAGTTTGTTTCTCAAGAGAGAGATCGATCCCAGTTTGATAGAGACTTATAAGAAGACACAAAAAAAGACATGAGTGCAACAGATTCAAGACAAAAATAAAAATGAATGAGGGGGGACAAACAAGGTCAAATGACCCTCACTATTTTTTGATGCTGCACAAGGCTTCAGGGGACACTGTCCTATACACTGTATTTCTCCTTTTCCATACTCGCCTCAGTGATTGCCCTCTCTCCCTCTCTCTCTCTCTTTCCCTGGCTACTGAATAGCAATGCAACACATTAAACAGTCTCGAGAGGGGACGCAGCTAACAAGACTCAGCAGTCACTGGCTGCCTACCAATAGAAGCTTATAGCACAGGGCTGGCTCGAAAGAGAAAGAGAGAGATTAAAGTGGTATTCAGCTAACCCTCTCTGGCCCTCTGTTGATTTAAATGGAGGGAGAGAGAGGTAAAAGAATTGCAGACAGAATGAGACAGAATAAGAAGGGGGAATGGGAAATAAATATATAATCAGGCAGAGAGGAGAAAGGCAGAAATGCAGGATGTAGGCACTGCAGAGGTCCCATGTTTTATTACGTGGTTGCCTTAGGGCTGCCTGACAACCAAGAAAAGTTGTGTGAAATTTTCAGATTTCTGTTCTCTTTGCAGCTCAAGGTGACATGAGTAATTTTGGCAGTAAATCATACGATATTCTCAAATTTTACAATTTCACATTTAAGAAATCTGAATTCAACACAGCAGGACTAGAACAGGAGATTCATTTCCTACAATTATGATTTTAGCAACAGTGTATCTACCACCTTAAGAGTGTCGTTGCATCAGGTCAGGTTATGTTTGAAATAACAGATCAACATGAATAGATGTTCTTGGTGCATCTTGTCAGCTTCTTGAGCTGTACGTTACCAGTGCAACACAGTGCAGGTTGTGCAACTTACGGTCCCGCAGAACGCAGACATTGCCTTGCGCTACTTTGATACGGGTACTTCTATGCCTGCTATGGGTTCTGTGAAGAGCCTGACCTGAAACACAATCAGCAATGCAATTCACAAGGTGGTGTGTGTTTTAACAGAGCAACTGGGTGTCTTCGTCATGGTCGTTGGCCACTTGCCCACATAGTCCATAAAAGAGGGCTTTTATGACATAGAAGGTAGATAATGGACCTTTGACTATTTGATCTATACATAATGTAGACTTGTACTGCTGTATATTAAACATTGCCTACTCCTTTCACAGGATTCCCCAGAGTAATTGGTACCATAGTTTGCACCCACATTCCCATCTGTGCACGTCTGGGTCAGAGTGAAGCCGATCAGGTGAATCACACGTCGTTTCACAGCCTCAGTGTTCAGGTGAATCTTGCAGTGGTAATTTGCAATGCACTGTGCGTACTTAACTGGTCTGATGAGACACCCCCTTCCACCCCTTCCATTAAAGGGCGACCCTCATTATTGCAGAGGGCCAGCTTCTCAGCATGAGTATACTCCTGTGTAGGAGGGCCCCCTCCTGTCTTCTTCATTTCAGTTTGTTTCCTTTCTTTCCCGTTGGCTGTGAGCGATGTCAAAGTCATTTCGCTGTGTTTTTATATACCGATATCATCCTAAAACGGAGTGACTGAAGCGCTGTAGTACATGTTTTACTTCTGCCTACTGCTTATGCTGTAAAACTTGACTGGTGTTTCTACTGGACTCACTGGGAGCCGTGGTCTTGAACCCACTCTGCTGCTCTGTTCTCCTCCTTTTCTTTTCTCTGCTGTCATTTTTTTCTGGACTTTAGCTTTAGCTTTTTTTCTCTGAGCTTTTCAGACAGACCTTTATATGTATTTTTAGCTTTGTAATTTGTATTTTTAGCTTTGTAATTCGTATAACACAAGTCGTGTGGGCACACCCACTGAACTACCCAATGTAGTTTGAAGGGGAAGGAGACAGATGTGAGGGAACTGACGGCCACGTACAACCAGAGTGGGAGCAGCCACTTCTACAGCACGTTTGTCCCTCTCTCTCTCTCTTTCTCTCTCTCTCTCTCTCTCTCACTCTGCCTCTCTCTGACATTTTTTTTCCACATTGAGCCACCAGTCCAGTTGCCGCTTCGTCATTGACTTAAAGAACAAAAGTGAGCAAATTGTTGAAACTCAGATTTTTGTGTTTTCTTGTTGCATTGAAGGTTATTGTTTAGCATGCTTTGATTGAGCTTTAATTTATTGAGGCTTCCATTTTCCATCTTCCAAGTGGAACATAAGCTTAACAGCACAATGAGCCCTACCAAAATGATGTAAATAGAAACAAGCCCATGTACCAACCCTATATGGGTTTGTTGTGACATGTTCCGCAGCTATACAGGTCTATAAATGCTCTAGTCAATAGGGTGCTATACGACTTGACAGTGTATCTGTTAGCAATGCTGCCCCTTAAATGTCAGTCAACTACTGCCATAGGAAACATTTCACACAGAAGTTTAGAAGCCTTTTAGCCAAAAAAAAAAAAAAAAAAGCAAAAGAAAGTATCAAACTTTCCTTTAAAAATTTCAAACAGAGCAAGTGAACAGGGCAGCTTGTGATTGGGCCTTTGACAATGAAGTTGTGATTTTTGGAAATTGGAATAAAGATAACTGTTGCAATGCTATTTGTGGAGTCATAAGTGGCCGGAACAAAGAAAACAGGGAATCTACCCCTGCATTAATAATGCAGTACAATTTGCATTAAGAAAAGTAGAGCTGAAGTTGTGTGGAAGTTCACTTGAACATGTGCAACTTAAGAAAACATGCCACAGATGCTCACATATTTCATCTTGGATAGACAGATGAAAAGCTAATTCAAGTCTGAATATTTCATCAAATATATTTAATGTTTAATTTCAAATAAGCTTTAGCAGTAGACGTAAAGACTTTTTTGGTGACTTGGAAGCCTCCATTTTGCAGTAACAGTTGGCAGCCTCTAATTATTTACATTTGGATCCATCTACATCAGTACAGACTACACACTTATGACAAGTGTTCTAGCACTGTTGGAGATGTTTCCAGTGGGTCTGAAATGGGGGCAGCAGCAGCCTGAGGGTTATAGTGGCAGGCTTATGACCCACGCACCACCACTTTAAATGATTAGAACAGCTGGAAGAAGCTGGAAAAGAGTGTTGCTGTCTCCTCCTTAAAACAACTACTATGAAATTGCCCTTGAGCAAGGCTCTTAACTCCAAACTACCACACTACACACCAGAAAGTTCAGTGAAGTGGAAGTGAGGCAGGTTGCTCCTGCAAAAAAAATTAAAAATAATAACAATAATAATCAAGGAGCGAAAATGATCCCCAAAGCCAGACTGGTTGAAATATGATTAAAATACATACATATGTAAATGCAGTAATATTCTCAAAATACACAGCAACAAGTATATACAGTTAATGCTTTAATCATAAATTAGCAAACATCACAACAGCCAAAAAACTGGGAATGAACCATGGGTGGATGTGGAACCAAAATGGAAATTTCTCCCACTCACAACATATAGGAGAGAGGGAAAAAAACAAAAAACAAAAACACAAATAGCAAAGTGAAATAATATTTCACAAAAATCATTCAGAGAGCTCTGCAGGTGCCATCCTACTTATTTCTGCCTGAAGGGATTTAATGCTTCACTTTTCACAAAGTACATAAGATATGGGGAAGAACAAGTACCTGGTTCTTTAAGCTGAGAGCCCGCAGTGGTGAACAGGTACATGAAAAGTTCATGGCCAAGGTTTAAACTGTGCTTTACGTAAAAGTATTGAGTTACTTTCTGCCCATGCAGTACCTGCAGCAGGGAGGGATCTAGGAGTCCCCATTCTTTCCCAGCACAAGTATGGCAGAGGTTTGGTTTTACTTGTCAGTGATTCTACATGTACAGTGATAAAATATCGAAGATCATGATCATTGTTATTGCAAAGAATGTCCAAGTAATTTAGTGTCATATTTAATATTTGCTTTGGTTCTCTCATGGAAGTTGTCTCCTGCATTTTTAAGGCAGTTTCAGTATCTTTCCAACTTTTTTTTGAGATGAAGACAGCTGTACTTAATTCAAGATAAAGTTTTTAACTGGAATTAAGTGAAATTATGTCACATTTCTCCACTTTTTCTTACTGATATTAAAGGAAACGTTTAACAGGCTTTTCTGCTTACTTGTCAAGAGTTAGATGAGAAGTTTGATACCACTCTCATATCCATCTGTTCATTATTTACTTGGAGCCAGCAGCTTGTTAGCTTACCTTAGCATAAAGACTGGAAACAGGGGAAACAGCTTGGCGGGCTCTATCAGAACGTAATAGATTTGTCATTTTTATACTTAATTTTTCAAACTAATGAGATAGAATGTGTTAATTAGTGAGTTTTAGAGCTGCTGGTGTGAAAACAATTTGCGTCCAAGGCACCGTTTCCAAGTTGTTTAAGTATAGCCAGCATTTTAAGATTTATACACTGTAAAACATTTAACAAGAATTTAGTGAAATCAACTAATCTTTTCTCATTAACTTAATAGAAATATATTAGTTTTATTTCCAGCTGAACATATTTAACCAGCTTAATGTGGGCATACTCTGAGTCTAGTCTAGCTGTTTCTCCTGTTTCCAATGTGTAAGCTAAACTAAGCTAAGCTAAGCTAACCAGCGTATGGCTACAGCAACATATTGAATGGTTAGACATGAGGGTGGTATCAGTGTTCTCTTCCATCTCTCAGCTAGAAAGCAAACAAGAAAACATCCTAAAACTTTAAGTATTTGTTGAATGAATAAAATAGTGATACTGGTTTTAAAAGAGTAATGGTGTAGGCTTCTAATCCATGGCACTCCATTTGACAGCATCTTTGAGAACATCTGCCAGTTTACTGGATGACTGATGTTTCTTTGATCAAAACTACATTTCTTGTGCCATGTCCATTACTCAAAGCAGAAATATGAACATTAACATTCTCCTTCCTCGTCTCACTCTTTCTCACTTGCTTTCTGTACTGGACCTGAACATTATCTCACTTTTTAAATTCTCTGTGTCCATAAATAACTGCCTCCCTCTTTGCCCACACACACTCTATCTCCCTTGACTTTCTTGTTCTTGTCTTTTATTTCATTACACTTTCCTGCCACTTTCTCTTTGTTGCTGTTTCACATTCTCTTCCTGTTTTTTGTCTCCTCTTTTCTCCTGCTTTCCACAGCCATGTGTTTTTTTTTTTTTTTTTACCTGTTTAGGACTGAGGAAGAACCTGTGTATTTGGTGTGTAACTAATCTCTGTGTGCAAACTAACCAATCAAAACATGCTGCATATCTTTTAGTTATGACTGCTTGTATAACCCTAACTATACATCATCATTACACTTACACATTACACTCTATTGGAACCATACACAGTGAGCATCCTGAGTAAAGTGCCATCCTAAGTCTCCACAGCAGCTGTGCTGGTGATGACTCTCATCAGCACAACCTGATACCAAACCTTAAGAGTCTTGTACAGAGATTTCTTACTGATGTCTGTAAAATTGTCCACCTGCAGTGTAGAACTGCTCCAGGTCTGGACTGAGCAGCTGTCTCTGGATAAAGGTGACTCAAGACCACAGCCGTACTCTACAACAACAACTTCCTGCAGTCATCCTCGTAGTACGAGAAGCAAATGATTCTTATCAAATCTACATGACACAAGCTGACTTTATGAACTGTCACTTCCTCTGTCTCTGAGAGGATTGAAGTTGGCGGGCAACTTTTTGAAGACTGTTTAGCATTGCTACGTCATCTTCTACATCTATGTCAGCGTTGAGCTAAGATAAATCCTCCATTATTCTTCCCAGACAAAACTAAAGGTAGTCATTGGGGTATTGTTAGTAATAATCTTTGATTATTGGCAAGAGCTTGTTAAAAAAAAAAAAAAAAACTTTCCATCCAACACAGGCCTATATAAAACTATGGGTCAATAACTTCTCTTTAGCTAAGTGGCTACTAGCGAGCTAAAGGCAAGGCTCCATTGTACCAGTCTGTACATCTGATCACACCACTATAACCAATCCAGGTTTAGACCATGAGGTAGGACCGCCTACCTTCTTAACATACGGACCCAGATAAACAAGTAAATGAATGTAGAAATGCATAAATAAATACAAAAAATACATAGCTACCCAAAACATATTCTTTTTTTCATTTCTGTAATTATGGTTTTTTTTTATTTATGCTTATGTTATTTTGTATTATTATGTTGTACCCAAATTTATGTTTTACATCCTTATTAGACAGAGAGAATAGACGGGGTTGGACAATGACATTCAACAAAGGCCATTAGTCAGATGCAGATCAGGGATAATGTGGTTCATGGTCAGTCCCTTAACCTCTGGGGCCAGAGGTTCTCAGAGTTTTGATGATTAAGTGCCAATTTAGGGAGCCAGTAAAGGGAAAACGCAAACAAAAAGTTATTCTTATTATAATTACTATTATGAATTTGTTACCACATCAACATGACTTCTATGACTTCTGTTACTTGTGAGATTTGTAGGGCTGATTCCCTCTGGTCACAGTTATCTTGCTGTCTGCCTCCATCTCTGTCACACTCAATTTGTCTGACTCTATCTTCCCCAGCAGCACAGGAAAACCTGAAGAGACAGAGAATGAGAGAGAGATACTCACTTCTGGCACTTTTACAATAGGAGCTTGCATACAACAATAACACATTATCATTATTATTGTTACTACCATCATTATTAATAACAATGGTAAGTCACAGTGATTATGAATTTGTTGTAATATCAACATAACTTCTCTTACTTGAGATTGAGATTTGTGCTGACTCCCTATGGTCTCAGTTGTCTTGCTGTGCAGCTTCATCCTTGTCGTTGCAGTCAGTTTGTCTAGCTCCATCTTCCTCAGCAGCGCAGGTGAACCTGCAGAGAGATAAAGTGAGAGAGATTTTCACTTTTTCCTCTTTTGCATATACCACAATAACACATCATCATTATCACCATTATAATTGTTATTGCTTGTGATAAGTCACAATCATGAGTATGTGACTACATCAACATAACTTCTCTTTCCCGGTGCTCTTCATTTATCATGCTAGCTCCCCCTCACCACAGTTTTCTTGACGTCCGACTTCTGGCAAATGGGCGTCTGTCTGTCTGAATCTCAGTTTGGATCTGTTGATGGTGGAGAAGGTTTTCTCACATATATCTGTGCCTCTGAACAGGGGAGGCCATACCCATGGCATGTTAGCTAAGTGCAGGGTAAGCCAGTGGACAAAGTCCTCTATAGACCCTGATGAGATTCTTTTCTTGAAATGCTGCATTTTCCTCTGAGCTCTCCTGCAGGTTGATGAACTGTACTTCAGTAGCTTGATCTTTGGGTGCACATTTGAACGGATCTTGGAAATGATTAAATGACTTGTTGTGTTCCCTAACATCTAAAAAGCAGCGATGAAATTATTCTTCCAGTTTTCTTATCTGAATGCAGGGGTTGCAAATGGCAACACCAAATTCAGCCTCAGACTGAAATCATTAGCTTTAGCAAAAAGCCCCTGTGTGTGTGACAGAACGTAATTCCTACAACATATTGTTGTGACATTCATGCCAATAAAGCAAATTTGAATTGAATACCCATGATACTCACGGAGGTGCCACTAGCTGCCATGCAACCAGCAGCTTTTTACAAGTTGTCATTCCTATGACCTGACAGATGCTTGCTGGGGGGTGGAGTGTGATAAACGTAGGCTGTAGTAACGACCCTCTTTTCCCATCATGCCTGTACTGGAGAGGTCACCATTCAGTCAGCCCAACTAAACCTGACAAGTACTGCTAAATTGATCTACACTTGACCCAACACCCAAAGCACGTACTCATCTACAATTTGTTTTAGGTGAAGCAGTGCAGAAGTGCCAAAGGGCTGAATAAGGTGAAATATCCAGTTTTCACTTTGAGCTGCCAAATTTAATTGAAACCTGTTTCCTATTTGTTCTTCTTCTGTACTGGACACAACAATGCAAGACAAAGAGAATTTCAAGGCCAGTAAGATATCGAACTGTCACAGCGATGCTTGGGCCCGCTTTCTTTCTTCCCATCAGGCGTTGCACGCAGATGATTCCCCCAGTCAAATAGCGGAAGGGAGAATTTATTCATAGATTTCATTTGAAAATAATCAAACCCTGAGCCTTAAGCTTTTCTTAACAAGATTTTTCAGGCCTGTTTTGAATCATGAAGCTTTATTTGATCCCATGGGGTTCAGGTCTGCAGGTAATAAATAAGAGTTTTATTTCAAGGTTTACCCAGCAGTCCTAGGTGCTGTTTCAGGAGCATTTACACCCATATAAACATGACAAAGAATATATCTGAAAGAAGGACTACAGTTCACAGAAAGGCCTCAAAAATCATCCTTGCTATCAAGAAAAACACAAGCATGAAAACAAAGGCTACTGATGAACATAACCCTCTCTTTGTTTGGAGTGTTGCAGTTAAACAGAAGTCACATGAATATGGAGAAATATGTTAAACAAACGTGCTCAGTGTGATCGAAAATGGCAGCTGCAGTAGATTCCCCACTGTTACAATTTTAATGTGTGAATGAATTAAATACGGAAAGGACCAGCAGCGTTTGAAAAGCATATTCTAGTACTTCATAGTTTATGTATGTTCTTGTTCTGCATTTTTACCCAAGCACTGTATAGTATCGATGCACAGGGTTCAAGTATGTTGAAGAATGCTAATGCTAAATGGATATGTTTCATTTAATGAGTGATTTCATCCAACACAGCAAGAAAACAATCAAGAAATCAATCTCTGAAAGTGAACATCCTCCAGCAGTGGTGTGTTATTTTAAATTTCTGTTTAAATAATCACTCTCTGCATGCAAGTAAATTATTGCTGACCAAATGGTCAAATGTTCAGAGAAACTGTTTTCATCAACAGAATTTAGGTTATCTCATCCCTTTTCTAATGAGTGTCAAACAACTGTCACTAACAAACACAAACATTTGATTTTCTTGCACCCATTCTTGCTTCCAATCAGGTGCATATGTGTGTATATAGTATATATACAGTTTTGGAGCATCTGCAAGGCTGGATGCAATGTAGGGTTCTGGTTAGGCTTTGATCTGTAGGGACCCAAGTAGCTGGTAAAGTCTAGACAGTTGAGGTGAAGTGTGCACACTTGGGTTGGGTTCTAATGATTGTGAATAACCTGTGGGCCAGTTTTTGCTCAGTTTGGGAGGGACAGTCTTTGGGCAGCTCTTTGCGCCAGAGTCCAGTAATAAAATAGACATATTTACTTCTGTATTTTTGTTTGTTGGAAGTGTACTACAGGACAAAAAGCCTTTTCTCATTACAGCACTTAACCTATAGTGAATCAAAGGCAAATTCTGTTGCATTACTAAAGATAAGATACTTATTGCAGATAAATATGCGTCTTCTCTACAATCCAGTAGCACTGATGTATATATACCTTAAAGATAGCCAAGCACAAAGTGAAATGCTGTGCCATCCAATAAAATGACACACTTATAATTACACACTTTTGTCACCATCAACTCCTCTATAATTATCTATGTCATCGTTCCTTCTTTTTCTTTTTTCTCACAGAACGAACTGAAGCTGGATTTTTTTTCCTTATTATACAACATTGTAAATTTAAGATATCTAACATTTAAAACACCAGCTCAGGGCTCTCTCACAACCGTCTTTAAGCTGTGCTTCCTATTATGTGGTAAACCAATAGCAAGATTGCTGATGTTCCCTCCTCATCCCTCCTCATGCTGTCCTTGCCTCTGGCAATATGCAAACTCATTCAAAGTACCCTAATCATTAATTTCTCCATTCTTGTTGCCCAAGGTCCTCACTGATTGTGTCATGAGTGATAACACAAAATTAAAACTTATCCAAAATAATAACACAAAATTGTAATGCGGATGCCGCCTACAGAAACTCAAACAGAAGATTTAAGAATTGTGACAGTACAGGACGACGTAAAGATGAAGAAGTGACACAATGAGCAATTAGCATCACAGGTGGAGATAAAATGAAATATGAATCTAATATGAAACAAAATATCAGGGATTACTAAAGGCTTTTGTACTTTTATTGTTGACTAAAGAAATGCAGAATACATTCTGTCAGTGTATAAAGAAAAATCTTTTTTTTTTTTTTCAGAAAACTTCTGAAAAAAAATCTTTCTTTCTGAAGTTTACAAATTCCGATCGATGTTTTGAAAGAATGTGAGTTACTGGAGCATCTGGTTTTCCTCAATAACATTCCAGTAAAAAGTCATTTGGTTGGTGATATGATGATACACACTGAGAGCTGATATACAGTTTCTGTTTCTGCTTCTATAAGATTTTCATAAATGTGATGAGGTACATAGATTTGTCTTCCAAGCAGACTTTACCGTTTTCATTAGATCCAAAAACTTCCATATCCCACTTACTTACATATCCCATATTATGAAATGACTGATTTGCCCATATAGATTTATTTTTCTTTAAGGAGTACTCCAACATTGTTATTTGTTGTTTGATGTGTGTAGCCAAACTTAACCCTTGGTCTTGCCAAGCATTGAAAGTCCAGTTCCAGGAAACAGTTCCAGTGTGTAATCTATCTGCTTGTTTAACCAAATTATCTTGTGTTTGTGTAATATATCATACAGTCTGTTAACGTAAGACACCAGTAGAGCTGTTGAAATGTTCCTCACTGAGCTAAGCTAGCTAGTTTCTTTCTTTGTCTTCCTGGCAAGCTAGAATAAATTATAAAGCAGTATATCCATATATCAAAATGTAAATCCTTTTTACAAATGTAATTCCCTTTATCTAAGGATTTGTAGGCTTGAACTGAAATGTTTGCATGTGTGGATCTGTGACTATGCTAATATAGGCATCTATGCATTTCAGTCACTTTACACATACATATGGCTACGTATGTATGGCTGTGTGTGTGTGTGTGTGTTCAGTTGGTACGTGTGCGCATGAATATGAACGTGCATTGTGAGAAAGCCATCATCTTTCACAATACAAACCAATTTCTCCCAATAAGGCAACAGAGAGGCACAGTGAGATGAAGCCTTCCAGTCCACAAACACAAAAGTCATGCACAGACACACTCCTCAAGGTCAGGATGTAAAGGGACGCACTGAGCTGTTTCACTGTGCCATCTGTTTGCCTTTTACACTGATCAGTGACAACATTAGAACTGGTTTCACTGGTACTTCTGGAATACAGTAGGCTATATATACTCCATATGTGTATATGTATGTGTGTACTATACATATTTACAACTGAAAGAGTAACAAGAGTAACATTAAATTATGAAATCACCTCTGGCACTGCAACCTTACAAACACATAACACAAACATAACCAACATTGTGTGTGTGGGTTGTGAAGGGCAGACACAAACATGCACAAGGTATGGCCTTGTTCTCGGTTTTTATCTTCACGTCACACACACACACACACACATTCTCATCATAGAAACAGTTTGCCGCTTCTGCCAATGCCCACAGCCAATAATTGAACACCATTAAATGTAGGCGCAGTGACTTGCTGAGTGGGAAACTGTGTGTGTGTGTGTGTGTAGGGGTGTGTGTGGGTGTGCGTGTGTGTGCGCTTGCTTTCTTATGTGTGTATAATAGGTTATGTACATATCTCAAATTTCATAGGTTCTTCAGCTTTAGCGAGAACTTAAACACACGTTGTCAGTAGTTATGAGGTTGTGTGTTACAGCCATGCATTGCAGGAATTCTATTGTTTAAACTGTGTGAGTTTAAACAATGTGAACAGTGTGAGTTGTATAGGCTGTTCTCTGTCATCTATCTTGTATCATGAGTGTGTATTTGGAGCTAAAATCTAAATCTGTTTACTACAGGATTGCAGATGGTGTGGGGGAGATGGCAAAACAGACAGAGAGAGAAAAAAAAAATCTCAGTAAATCAGAAAATGTAAGACTAGACATAGAGAAGCAGAGGAACTAGACAGCAGGAGAATCTATCAAGTAAATATATTTATGTCTTCCAGCCAAATTGATGCCTGCACAGTTGTGTTGCAGCTCAACAGCCTCAGCTGAGCTTGTGGGTTGGACACTGTTCATGGATGTGCTCCATAGGCGCACAGGGCTTTAATTTGAATGAGTTTTTCTCAGTTTTCTTGGAGTTGCTGCCTGGTTTGGATTTACACTGGTTTTCTTGCTTACAATCTTGTTGGCACCTTGTGTAAAGAATGGTTGAGGGATGGACTCTGAACCAGTCAATCTCCAAGCAGTGTGTTTTTGTGCATTTAAAATTAGTTTTACATATTCATACAATCATAAAATAAAAAAAAAAAGGAACTGTGTCCCTGAAATAAATACACTCTCTCCAAGCCTCAGTAACCCAACCTTTCATCGTAGCTCTATACTAAAGTCTGACCTGTAGTATTTAGTACTTACTTTTCATGTAACCCTGTTTCTTAGAAATTTCATTTCAATGTAACTTGTTTTCCTAGTTATGCTGTAGTGGCAACATAATCGCTTCTTGGTTCAGAGGCTGAAGTTGTGTGAATAAATACTACAGTTATGCACCGCACCGATGTCTCAGGGAAGTGGCTGGGGTGGATGGCAGGTGTAGAAAGTTTGATTTGATTAATTTAAAGTGGCAGATGTGACTAAATAAAATCAAAACAATGTGACAAACACTAGATTACATGGAAGACCACCAGAGAATGGGGTGTAGGTGCATGTGTGTGACTGTTAGTGTTAAGCTTGGGACTAACCTAGAGAGATTAGCTGAAAACCTACAAAGACTGGACGAACTATGCATAAAGGTCGTTTTTCATTGACTTGCACAGGTGTTTTAGCCTTGACGGTCAGGAAGGAGTGTAAAGTGTACCACTGGAGGAGGAGGTGTTCACCAGGATTGTTTTTTTCCCCACCTCAGAGAAGAATTATTACTACTTAAAATCCTATAACATGATCCAAAATATATAAAAGACTCACAGAATATCAAAAGAATAAAAATAATCCAAACATCAGACTGTATAAAATGTTATAGATAACATTTTGACATTGACAGATCTGTCATCCACGGTTTTCTGAGCTCAATCAAGATCTATTCATAGTGAGAAGTCCTGCTGCTTCTGACAAATTAGTGACAGTGATATAGTATATTTCAGAGAAGAAATTTTAAAAAATGACAGGAAAATCTTTAACTGTACTCCCAAACAGCTTTTAATAAATTAGAAATTAGAAAATTTAAAAATATAGAAGTATGTTTATGGCCGCAACAGGAAAAGAGAAGAAGTTAAGGAGAGATAGACAGAGGAAGGAGACAGCTCTTTATCCTTGACTGTTTCAGTGCTGCTGAGCCTGTTGTATTGTCTGTTCCAGATACTGGTACCGCTTTAGGGGATGGACACACACACACACACACACACACACACACACAAAAACACTATGCACTCACACTACCACAGCCAGAAGCCATCTCCTAACTCACACTGTTTTGTGGCCCTATAGAGAATTAATACCCGCACAATAAAAAGCTAATCATCTAATAAAACAACAGACCAACACTTGATTTATTCCTTCAATAAAATCCCCCAACTCTTCCGTAAACAATGTAAACAGAATGTATATAATTGACTTGCTGTGAGCTAGTTGTGCTGGTGAAGGATGGTTTCTGTGGGAAGGATAAATAAATTTTGCTTTAAAATTACCATAGGAAAACACATGAAAAAAAACGTGCATGCTGCTGCTTCTATTTTATGATGAGATTACGACGTGATCTTTTTAATATCCTTGTAAAATAAAGCGCATATCTTCAGACAATAGCAGGTCAATGATGAGTTATCTCTTCAATAAAATTCAAAACACTGCTCTTGTCACAACAAAAATTAATCTGTTAAAATGACTCAGTTAATTTAAGATGAATGATTCATGATATGCCGTCATACTCATAACTTCATAATATGCTTTTTTTATATGGATTTTGAAATTATATCTTTGAAAATGATGAAAATGATTTGTTTTAATGAGCCTGACTCTCTAGGTGACACAGTCCATCTTTCATTTGGATGTTGGGCTTGTTTCTCTGGAGCTGGGCTCGGAACAGATGAAGGCTCAACAATGACTAAAAATCAGTCTCCAAATTATTCTGGCAGAACTGATTAATTTGGTTGTGTTACGCTGCCAAAGCCTCCTCGACTTCTGCAATCACTAAAAATTTGATGATGTAAGTAAGGCCACTGACAATGAGGAATTGGTTTTTGTGCCATTTTTGAATCATCATTTAAAACCAGAACTGGAAGATGAGAATGACTAGGCGAGCTCAGGCAACACAAGCTCTGAATGGTTCCAACATTCAAGACACCATCCAAGTAGTGAATCCAAATGGAGTCACGACTGATGAGGGACTCTCATCAGTTACCTCCTGTGCTTAACCTAGCTTTAGAAATGCTTTAATACTTTTTTTCTGCCTAAATGGCCAACTGAGAAAGCCAGAGGGATCTCACAAGCATTGCACTTTCCCAGAAAATGTTGGCATTCAGGTGTTGTGACCATGGCTGGAGGAAAGGAAAGAGGTTCAATGACTTTCAAAAGCTGATTGATGCTCTAAAAGTCTTTAGCTTGTACAGAAACACTTCAACCACAAAGCTCACAAAGTGGTGCGCGAAACCATGCAGCAGTGACAGAATATGCAATGAGAAATATGAATGACTTTGGAAAGAACATTTTCTGTCATTTATAAATGATAAAAGTGAAATGAAGTTATAAATATAGCTTTTGTGTGTGTGTGTGTGTTTTAATATAGTCAGTGCATTCTGAAAAGGTTAAAAGAAGTTAGATTTTAGAATCCGCCCTTTGTGTATTTGCCTTCCACAGTAGCTCAACTACAACCAGTACAGTGAAACACAAAGAGGGAATATCCTCTCAAAAGTAACTAAGAGATTCCCACTTGATTTGTATAATTTAATCTGCTGTATCCTCAAATTTCAGGTAGTTAGTTTAAAAAAAAAAAAAAAAAAAAAAAAAATTCAGAGAGTGAGGACTGCTGTAGATTTTGACCATGATCCCTTCCACTGGCATTGCTCTGGGAGGAAATCTCTGCACATCTAATATGAAAAAGCAGGCACTGCTAAGACCAGTAACTATGTTGATATACTGTACATATGGGCATTACAGTATTGTATTAAGAGTTTAAATAAATCTGCACCTATATTCTAACATATACAGTGTTTACATACACTGGTGTAACAGTTACAGCATGATTTTCACAGATTGCACCGCCATGTGTTGCCTCCATCTCTACACTATTTAAAATGAATTCTGGGGGTTTTCAATGACAACAAACATGCCATGGCAGCTAAGAGCACTATGTAGATAACAAATGACTTAAGGCGTCTCAATCTGCCTCTGCCATGGCGAAACGCTGCCTCGGGTTTGTATACATCTCTCAATGTAGACATGCCAAGGCTCCAAAGGAGCATTAGAATCCACTGATCCAAAAATATGAGCATGGCAGTGACACAGATTAGGTTGTTTACTTAACTTTGAAGCTATTTAAGGGGAAATCAACTTCATCCTGAGTTGAAACAATTCCAGCGAACACGTGCTACAGCTCTCTGTGCCTCAGACAGCAGCGCCGTCGCTGATTGGTGATGATGCGTCATGCTTTGACAGCGCTAATAGAAGCAGGGTCATCAGCTCATGATATTAAACAGAGGAAGACAACATAAAGTCACAAAACTATCATTGCAATATTTTAGGAATATTGTGTCTTTAGTATGGTAGTTAATGCGACATAGGAAAATGGGGTATGAATATATTATTAGATGCTGGTTTGCTGTTTGCCAAACAGTAGGTGAGTTAGCGACTAGCGACTTTCAGTGCAATTAAAGAGCCAGATATTTCTCTCTAATGACTAACACACAGATTAAGGAGTGTGAATACAGGATGTACATTCAAAATTTGGACAGAGACACGACTCTGGATGAATACTAACGTTGCTCTGTGACTGCTGGATGTGAAAATGTTTGCTGCCGCAATTAAATTTTCCTCCTGGGATCAGGAAAGTAAATTTAATCTTGTCTTATCTTAGCCTAAAGAATTTTAAGAAAGTTCCCACAGTCCAACTTGTCTTCAAATAAGCAGTGTAAAGTCCAAATATATTGAATTTGCAATAAAATAAAATGGCACAATTCTCACAATTTGAGAAGCAGGAAACAAAGCATGTATAGTTTTTTTCCCTGATAAATGCCTTAAACAGTCAGTTGATGTTTACATATATTTTTTTCCTGTAAATCAACTCATCGTTTAATCGTGTCAGACTTAGCTTGAGACAATAAGCAAGCACCATGAAGCAAGTTACAAAGACGTGTCCCCAAGTGGCCAAAAAAAAAAAAACACATTCTAAAATGAATCTTATCTGTTACAAACTCTGATGATTTGGAGCGATAACCACTCCATGTATTTGTGTACTCTAACTGGTCCTGTGCATGACATTTGATGTACATGCATGTTGAATGTGACATTTGAGAAAGTAGACAACCTAATGACTCATAGTTCTTCTCAAAAATAAACTGCCACTTATTCTTTACATGCTGGTTTGTTTGATGATGTAAGTGTATGGTGAAGTTTCTCGTGGTAAATGGATGCACTGGATGAACTGCACTTTTAGTTTAATGGACAAGGCTCTCTACAATTTGCCTCTTATCCAGCCATTCACATACCAATGGCAGTGGAGCTGCCCACTGGAAGCAACTTGGGATTCAGTGTCTTACCCAAGGACACTTTGACATGTGGACAGGAGGAACTGGGGATCGCCAGCTGTGCGATTAATGGACGATCCGCTTTACCTTCTGATCCACAGCCACTCCACCACCATTTTCTAGTGTATTTCCTACAGAGTAGACATTGTGAGGCATATAGCTGCACCCAAAGACTTGTCACTACACTGTTTTACTTCAAGTCGTTATCTGTATTAACACGTTTGACCAGTCGCTACAGGTGTCATACACCTACAGGTGATCTGCGGGATTAACACCCTGAAGTGATTCTTGTTGTAGCACCATGGTGCTCTGGCTTCTCAGGATGTGCCCTCAGAAATAAGAGATAGCACTGTGTTTCCAGGCCAGTAACAGGTGTCAAAACCACAGGTCACTCACAGCTTCCTCAGGCCCAGAGACACGTGCCCAGAGACACCAAACGTAAATGTAAAATTATGAAGGAATTTTTTTGAGCACCATGCACACTCAGAAGAAATTTAAATGATCACAGTTTAGGTTGATTTGGCCTGAGGTATGTTTCAGACCTCCGATCAGAATGTGCAGTTAAAGAAATTTGAGGATGAAAAGAGAGATATATTAATTGCTACTAAGTTGGTATATAAAGATGTTCAAGTCCTCCAGCCTTAACGACCATATAGGTTGGCTGTTTCTGATACGACCCATAGGAGCATTTTCCAAATTACTACCACCAATGTCCTCTTTACCTTATCTTTTAAATGTTCTTTGAAGTAATGTTACAGCAACACTTTAGGTTCTGATGACTGGTTTTCAAATTTATTTATTCAGTTTCATGTCATCTTGTGCTCATTTTATTTTCTTGCAATGATTTTTTTAGTTTTTATATTTATGTGAAGCATTGGTGACTGCATATTTGCTTGGGTATTGAGGCCCACAGAGGGCAGGACGGTGGTGCAGTGGTTAGCACTGTTGCCTGGGTTCCAGGTTCGAACCCCGGTCTGCGCTCTTCCGTGCAGAGTTTGCATGTTCTCCCTGTGCCTGCGTGGGTTTTCTCCGGGTACTCCGGCTTCCTCCCACAATCCCAAAAACATGCACATTAGGTTAATTGGCTAACTCTAAATTGCCCGTAGGTGTGAGTGTGTGTGTGCGTGTGTGGTTGTCTGTCTTTGTGTGTCAGCCCTGTGATTGACTGGTGACCAGTCCAGAGTGTACCCCACCTCTCGCCCATAGTCAGCTGGGACAGGCTCCAGCTACCCGCGACCCTGACAGATTAAGCGGTATAGAAATGGATGGATGGAGGCCCACAGACTGAGCAGTATCACTGGATTTTGTGCATTGAAAAACATTGTGTTATCTCATTAATGTGTTAGAATGTTAACATTTTGACTAAATCCACATTTATTTATTTTTTCTGAAGCTTTTAAATCATTGTTGAATCCAGCTTTCTTTTCATCAAGTGTTTACATCTGTCTTTTTTGAAGATAATTTGGAATTTATTCTCCAGTGTCTGTTACTCTCTTCTAAGTGGTCAGATAAGTATAATTGGACAAATGTGTCGTGATCTGCTTCTGTGTTACATCTTGCAACCAGTTTGTGGTTCAGGTGGAACACACAGGTGTGTTTTACATACAGTCCTGCCTGGTGAGGCTTTGGACTTGACTTTGAGGATTAACGCTGTGTTGTGTTGCATTAGTTCTTAAAGGAAGATCTGGTTGATGTCAGCTGGAAACGGAGATGCAGGACCCAGTGGTGTGACACAAAGAATATCCTGGGCCACACACACACACACACACACATTTAACACCCACACACAGCTGGTGGCTTTTTGCTGGTGTGCGCACATATACCAATACACCATTTCTCAGGGGAAAGCATAAGTAAATTTGCTTCATAAAACAGATGGTTTAGAAGCCTGAGAGTGTTTCTCTCTTACTCTACGTACAGTATGTCCTCCTCTCTCAATCAATTCCATGCTTTTGTCTTTTCATCAGTTTCTCTTTTTCTGCACACCGTTAGTTCCCCTCATTCCCCAAACAGCAGATGATCTGACATTGTTATTGAAGTCTTTTTTTTTTCTATTTTTTTTTCCCTTTACAGAGGAGAGAACTAAGTGGAGCTCTGGGATATTTCTTCTTTCAAAGGCATCACATCCACACCTCAGGGAGAGAGAGAAAAATAGAGGAGAAGGAGGGACGGTAAAGGAGGATACAGTTCCAACAGATGAGAGAGAAAAAAAGGAAGACAGGAGAAGGAAGAAAAAGAAAGACATGATGATGATGATGATGTTGGAGTTTCTCTTTAGAGAGAGGCGTGCAGGCCTCTGAGATATTTGTTTTCCAAAGTGTACCTCTGAGCTTTAGGGAAGTAAAAGCAGATGAGAAGAGGAATGAGGGAAAGAGCGGTGGAGGGAAAAGAGAGGATGAGAAAAGGGAAAGGATAGCCTGATAAATTCTTCAAACTCATTGCCAAATAGTTCAGGGCCTGTATTTATCAGGAGTCTCAGAATCTCTCCCTAATATTCATAGTGTGAGTTGAGATGGGAGTAAAAACACTCATCCCTGAAGAGTAGTACTTGAATATTTCTGCATTTAGAACTTGAGATGACATTTGTAGTTTTCTTGACAATGCAGTTTGGAGCATTGGATGGTGCTGGAATTGTACAAATTGTACGAAAAAGCATCATTGTAGTATAATCTAGATTGTGAGTGCTACAATATTATCCAAAAATAAATAAACAGCCTAAATCTCTCAATGATATTTCCCAGTGAGGAATTTGCAGTAGGTTTTAAGCAAACATTGGCAAGCCACTTGTGTTGCTTAAAGGGCCGCTCTGCCAAATTTACAAGGTCAGTTTACCAGTCAGAGGTAGAATCACTCAGCCTGTGAAAACAGTTGTGTAATGTCCTCTGGGATTTCCGAGAAGAGTCCATAATGTCTGAGAAATCACTCACAGGATCACTGGATGGTTATCTAGAGTTAGGCTTGACTGCAAAGATTTGAGAGAAAACCTGACTTACGAACAGGGGCAACGAGTTTCAAACATAAGGGCATTTATAGAGTCTAAGAGTCTATTGAGTTGTAGCAGCAGAATTCTGTCCCATAAAAAATCTGATATTGCCTGTTTCCATTCATCCTGTTATTTACGGCCCTCTTGTGGCCACAGTAGGTTATTGACTCTCAAAGCTAGGTAGGCTACCACTACTATCATTTCTGTCTTTCTCACGGGTGTGACCATGTCCGATTGACAAATTCTGGGGCTTGTCAGTCGGTGGGTGCAGAATTTTTAGGGAATCCTGAGATCTTTAACAAGTGACTAGTTATAGCTAGCTACAGGCAAGTGTGCTTGTCAAGCAACCCTTGACTTAGCAGTCAGTTAGGACTGATACTAAGTAAATCCCAGTCTGATATTTGATAAATGCAGGACCAGAGGTACTTGTGGCTTAATGTCTCTTTGTATGATTGAAATGTAGCTGCCAATACTGGTAACAACCTGCACATTACTAAAGCAAGTCCTTGAAACCTGAATATCTTTTTTATGGTTGGTTTGTTTATTAGGAAGTTCCAATAAACCTGTGTTTTGCTTCTACCCAACAGATGGAAATGTACTGAAGTTGCAGTTTGCATTGTGGCATTTTAAATTATAATTTCCTTGGCACTTGGATGGAAATTAACTCAGAAATAAAGAGGAAGATTTTTAAAAAAAATCAAGGAATAGGAAGGAAAAGAAAGATTAGAGACTGAGTAAGGATGAATCTCAAACACACACAAGTAATGTGGCATTTTTACATGCTCATGTTCTCTGAAATTAGGATTTATAAGAGGGCAATATCCCCCTCTTCGCCTTGCCTTGTATCTCATCTTGCTTCACTGAGCTGGATTTATAACTCCAGTACAAACTTGCAATAAAATAAATATTACATTCTGTCTAACGAAGGAGGAGAGAGAGAGAGTTGTAGCCTATATCTGTCAGCTTCAGTGAGGCTGATTTACAGCCCTAATACAGCTGTAATGCAATAAAATCTAGCGTCTGTCTGTGGAAGGTGTCTCTTTGATGGTTTAACTGATGCCTTTGGAGAATCCATCCCTGGAGAGAGACAGAGAGAAAAAACTTCCAAAAAGGCTTTTGAAATAATGGTCTGGGACCTTTGGGGGACCTTGACTGTTTTCTCAGAGTAGTTTATTTTCACAAGTGCTTCATTCACTGGAAATCAGCACATAAAGAACATGTGTTAGGATGACCTTTCTAATTATAGTGCATAAAACATTACTATCTCCCCAGCTGTATAACTGTGGACAGCAACAAGTGGTTTTGCAACACTATGTAGTAAAGGAAGTTATCACTGGTGTGCAGGTGAAGCAGTCATTTACAAAAATGTCAGCAGTTTGCATGCTGTGACTTTAGCATATAGCTCATAGCACCATTTCCAGTACAGCCTCACAGAGCCACTAGAATGGGTTACTGTAGACAGACCTGTCCTGCTATTATCACAGACATGTTTGAGCTAACTGCACTCAGCTGACCCATTCTGTCAAGCTGATAATATTTCATCAGCAAAGGTCTAAAAGGTGTTCAACTGTGCTTGTGTGTAGAATACGTAGTATAGTATATAGTGACATATTGTCAGTTAAGGGTATGTTCCAAGACTGGATTGTGCACCTGTGCACATGCAGCAATGGAAGCTTTTAGGTGTTTTACCAGTGAGAATAAAGCTAGTGTTACCACTGAAGGCTGAAATCTAAGAAGAGCCCCTATGACAAAACGGCAAAGATATTCTCCCAGATTAGAATCAGGAATCAGAAGAAACAAAACAGAAAGGCAGAAAAATACAAAGATTGATATAAAATGCACAGTAGGTTGAATGTGGATTCATCAGACCTGTGTCATATCATCTCCATGAAAGGAGTGTTAATTAAGGTAATTCCTTACTTGCATAGTATTACCTGAAAGGAATGCATGGCTTTGTTCACCTTTCACAAGTAGCCCTTACATCAGTGACTTGACTGAATGCATGTTCAGGTTGTCGACAATGGAGAGGATATCAGAGGAGGCACAATCTTTTAAGACAATGGGATGAAATTGTGTATTCTCCTCAGGAAAAGTGTCACTCTTCGCTGATGATGGTGTCATCAGTGATGTGATCTGAATTTGAATGAAATGACCTTTGGACACTCGCTGTCTGAATTGGGGTTATGAGGCTTGTACAGACAATACTGATCTGTGGGGATTTTAGATGAATTAATTATTGGTGGCTTCGTGTTATACATCTCAAGGATCAACTTACAACTGCAGAATGGCACAAATAAAGGCAGACATAGGTAGGATGACCATGTTATCATACAGTCAGAAGTCATATTCAAAATGTTCAGTTATTCAACACTGTGGTTTATGACTAAGTACTTGCAAAACTAAAGACATTCTTATCAACCTCTCTGTACTCTCTGTATGTTAGCATTGTCAGTGAGTGTGTCAGCATGCTAACATGAGCATTTAGCTCAAATTGTTGTTGTGCCCATGGTATGGCTGTGGACTCTTGGTCTTGACTATTAAAAAAAAAAATAGCCATAGATTTTTCAAGGCCTTAAAAATTGTCCTTGAAAAGCTCTTCAAATGTCTGTGTCTGCCTTGGAATATCAGGACTTCCATCTCAAGAGCTACAGTAACAGCATCTTTAGCAGTTTAGCAGGACTGTACAGGGTTAAATAAATAGCCGAGAGTTGTGGTACAAATCTGGTACTTGTTTATGTGTAAATAATTTAGACTAACTACACGTTAGCAAGATAGCTGGCAGCTAATATAACTAGCTAGTGACATACACACTGTGCAACTAATCTACATTACACTAAACACAAAAAAAACATCCCTGGTTTAACCCATGATATCACTAATGAGATCAGGAAGAGCATAAAAGCAGGAAGTGTTTGGTTGTCGCTCCCTTTAACTCATCTGGAAAAGCATAGAGTGTGTGGTCTGTTGGATCAAAGCAACCCAGCGTTTCACTGAAGAAGCTCAAGATTGAATTAGTAGAGATGGCAAAACAAGGCTTACTCAAAGTGTTTAAGCATTGGAATAATTTGTATCGCAGAAGGATTCCTTACTCGCTGCCCTAGCACATGTTGCACCACTTTGTTCTATGCTGAATCCAAGAAGGATTCTTACACCTCTTTGTACTTTTTTTATTAACTGCAGTTAAATTATGGGCATTATTTGGTGTGACTGCTAGGTTAGCTTTATGCTTTACAGTATGTCACTGGGTACTGAGAGTGTCTGTGTAGCTGAGAAGTGTAGGAGAGAGAAGAAGAGGCTTTTGTTGATTTTTATTTAGAAACAAATGTTTCTTCACTGTGTTCACTGTTTGGACTTTTTTTTTGGTATTATACCTCCCCTGCCTTGGTGAAAACTCTCTCGCAGGGACAGTGGAGGCTGGCGTGCATAAAAACTGTAGTGCCAACTGACAGAGATGTGGGTAAACATGCTTTGTTCCTGTATTCAAGTGGATAAAAATAAAAATAAAACATTTTATTTGACAGTGATTTTGCTTCACATTGTACCATCTGGAAAAAGTAAATAAATTAATAAATAACACGTTTTATATATATATGTATGTATGTGTGAGCAACAAGCCACAAAATCAGTAATCATTGCATTAAAAAGATTCATTTAAAAACAGAATAAGATGCCCTTGATTGTCTTAGAGAAACCAAGAGTTTTGAATCTTGTATGGAAACGATCATATGACTGCTGAAAACGAGGCCTCATTTGTCAAGGACTGTCTGAGAAACAATTCAAGCTTCAATACTAAGGAATCTGACATATGCGCTTGTGATGGAAATCTTGTGAGCTGCAGGAAGAAGTTTCAGAAAACTTCAGATGTCTGAAGCTGAAGCACTTATTGATGCTCGATGCAACAATGCAAGTTGATACGGTTAATGCCATCAACTCTGATGCTGATGATTCTTTTGGTGCCTAATTCAAAACATTAACTCACTTTTTACCTAACTCATGTTATATATCCCATCTCTGTCCCACTCAGACAGACCCTGTGTACCTAACAGACCATGAGACACTGAGACACAGGCTGTTTGTAATGGCCACTTACTCCCTCAACCAGTCACCCTGCCCATCTTATCTGAGGGCACTTGTGTTCATTGTTAGAAACACATTTGGCTGTTGCAAACGGAGTTTATGGACATCTTTATTTGCATATAGAGCAGGGAAGTGAGATCTGACCACAAGTGGTCATTGGAGACGCATGTGGAGACACATTTTAGAGACATTTTAATGGCAAGTGTGAAGTGATATACTTAGAACCGTCCACTTGTGATGGGATCACCAGAGACGCATGTTTTTGCCAGGTCTGACACTGGGTCTATGTCACAAAACCTGCTGCGTAAGCACTTGTGTTATCTCTTCAACTCCATCGATTTTACACATCAAAGTCTGTTTACAGATGTTGGAGAGTATTACTGCATGTGTGAAAAAAAAGTTGTGGGCTATAAAGCCTTTTCTGGGTCTGGAGGGAGGTGTGTGAAGTCTGATAAATTACCTTGAGTGATGTTACTTGAGTCAGTGTCACTTGGGGCTGAAGATCACAAGTTTCAAAAAGTTGGAAAAAAAAATCCTGGGGTGGTGAGATAGAAAGAAATGAGCTTATCAGACATCTGAAGCCTGCTCGTCATCTCTGCCTGAGGCTAGAGGCTCAAGACTATGTTTGCTATTCCTAGTGCTGGATTCTTGGTGGTCGAGTTGTATTGTGGGTATTGTAGGCCCCAGGTTTTGACAAAGGAGAAGAATGTGTGAAATAAAAACAACTTAGCTGGATCTGCTGCACTGATTTTGTCCTTTTTGAAACTGTCCTTTATGAGTCCAACAATGTTATAGGTGTGCAGTGCTAAATTGGTGAACTACAGGTGCTGTCTGTTCTCTTGTTATATGTTAGTAATTGCTTGAATTCAGCAAAGTTTCTGGGGACCGTCACGATGCTGTTAAGACAGTGGTTAGCATCTGATAAAGAAGGTTAAAATCATTTGCTACAGCAGAGAGATAACCTCAAACCAAGAGCATATCACTGGCAGAACCTTATACATCACTGCTGAATTAGGCCATACGGAAAGAGGTGGGTATACTTAACACATCCCCATATGCCCTCTGCTACACTGGCACCCACTCACATCCTGTTGTAGTACAAATATATGGCACCTGACTAATTTACATGCATAACAGGTCATCTTATTCCCCTCTGCTACCCTCAACCCATCCCTCACTCCCTGCTTTTTTACTTCACTTCCATCATTCATTTAACCCCTATCCATCCATTTAGTTATCTCCTGCGCTCACTCCCTCTCTCTGTGTCTCTCTTTTTCCCTCCATCCATTCATTTCTACCCATCAGGGCTAATCATTTATCTCCATTTGAGGTGACAGAAAGTTCAGCCCCTCAAAACAAAATCTCCCCCTGCTCATCCTTCTATCTGCATTCTCTCTTACTCAATCCCTCAGCATTTTTCACCTGTCTTTCCATCACTGCTATCGCTCAGTCTTTGTTCCCATTTACTCCTCCCTCTCCCTGTCTTCTTCATCTACTCTCGCCCCGTCTCTCCCATTGTACCTAAGCTGTGTTCAGATAGACAATAGCTTTCGCAGAAAGTCCTGCCTAAAAGCTCCTGCGTAATCTGGCATAAAAACAAAGCTGACTGTAATAGTTGCAGGCTTTATGAGCTCCGTGATTTTTTCTTTGACACCACACAACTCTAGTCAGCTACAGATGTTATAGTACAGCTTTAGCCTCTCCTGTAGTAACATGTTGTTGTGATTTGTCTTGGTGTGAATTTAGTCACTTCATCAGCAGCAGCAATTGGCTTTCTACACATATGACTTCATATTTTTGAAACAACATGCTGCCAAAGTGCACAGTCAGGGAATGAATCCTGTAGTACTTCAAGTTACAGGTGTAGGAGGCTCATTTATTTGTGGGAGTGCCCATTAAATCTGCGTGATATATCTGCATGCAATTTCCAACTAACATGTACCATGTGTCCCTTGCAATTTATACATTCTAACGTTTTATTACATGATGTGATATTATATTATTTATTTATTTATTTAACATATACAAATTCTGTTTTCGAGCACTTTATTAAATATAAAACATATGTGTTTCCAGGTAATGCCTTATACATATTGCAACATGCTGCAGCGTCCATGTTTTTTCAAAATGAGTGATGTTTATTGAACAGGATCACTTACAGTCAAAGTCACTCAAACATTCTGAAATGCTTCGGGCTAAAGGTACCTATGTCTATATGCAAGAGGACAAATCAGTGTGTGTGTGTGTGTGCGCGCGTGAGTGAGAGCACCTGACGTGTGTTGGGTGTGAGCATCCAGGCGGGATATTGGATATGATGATGGTATATTGGTTCCTAATCCTCAGGGGAATTTAATGCATCTGGTGGTGAGTTCACATCCCTCCCATCCGCAGAAAACTGTGTCATCTGAACTGGTTACAGGACTAAATGAATCCTACTGTAGGAAATACTGCAATGCAAATGAAAAACGTGCAAGAGTTTGAAGCAACAAAATGTGTCCACCAAACACCATAAAACCTTACCCTTATTTTTATTTTCTTTACCTTAAAATTTCATTGTGTTACCCATTTGATAACAGTGAAATCACAGTATTTTTCATGTGATTTTTTTTTCCACATAAAGTAAACATTTTAAGGGTTTAGGAACCTTTAAACCATGCATATAATTCTTTAAAAATCCATTGATTATCCCCTTAAAATCCTATCAAAAATACCTTAATGTAATCACTATTTGTAGGTAAATTATTGTACTCATAAGAGTAAAAATATCAAATGATTTGGTTCTTATCATTTAGGCTTATGTCATATTTCCCCTTAACAACATCACTGCACCATTTAGCAATTGTGAACTGTTGAGGATAAAAAAAAAAACAAAAAAACGAGACATTATCAAAGTCAGCTGCAGTCTGAATGCAGAGATATGAACTAGCTAATTTGATTCTTAAGGTTTTGTTTTTTTTCTGAATCTGGTGAATTCAAA
The DNA here is from genome assembly GCF_017976425.1 of Toxotes jaculatrix. Lineage (NCBI taxonomy): Eukaryota > Metazoa > Chordata > Actinopteri > Toxotidae > Toxotes > Toxotes jaculatrix. The sequence continues at coordinate 5,394,040 of NC_054403.1, forward strand.
TGGTTTTAGTTTTGCCTTTTACGAACCTTAATAAAATCTTAATTTGATAATCAAAGGATAACGGGTTTTAAGGGATTTCAATTTTGTCTTTTCAAATTAATGGAAAAATGAAGGGAAATCTGTCTTCTATACCTTAATGTAAATTCAAGATGTCTGGTGTATTATCAGGGATACATTAACGAGTCATTCAGGGCATTTTAAGGTATTTGTGGAAAGTTCAATTTGCCATTGTGTTCAGAATTGAAGAACTTTTTCTTTAAAAGCAATGACCATTCTCCCATTGGCATCAATTTATTTATTTATTTCCCTAACTGATTCATATTAGCTTTGTATCACCCAGTCTCATGATTTTAAATCAGTGAATAATAAAGCAGATCAATAGGTCAATAGATGAAATCAGTTTTTTGGGAGATGACAAACACTAGAATTGAGGGCAACTGGACTTGGTTGTACATACTTGAAGACATTTCACCTCTCATCTGACCTCTTGGATGAGAGGTGAAACATCTTCAAAACATATAAACTAGTTTTCACTGCGCATGCCTTATACAGTAATTTAAACCAATTCACTCTGATGCATTTCAGGTTTTCTGTCATAGGTTTAGGATTGCCTTCTAGAGCTGCCTTCCTTTTTTTTTTTTTTTTTTTGCTTGGCTCAAAGATGTATGTTGCTTTGAATGGGTCATGGAGCAAAACTGTATTATGCACAACTAATATCCTTCTTATTAAAATGTCTCATCAAGCATGACATACTACTTCCTTTGCTTTGACAACAGTCAGTCACATATGTGTGTGTGTGTCCTTAGGTAGAAGTATTAAAGGTGCTTTGATGTGAGAGCATCACTGCAGTAAACCATCAGGAGTATATGGTTATATGGTGGCATGAGGACTATTGTGGAATAAGTTGAAGAAAGATGAATTTGAAGTAAAACAACAGATTGTCAGCTTTTATGTGGAGGTTTTCAGGAGCCTCCATAACACATATAAATAACACATTTTGGACACATTGCCCACTCTTACTTTATATTTTGATTGACTGTCACTTCTTTTGACGAAGGACTGTTAGTTTTCACTGTACAGTGTGTCAAACTGATTGACAAAGCTTTTCATAAAAGGACTGACGACATATGACAGTTAAAGACTTGCATGTGCAATTACAACCTATTAAGATGTATTCCTGTCCAGCTTAAGAACAGTCCATCAGTTACTTTGACGTGTATTTTGAGTTAAATGAGATCTAATTCACTGAGGCTCATCGTGTCTACTGTTTGTCAGTTTTGTTTTCAGCTACGTTAACAACTTGGACCTTGATAATATTTGTTGTGCTGTTCCTCTATCAGGTCAACATTTTGGTCAAGACTGAAATATCTTTGCCATGGATTGCCATGGAATTTGGTTCCCAGAGGTTGAACCCCTGTGGCTTGTTGATCCACTGAATTTTGCTCTAATACAAATAAGAGGCTAATATGACATACTGCTATGCTAAGATTAGCTTGACGTAAGAGACCCTTGTGTGACACCTGTAGTTAAATCGTATTTTGGTAAAGAATAGGAAAATAATGAGACAGGCAACAGGTAGTGTGTCCTTCACTTGCTTCTGCCAGTTTTCAGTGTGTTTCCATCCACCTATGCACTTAGATTATTAGAGATAATTAGAGACAATAAAAACAGGGAGGGAATGCTGGAATATAAGTAAAATATTGCATAAGAAATTGTTATATTGGCTGAGATGGAAAGGTCCCTGAATTGATAAAAATTGTGACTTATTTGACACTGAAGCTTCTGACCCGCTGACGATAGACTGAAAACAGTGGTTTAATGGCATCCAAAATGAAACAAAATCTGTTTCCACTTTCATGTTTTTGGTATTTTTCATATTTAATAAAAGTAATAGTAATAAAAGTTTTCCTCCAAATGCCATTGGTCTGCTGTGTAAAGGTTTTAATAACTGCCTCCCTAATTGCCAAAAGCTACCAGGTAGTCTGGTTCATAAGATAAATCATTGCTTAGCTTAATGTCAAGCGTTAGCTGGTAAGAGTTAGCTTAAGAAAAAACAAACAAAACAATGGCTTTGTAATTAAAATGTGGTATCACATGTGAATGTGGTATGTGGTAACTTAGCCAAATAGCTTCTAGCACATTAAAGTAAGACAGTGTCACCCACTAAGTAGCATTATGAGGGCACCTTAAAATTGGACATGACAGCAAACTGCAAAATACACCTGCAGTGCCTATATACAAGGATCTAGATTAGCTGTGGCATTTTTCTTTACAGTACTCAAAATAGAAAAACTGCATATCCAATTTAAATAAAAAAGGATATGTGGCAGGTATGCTATAACTGCCAGGCATTTCTGTTTACACCACGTCAGACTATGCCAAGCTGCCTTACTTAGGGCCCTATGATTTCCGCGATCACTGAATCGCGGAATTGGCTGACTAGAGCGGAGTCTATTTTTTGACGTGGAATATCGCAGAATTTGACATAATTTGTCAAGTTGTGTCGGGTTCTGCGATGTTCCGCGTTAAAGAGTGGATTCCGTTTTGGTCGGGCGATTCCGCTATTCGGTGATCGCGGAAATCATAGGGCCCTACTTACTGGGGGAAGCAGTTCCCCTTTGTGGTGAAGATGACAGAAACTCTCTGTATTTAAACAATTAAGACACTATGATGGCATAAGGTGGCCTCACTGCATTAGATAAACTCATTTAAATTAAGTAAGAACATGGGCTTTCTTCTTCTTTTACTTTTAATCCACCTAACAACGTTATTAAGTGTGTAATGTGTCATATCATGCCGTTATCTTTATTTAGTTGCCATGAGCTAACTTGAGTGGTGTATTTGTGCTACAGGCTACACACATCATTTCAGCCAAACTGTGATGTCTGCAGGTGGTGCTCTTCTCTATGTCTCTTTATTCATGACAGCTATTACTATTTAGGGACCTCATAATTACAGAATTACAAGATAACACTCATAAAGGTTACTCACAAAATGAATAGGAAATAAAAATGTGTATAAAAATAATGTAGCGCATGTAATTACATCATGCCCCACCTTATTGAATCCCATTCATTTAGCAATTTAATGTATAATTTAATGTACATGAATGCACCTCACACTCCACCCTGCTAATTACAATAATTACCCAAATATGCTAATTGAAACGCCCTTTATAAATTATTTGTGTTAATGTATGTAAATGTGCTTGTTTATATGGAAGCATGAAAATGTGCCAGCCACAATGCATCACTCTACACATCTTTTTCAAAGCCTTTCGTCTGTTCGCTTAACCTTTCCAATTTGTGGGAATTAAATAAGTGGCAAGCTCTGCTCAAGTTTGAAAACACTTCTCATTTGAAGTTGCAAGCGATCCTGGATACAAATGTTTGGTTGGAGCTGATGTGGAGCCATGTGCTCTTCATGGACAAACACTCAAAATCCTTTACATTTGAAGAACTAAATTTATATGAGATAAGTTACATATTCTGAGGTCACTTTACTGTAGCTGGCTAGAAAAACAGGCAAGTCAGTCTTTTACTATATATGGTCACAGGCAACTCTAAGTGCCCCAGCAAAATTAAAATTTAAACCTTAATGTCAAACATATCTGCGAAATAATAACATGTTTGACAGTTGTACACTAGAATGACATGTGTGACATGTCAGGGTGATAAATATATATGTATGGCATCCTGTCTCATGCTATTTGTAAGTCATTTTAACCACACTATAGTTGCCACACAGCCAGTTGTGAGAATAAGCAAATGATTACTGCTTGTAGATACTTTATGTGTAATAGGAGCCTTCTGTCTGATATGGTGGAGACAAGGTAGAATTCAGTTTTGCTGAAAACATATTTTGCCGATGTAGAAACGTTGCATATGAATTTAAAGGGGCAGCACTAAGCCATTGTCACTGCAGGTGAACTATCTACCTATATCACAGTATCAAGTGATTTTTCCTCTTCTGAAAAGCAGAAAACGTATCATGTTTGCGCCCCAGACGTGCACATCTGGGCTGCTGTACCTTTACTGCTTCTTCTGGCAGTGATGCATCTGGTGTGTGTGCGACATGCATCGTATGAGGCACAGAAATGACACCGAGCTGGTTGGTGAGATCCACTTTTAATAAGCAATCACCATCACATCTGTTTACATTTCACCAAATCAGATTATTTGTGGGGGTTTTTTTTTTTTCAGCCTGTATTTGTTTACGTTTTGGCAAATTGGCACCAGACCAAGTGTGCCCAATTAGTTATTAGCATTTCTTGTTTGCAGTGTACCCATGGATGTACAGATAGCTGTCACTGGATTAGTAGTACTGAATGTACTGATGTTCTAATACTGAAGGAAACTGATTCATGTGCTGAGGGTTTTGCCTTATTTATGAATATCTTATTTGCCTCCATGAGCTCTGTGTCACAGCCGTTGCTGTAGCTGCAACTGCAGCAGCTGACCATGTTGATGAGCAGGTCAAACCCGGGGCCAAACTCCAGAAACCCTTCCAGTTGTTTTTAGAAAACTACAGGACCCATCCTTTTCCCCTCATTCAGGTCATGTTTCTCCCATGGGCAGGGGAGCCTCACTTTTTCAGTGGATTGTGACCAAAAACAGCATTTCTCCAAACAAGGGCATCCAGTGATCTCCCTCATAACATGAATAAGATATGCAAACTAGCTAAACTTTCAGCAGGGTCAAACAGGTTATACTGAGAAAAACTTTTTGCGGACTGCATAAAACCACAGTATTATAACCTTTGCCATGTATCTACTACACTACATATATTTTTATGGGGTATCTGCAGCCTTTTTTCCATTTCTCTGATATTGTTTTACCACTGATTCCATATTGAATGAAAGTGTCCTTATACTATTAGTGATGCAGAATTATAAAACCTCCTCTGTTAGTCTGGTGTAAACACGTCACATCTTCCCAGACTGCAGCAGCAATGTAGCATCAGTACAGCAGACATTCAAGGTGTGGCTCTTAACCAAGGCATCATCTGTCAAAGTAAGCGACACCAGGATATATCCACAGGTGACTGAGCAGTTAATCCGTGCTAATTCCTGCCAGCCACCCACTCCAAGTCAATGTGTTCTCACACATATACACTCACACCTATATACACATGCGTGCACACGTGCATGCTGAATCGATTCAAAGATGACACACCAGCATCCTAAAGGGGTAAAGTTGTCATTTAAGTAAATCAGTGCATAAATCCATGCAAGTAAACAGGAACAGTCAGTGCTTCATGTTATGTCCAATTAAGCAGCTGATAAACAGCCACTGTAAGAGGAGAAAAGGCTCAGTGTGTGGTGAATGCATTGTATTGTAGTGGATCTTAACCTTACTGACACTGTATAGGTTTTTAACACACATGTACTCAAAGCTATACACACACACATACACACACACACACAGGCACACCGTCAGGCTCAAGCGCACAGCAAACTGATACCGCTAACATGGTCTGTCTCATATTCCCTTAACCAGCCTCCTTGGTTTTGTGTGTGTGTGTGTGTGTGTGTGTGTGTGTGTGTGTGTATGTGTGTGTGTGTGTCACTCTCTTGCCCTATGATCTTTGTATCTTGTTTATTGATGCCACTGACCCTGGCTTGGCAAGCAGGGATCACATAGCACATGTGACACATAAACAAACCCCTCCACTCACAGTTGTGTGTAACCAGAGCTCAGTCACCTTTGCTTCAGAGCAGGAATCATACAAAGCCATTGTGTGGTGTAGAGTTATACTGTTGTCACGCTTGAATTGGTACAGTGACAGTCTGGGAAGCTGGCTTGGCTCCTATTTTGACTGTTGTTACACAAACCTTATTGAAGTTTTCATTACCTGCGCTGCACTCATCTCACAAAGAAAGGTTTGACTGATGTGCATTTTGTAAAGGACAGTGCCAAGAGGTGATGCCTTTGTGTTGAAGCTGCCAGTTGTTTGTACAACTATAAAAGCCTCTAAAACAGCACCTACACCACTGTGAGACACTGAAATGCAACAAACATCTGAGTCATCTTATGACATATGACTCATAAAACACCCAAGTCTGTTGATTTATATGTTAGATCACACAGCGGCAGCATCACAACACAAATCACTGCAGATGATGCAGTTCAGTGTGTCAACGTACGACAGAGTCCTGCACGGGTCTAATTTTGTAAACCCACATTAACCCTGCACCAACAAAACCCGGTGCCGGAACGTCCAGTTACCCCCAATTATCTATAAATCAAATCCAGACTTGACCCAAAACAATTAATTAAACACCAGCTACACAGTCACTCACTCATGCAGGCTGTTTTCACACAGGGCTTGTATGATGGCTGGTCTTAGGTTATCTGCCGTTTTGTGTGATGTACCGTTGTGATTTACTGTTGCTGTCTGTCAGCTACATTATCGATTCTATAAATACATTGAGAGGTGAGAAAAAAAATCATGCCAGCTAATTGGGATTGATAGAAATTATGCATTAAGATGTTTTGTCAGCTTTATTTTCAAAATTTTTGGAGGGGTTACCCGACCCGGTACAGAGCACACATCAGCACTTCAGAAAAGCATTTGTGTGTTCTGTGTTCACAGGACGTAGAGCAGGTTGTCCACTAATCAGAGGGTTGGTGGTTCGATCCCTGGCTCTTCCAGTGTCCTTGGGCAAGACGTAGTGTAAAGCAGTTTGAGTTGTTGGTACGACTTTAAAATCTGTGTGGTTTTTAGATGTGTTGAAACAACAATTTGTAATTTTAGAGGAAGATACTTGTTGGTTGTTTCTCGAGGAGCACAGTATATCTATCAGTGCAGCACCTCTGTGCAGTGTCTATTGTGTTGGATGCCAGATACGTTCATTGAGCACAGGTTTTGATATAAATCTCTGTACAGACATTGTTCTAAATGGTGCTAAACCCAACAACCCCACTATGACAAGGCTCCTGGAAGCTGTGCCAAATCACTACACCTGGATGTTGTTCGCCAAAAACTTGTCACAGCACACGGGACAAAAAGTTTTCTAGGGTCACTGAAGCAGTGCTTCAGAAGCAGACTTTGGGGATCATGTCCAAAAATCTGTCTCCCCTCTTGACAGTACACCTTGTACCATCCTGATCCAATTAATGAGATATCATTTCATTTTTAATCATAATGCTCATTCTTTACGAGACCTTAAGCCTCACCTGCTTTGGAAGTATACTGAGATATATATATATATATATATATATATATCATGAATCAATGTATAAATGTATCAAATCCAGTCTGAGAAGTAAACATACACAGGTACATGCAGGGAAACATGCTATTTATATATAATTCATAAGTCCCCCCCGTCTTGGCCCTGGATCCTCAGTGGACATAAAGGCAACTTAGCACCTCATTTTAGCTTTAACATGCCCCTTTCACATGTTAAAAAAATGCATTCAAATCCATGACCTGGTGTCAGATTTACCATGTGCATATTCTAACATAAATTCACCACAAACATTTTCAGTAGAGGCCAAATTTTGATTTTTGTCCCTTAACCCCACAACCAGAGAATCCAGTCATGGTCAGAAATTGTGCCGTTAAATATTTGAAGGAAAATTATTTTTCTGCTCAACACCTTCTGTTAACCACAAGGTTGACCATGACAGATTTTGCCAAGGCTTTAACCTGTGTTTGGTGTTTGGGTCTGCAGGGGACCTGTTTTCAGTGTTGTCCTGAAAGAAAAACGATTCAATGAATTATTTTTTCCAACCTGAGTCTCATTGGCCTTGTTCCATTTTCTGTGAAGAACTGAGTGGACACTGTGGACACATTTATATTACATATGTGGTGTTTAGGTTCACTGCAACTGAGGATAGTAAAAGTATGGGAATTGTGGGTAAAAAAAACAAGCAAACATGGTAAAAATGAAAGAAAAAAGAAAAAGGTTTGCAGTATACCTTCACTCTGTCTTCCTCCCACCTAGGCCCTGCTGTTAGTGAGTGTGTGTGTGTGTTTGTGTGTGTGTGTGCATCATGTTTTATACCTTTAACATGACCCTCTCCACCATTTTATAGGCAAAAGCCAGAGGATCCTAAGCACACCATCGTGCCTCTGCAGCCATCGTGAGGAGGATTCAGGAGGAGAAAGCTGTGCCCCATCCACCAAACCCACAGCACCACCAACTGCAGAGCCTGAAGTAAGTGTGAGTGATGTTGTTGCATATGTATGTGTCTGACTCTCCTACCTTGACCTGCTGGAATTATATGTATGTGTGTGCGTATGAGTGAGAGCGAGAGAAGGTGTTTGTAAAATCCCTGAACAGTGCAAGTGCAAGAAATACATCTGCAACACAGACACAGTTAAACACTGTCTACATATATATTTCTTTCCAGTTTCTTCAGTTCAAAGCAATGAACATCAATAGTGATGAACCTTGTTTCATTTGTATTTGTTCAGGATGAACATGATTGAGGTGAATGGCAAATATTAAGCACATATGCTGTTTATTTTGCTTGTAATTGACATTAAGTCAACGTGTTAAGTAATTTCACATATATTGTTGTTGCTCTATTTTTTAAAGACCCTATAATGTTGTGGGTCCACCAGTCCCGCGAACATGAACACCACCACGAAGGTTAAAACATTGACCTTTTGACCCCAAAAGTTTCTTCTCTAACCCTCAGCAGACAAGAGTCCCACAGCTGTACTTCCTCTTGTCTTTCATAAATGATAATCCGAATGTGTGTGTGTGTGCATGCACAAGTTTCAGTGCAGGTTTGTGTGGTTTGCTGTTTTAATCTGTAGGTGGTTTCATTTTAAATGCCAGAGGTCAACAGAGCAACTCAGCCTCATTTTCTAATTAATACGCTATGCAGATAAGTCAACAACCAAACTGACATTGTAGTTTGCAGTGAAAACCTTTAAATGGAGACAATTTGCATGAAGGTGTGGCTGTTTAAAATTGCATGAGGATTAATAATGTAGCACGCTAATAAGCAGAGACAATGAGTGCCCTTGTAGAAAGTAACACAAGGACGTGGGTAATAAGGAAGTGTATCGTAATCCGCCGATAGTCTTCAGGCCCAAGAAATCTTAATGAAATTATATCAGTCTGGAGACTCCCATCCACGTTATCAGACTGACGCTGAAATAATCTTAATTTTCATGAAGTTTTCTGGAGCCAATCCTGTTTGAAAACACGGCATCGGCATTTAAGTTTGACATACTGTCACGAGCAAATACATTCTGACTTGAAAAGCACCGGTAATATTAACAAAGGTTCCAGTTTTTAGTTTTCCATGTATCCTGCAAACCACAGAAGCTAAGTGGAAGCCAAATCAAATCATACCTGATCTGGTTAGTTACACCTGTGTATTTCTTACTGAGATGTCAATATTTCCATTGTGAAATAGGCCTGTTCATGTATGACGCCACATTCAGCCAGACATGCTGTTTTTACGCAGTTTTTACCTGTCATTGGCCTGTTTCTGTTATATTTTCATCTACTCGATAGATAAATCAAAAAAAGTCCAAGGTGAAACTGCTTACCTATCACCTGTTAGTGAAGTCATGTGACTCCACTCTCTCAGAAGGTGTAGGTTTGAATCCCAGTCAGAGGACATACAGCATTTGTGTGTATAGAACGTGCATGGCTCAGGTTTTCTGAGCTATCAGAGTGCACTGCACTTTTTACTCCACTACAGTTAAATAGCAGCCATAGTTATGAGTTACTTTACAGAGATTTGACAGGTGAAAAAAAACAAAAAAAACAATGTATGATGAGCTTATAAAATTTGTAAGCTAATTAAAAGTACCCTGTAGGCGGTGCTATAGTCCAAGGACAAACTTGCACTTTATTCATCCCATTAGCATCTGTAGAATCTGTGGATCCCACAGTCTGCAGGTGCCTTTCTCAGATAAATGCAGCTCACCTCAGGCTACTGCTACTGTTTCAGCTGCAGCAGAACACGAAGATTGGTTTGATAATCATGCTGCCATATGGTGACTCAGTGACATATGGTTGTAGTCATTTTTGTCATATTGACTTGACCATACACATTAACTGAGTATGGTTTCAGCCGTTACATTAGCTGTAATATTGTTTACATGTTTAATAAACTAATGTAAGTGATTGCCTTTCAACACATCCGTCTCTGCAGACAGATAAAAAAAAGACACACATCCATGCACTCTCTCATGCTTTCTCTCTGTGTCTCTCTCACACACACACACAAACACACACACACACCAACTAATCAGTAATCCCCTCCTCTCCCAGAGCGGTCATCTCATGGACACAGAGATTACAGCAGGTCCAATTGTCCTCTCTGCTTAATTTCCTTGCACTTGGCTACTTACTGGTTGTACCTTGAATGAACCTCATGTGGACAAAATGAGATTCTGCTATAGGGAGATTTAAACAGTCACAGCTGTAATTTTACAGAGCTTTACTATTTTACTGTATTCTGTTGCTGAAAAGTCTGTTTGGGGAACTCTATCTTTAAGAGGAAATGCAGTGAATTTTTATGTCGATTGTTGTGAATAAACTGTTAAACTGTTGGTTAAAAGTTACGTGGTTTCAGAATGAAATATTAATCATATAACACCTCGCTTTTAAAGCAAAGAAAGAAAGTTGGTTACTACGATACTGAAGAGTGTCTGAAGGGATGTAGGGCTTACAAAAACTTAATGAGATGCTTTCAAAGGTTTGGCACTAATGGTCTCTGAGATAAAACTCAAAGGTTAAAGCCAATAAAAAAAAAAAAAAAATCAAGGTATCATTCTTGTAACGAGGCAACTGATACCTGAATATCTGTCTTTGTGTCTAGTCAAATGACATTAATGGATGAATTAATTATTCCAGGAGACGTGGTTGACTGTGGATGAATGGACACATTTCCCAGAAATGAAGCCATTGTGACTGGGTTGTGATATCTTTGCACTCTCCACCCATGTTCTAAAGGTATTTCTGGGAAATACAGACTTACACAAAATTACATATATTGAGGCGAGCTCTGTGAGCCTGCTACAGCTTTCCAAATGAACACGGTCTTTACAGTGGTCCTTTCAAATGCTTGTTTTTCAATCTGACAGGAAGCAAATACAGACAGAAGCTGCCTCAAACAGCTAAAAACATTAAAAAGCCCTTGGATGCTTGAATAACACATTAAATTGAGTGAATTTGTCAAGTAAATTAAGGGGAAGGTCAAGAAAAAGATATTTCGTGGTCTTTTCAAATGAAGGTGTTTTAATAAGACTGAGTTTCACGCTTTCAACGTAATGGAGAAATGAACAGCTCCCTCGGTGCCATTCACAACATGCTGACTTAGATTAAGGTATTTTGTAGGTTTTCATGGGTGAACTGAGGTTTGAGGTGTTTTTTTTTTCCTTCTTTTGTAGTGAACACTATGGTTTTAAACCTTCACTAAGGGGCCATATGTTTAAATCAACATTTCTTAATGAATCCATTCTCTGCCTGCAGCTGCAGTGTACTTGAAGATCACTCCATCAAAACAAACTACAGGCATGAATATAAAGAACGTTTCCATGCTGCAGAATAAGTTGTAGCTGTGTCTGTGTTTGCGTAGTGGATCACAGCCCTTCAGAGCAAAAGAGTCACCAAACATTTTATTCGCTAGGGAATCAGCGGCACGTCTCCCCCATCCTTCTCCCCGTGTTTTCCCTGTTGTTCCCCTCCCCCCTCTCTATGAGAGTGTGTGTTTTTGTGTCTGTGTGTCTGCTGGGTGTAGCTTTCTGGAGCATTCTCCCACCAGTTTGCTCGCTCCAGATCAACTCATTAACTCCTCAACTTGTGGTGGTGTTTAAACACAGGTTCATCCCTCCAGTCCTCATCCGTTCGTTCAGTCACCCGAGCGGTACAGACACCACAGCCAAGTTTCTTTAGTCTCAGGCAGAATTTTCCTTGTGCTCCATGTCTGCCTCATCAGTCCATTCTTCTGCTACGTTCAACCAGTTGTCACATCCTGCCTTGTCTCCCCAGCCACCTCACGGCTTGTCCTGCTCCACCTTAGCCATTACTGTCACACTCTGCTCCAGCCATGGACTCAGTATTTTTCCACTGCCCTGCTCACACTCTGCTCCAGCCATGGACTCAGTATTTTTCCACTGCCCTGCTCACACTCTGCTCCAGCCATGGACTCAGTACTTTTCCACTGCCCTGCTCACACCACACCCACTAATCACACACCTGCTCTCACTCACCAATCAGCTCACCTACCAGTATATATTCTCCAGCCTCACACTCACTCGGTGCCAGATTGTTCTCTGCAATGCAAGACTTTCCAGCGATTACCTGCCTGTCTTCCCGGTACCGACCCTGCCTGAGTACGACCTGCCTGTTTTGCCTGACCCCCGGTAAATTACCTCTGCTTTCTGTTTTGACCACGAGTTTAGCCTGTCTCTCTCTGGACTGTTCGCCTGATTCTGCCTGCCTCCCTGTTACTGAACTTTTGCCTGTCTCGACCAAGCCTCCTGCCCAGCCCGTGAACTGTTTTGTGTGCCAGTTAATAAACCTATTAACTGATCATCAGTTCATTGCCTGTTTTGTACTGCACTTGGGTTCATACCATACCCGTCACAATTACTACCTGCGCAGCACCGCCATCAGCCTCTACTGCGTGCTCCGCTTTGCTCCCCAGCTCCATACCTGCCCCATTCCACCACACAGATATCCACCACCGGCTATATGAATAAATCTTTATTGTCATTGTCACAGGTACAATGAAATTTACATGATGACAGAAATATCACAATCTTCAGAATCCAAGAAATCATCTGCATTTGGTTGTGTACCTGTAAGTGGTGTGCAGTATATTTTCATCTTTGAGGTTCTTCAGTGTGTGACTGGGATCCTCCCACACAGTTTCTCGGTGGTAGAGCCAGTGAGTCTCCTCTCCATTATGATGCTATGGTTGGAATGCATTGCTTTCAGTGGTAATTACACCAGCACTGTTACATTTATATCTTTATCTCTCACTCCAGCATCTTCTCATGCTGTGTCCATAGCGTACCTCCACCCCATCTCTCTTCCATTCCTTACTGACGGAAACGGTCACAATGTTCTTTTGATACCTTTTCCTTCAAATATAGTGTCACATAATACTTTCCTTTGCTACCTTTTTTTTCCATATATAGTCTTTTATGTGTAGATACCTTGTAACACTCATATAACAATAGCATCCATCCGGACTGGATGCAGATTGCACAAATTGCATGTGTGATTAAAATGTACAGTATATGCTGCAAACTGAAACTGTAACCCATGACTACATTCTGAAATCTCCTGCTAGAAGCACACAGTGGAGTTTTCTCTTAAACAAACATGTAATGTTCATTACTTCCATCAGTCTTTATCATGCAGCTTGACATGCAGGTCTGCCTAGCAACTGATGAGATGTTTCCAGGCAAAGATAAAAACATTCCTTTTATTTTCTAGTGACCAACTACCTGACTCTGTAGAAAGAGATTTGATTGAGGATTTCTCAATGGACTTTAGGCTGAAATTTATCTAAATTTAACTCTAGTATGTCCAGGAAACTATGACAACTGGCTGTTTTTTACACACACACACACACGCACACAGTATTTGTGCTGATTCCTGTCACAAGCAGACAAGTAGGAGAAGCGCATTGGTCAGTGTTAGTCTGGAAAACCAATGCCATCTGTAACATAATGAGGGCCAATGAATGTTTTACTGCTAGCCAATGTATACATTATGGTAATATATAATACATGAAGGCCCCTGACACTTATATAACTTAGATCTATCATTTACTTCCCTTTTCACACACACATAAAAACACACCCAGGGCAGATGTTGAGGAAAGTTGTACAGTATGGACCACATCAAGATACACATGTAGACACACTTAAAATGCAGAGTGCAGAGTACATCCATAAACGCACAAATTTAAAAGCGTGTTTGATAAATGAGCTGCTCGACATGACAAGCAGCATTATTCACTGTTTGACAAATTGATGCCTTCAGCCCCGTATTGATGCAATACTGAGATTAACATGCATGAAGGCACACACACACAGAGCGCACACACACACTGCTTAACGGTTGGGTCTAAAAGGTGCTTTTATATCGTAAATTCAGTGGACAAACAGTACAGAGGGAGACGAGGTGAGGGTCAGTTAACATTTATCAATCATTTGTATCGACTGACAGCTAGAAAACATGGAGAGGAATAGAAGAACAGCACAAAGGAATTAAAATAAAGGGGTGAATGGATGAATGAATAAAGTGCCAAAGACTAATGTGACAGCTGACACTGGAATCATAAATGAGAGCATCTCTCGGTTAATCGTAAATATGCAGTCAATAACATAGACCTGCCTGGATCCTTAACCTTCTTCAGTGATGTCTTGTCAGGTGTGCATCCTAATGTATAATGAGAACACGGGCAAGAAAATTAAGACGACACAGTAAGATTTGATGGGGAAAGTGTGCTGAATCTATGACCAGGTAGCTTAAAAGAGTTGAGAAGATCATTACTATTCTCATGTTTGACCTGTTAATCACAGAGCTACAGCCAGGATTTGATTACCTTAGCATATTACTCCCCTAAAACCATGTGGGTTAAATGTACAAAATACAAGTTGTTCGTTTGTTTCTTTGCTCCATGGTTCCACACTGAAATTTATAGAGAAAAAAGCAAATAAATACATTTCCCCAAACGTCAAACTATTTCTCTAAGCATTTTGTAGAGTGTCTGGTGTCTGCTCCATAATGATGAAGTTAGCCTTGAGATGATGGATAGCTGTGTGAAAGTGATATATATGTCGAGCTTGATATGCTTTTCAGAAGTAAGATCTGATTCTTGTGCCTGTCCACATGTCAACGTTTCTCTCCATTGCCTTGTCAGACTCAGATAAATGCTATCCATTTTAAAATAGAACTGTTGTTAGTAAATGTTTACTCTCAGCCATATGAGTGGCCTGATACTGTACCCCCCCTCCCCCCCCCCCAAAAAAAAGAAGACACTCCAAATACAAAATACATGAAAACAGAGAAAACACATGCAAAAAGAAATGCAACACCCAGGGACACGGACTAAATGGCTACATCATGTGAGGATGTAGCCATTTAGATTTCAAACGTGTTCAGTTTATAGAAATAATACCTGTTTGAAAATGTGCTCTAGCCTTGGTCCCGAGACCTGCAGTCATCTCAGCAGCTTGCAGCCTGGCTCCAGAGGTGACAGGTCAATCAATGTCTGACTGATGTTCAGACTCTGTCCTGTGCACAGTTAACGTGTGAGAGACGGAGCCTGAGATGCAGGTGTCTCACGCTTAAACATAGAGTTGAACAACAGAGGCAGGCAGTGTGGTCAATATTCAATTTTATTTTTATTAAAATAATAACATACATTAGCCTACAGATTGTAGACTAACCTTTATTTAACCTCAGCACTGTCTTATGTCCTGTGACCAAAAGAAAAAAAAATACTATTATAAACTTCACCGCATCTGAAGTTCTGCATCACTTAAGTTTATGTATATTTATTTTTTATTGAAATGTGGTAATATATCTGTACACCAAAAGTCCAAAGAGGAAGTAAATACAAATAAAATAAAACACATAAACGCATATTTATTGTATATTCAGCTGTACCTTCACACGAATAACAAATAGTGTTTTAACTCTGAGACCAAATTTTATCTTGCTAATGGAAGCATAACATATATTAAAACGCTACCGACATCAGAGCCAGTGGTAAATTACCAAAGGACTTGCCAAGATAAGACTGTCCTCCCTGGGAGGGAAGGCGGACTGTGACCGGCTGGTCATCTAGATTCCCATGAAATTTGGCACACACATTTATGTCCCCATCAAAGTGAATTACTAGCTTTGGTGTTACCTTAACATCTCATGTAGCACCATCATCTGGTCTATCCAGTACTGGTTAATGACTAAATGTCAGAGTTTTAAAAGAGAGGGAAGAATCAGAGTGTAAAACACAACAGGTGAGAGAGGAGGAATAATAGGAAGAAGAGACTTTCCTATTTGTGCTTTGGTCTTCATCTGCTTTATAATGTATGCACTGCTACCAGGTTTAATAACTCCCTTCATTTCCCATTTTCCACTCCATGCAGCAGGTTTACACTTCTCTTTGCTTTTTGGAGGAAACTTAGGTATTCTTTGTGTGTGTGTGTGTGTGTGTGTGTGTGTGTGTGTGTGTGTGTGTGTGTGTGTGTGTGTGTGTAGGTGTAGGTGTGTGTGTGTATGTGTGACATTAGCTGTATTTTACCTTTTACCTTTGGATAACTAGCTACTTAATTAGATGAAGCTCCAGGGATCCCTATAGGGTAATTAAGAAAGATCACCTAGACGACAAAGGTGGGATTCAAACCCACAAGTGCAGAGTGCGATGGATTAGCAGTCCATGAGCCAGCCATCTCATTAGCAGAGCCGGCTCTACAGTTTTACCTTTTCAAGTCAAACACTAAGTCTGGTGTGAAAATTCCTTTCACATGGGTTTAAAACCTCCTTTAAAATCTGATTTACAGGGATGGGCTTAGCAGCACGTTGTATCAAGCTATGAGGCTGATTTATGGATATGGACATGTACCTCTCCGTGTATGGAAAGTGAAAGTTTAGCGCTCACTTTAACTGCAGTAACATGGTTTTTCATTAAACATACAGCACTCTGACACTGTCTGTCTGAATTTTCACTATGTGGGAGTCAAAGGATTCACTCAAAATTCTGCAGCACTTGTTTCATCCTGGTGTGTTAAAAGAAAGGAGAAAGCAAAGGGAGCACATTCCAGATTCTCTGCAGTCCTGCTGTGCATTAGCAAGATGACATATAGACCACATTCAGTTTGTTTTAATGTCGCTCTGTGCTATGGACTCAGGTGCCGCGGTTTCTAATTTACTTAACCATAGCAAGCATGTTTTGTAGCATTAAGACAGTGTTTGGGGCGCAATGACTGCTTCAGTACAAAATAATCAACCAGGAGTAACCATGAGTAATATGTGGCACAGTAAATATCCCCATATGAATAATGATAATTATAACCTCTGGGCATTCAGCTGCCTTTCTAAAGGAGGTTTACATCCATTTGCTAAAGTGTGTCTGCTGCATAATATTTATGTTGTATGTAGACTATCTGAACCTTGTGTGTAGGCCATTCTTCAGCAGCTCATATTAGTCATTTGTCAGAATGTTTAAGGTCACATGAACATTTTCAGCCTCCCTGTATCATGGGATTCGGTAGGTGGCATGTAAGCCAACTGAGCCACTACAAAGTGCAGATCCACAGACCTCCTTTTCAGCCAGTCAGCACCTAATGTATATTTTTGACCATTTCCTTCACTCGCATTGATCTGTGGACTTAAAGGGATTGATACACGTTGAAGAACTCTTCTTTCGATCATGGAATGAAGCTGGGACAAACACGTCAAACATTGTAAAATCAGTTTGCCATACATTTTAACACTTGTTTGACTATTTACCTGATGTTAACTTTACAGAATGTGGATCTGCCTGATGATGTCTGTGAAGCATTCAAAGATCTGAGCAGCTTGCTGGACCTCCAGTACAAACCTTGCCCCTGTGACCCCCTCTTTGGCTCAAGGTCACCACCTCCAAAGTCTTCTCCAGCAAGGTCAACCTGCCACATGGGTAGCAGAGATGCTTGGAGTCTCAAGAAGTACCATCTACAGAGGACACACAAGTACAACTTGTCATTTAGGAGCCTGTACTCCACCATGACGGATGATGCGCTAGATATGGAGGTGAGAACCATCAAATCTAGACTGCCTCATGCTGGATAATAGATTGTCAAGGGGTCTCTTCAAGCAGAGGGACACCCTGTACACTGGGACCAGACTCACGAGCTGATAGAGACAGCATCTTATCAAAAATGACGTATGTATGTACAGTATGTGCTGTGTTGTTCGGCAAAAATATCCTGTACAAGGCTCACATTTTCTGCAGCACATAGACACATATCACAAACTCATCAGGTGTGTTTATTAAATTTTAATATAGCATGACTAAAAAATATATTGACAGAGTGAGTTTTTATTTGTTTTTATTTGTGGGAAAAAATCTTGCTTTTTTTTTTTCATTTTAAAACTATGATTTTTTTTCACCAGATACAACATGGTGATATTTGGTGGCACTGATGGCTTCTTTAGAACGGTAAGTTTCCTACTGTAACAAAGTACATACTCCTGAAAATACTACAATTAGAATTCATTAGATCAGGTGCAAGAGCGGCTGTATATACAAGTTTAAAATAAGGCTGGGCAATATGGACAGAATCATAAAATGGTAACTTTGACCAAATACCTCCAGGAAAAGACAACTGACTCAGTGGCATATTTGTCTTTGTTTCAGCATTCTGAACTTTAAGCACATTTTCAAAATACTGATATTAGCTCATTGAATCAGGACCACTCCAATATGACATGTATTGAGTAAGAATGCTGCCAATCTACAGCACTCACAGTATCAAACTTCTGAGTAAGTATTACGCAAGTGACATTCACAATGTTGGACCTGAGAAAGATCCATGATGGATTAAAATGTTGTCCATTAGAGACATCTATTGAGCTATCAGATGACAATAAAAAGATTTTCTTGTCCGCAGAGCCTCACCTGGTGTAATTCTCACGTATCAGCGTGGATCTGTGTCCCTTTCCAGTCTGCAGATGGAAAACGACTTCACTGCCTTTGGGAGTGCACTCAACAAGTTTGGGTAAGAAGTGAAATGTGAGTTGTATCCCTTTGACTGGTGTGAAGAGGTTGGAAGGCCCTCGAAGCCACCAGCACTTCCCCTTGGTTCCAAAAAGGGCAGGAAAATGCCTGTGATGAGAATGTTTTAATTAGATATTAAGTGTACATTTCACTAGCTGTAGCCTGTAACAATTTAAATGTATGAAGTTACAGTGGGGTATTTACTGACATATTTTATGTCGTAAAGTAAAACGTGAAAATGCCTCGAGCTTGTGTTAACCACAGACCTTATTTCGGGAAAAGCTGCCAAAAAACCCATCAAAAAAGCTAACTTATTTCTGAGTATTAGGACCCATTCCTGCAGTACTCTATTGAGACAAACTCTAATGTGTTGTTGGTTTTTAGCTTTTAATTTGGCTTGTTGACAGAAACAAAAATATAAATATATACACCAGCCTAGCAAAATGTAAGCCATGAATCTACATTAGGAAACAAGTCAAAAACCAGTGTCGCAAGATGCCTATATCCTAACTTCAGCCTTTAGTAAAGGTGAGGTGGTGGAGAATGTTTCAGAAACCCCCTCCTCTACCTGGCTGAGGCCAGATTCATCAGTGAGGGTCATCACAAATCCATTCTATGTTTAACCAAACACAAAGAAAGAACAAAGATTTGAACTTAATGATACACATGTCACATCGCCTTCTATCAAGTGATCAAACAGACCTTAATCATATTGTACTTCAAAGAAGGTTGGTCATTTAAACTGTTGACTCTTTTCCTACCTGCGTCCATGTTGCCAACAAATTCATGCCAGCTTATCGTGTGGCTGGTACACTACCACATGTTTCTTGAGGCCTGTCTCTTGAAATCATGTATGTTTTTATATCTGACTGATTTGTGTCAGCTGCTTCTCTTCTGTATATCCCTGGGGGTTTGATCTCTCTCCTTCTTGAATCTTTAGCGTGCTGCTTTGATTCCTATACAGTATGCAGAGCCTGTGCTGTCAAAAACTTCTGTATAACTATTTGTACATTGTGCATCCTTTGAAATTCACAACAGAAGCTTCCCTGGGATACATGTTTTACAGATTGGTGTTGTCAGCTCATTGGAAACTCATGTTGCCTTTAATGGCCAGTGAACTTAAGCTGTCCTTTGATGCTTTTGATCTTGTTGTCATGTGATATTATGTGTGCAGGAATAATAGGATGCTGCTTTGCTTGAGATGCTGGGAAAACCAAGATTTTTTTTTTCCAGAGTGCTGGGGCACTTCCTATCGAACTTTCTGACAAAGAGCAATTAATATTCACACGAGCCATGTAAGCACTTTTGTTGCATTTGAGGACCCCTGACCACTCACTGTTCCGCTGCTTATGTGCTTTTGACTACACGTTACGGGGATTAAGATGCAAATTGTTGCCCTAATCTTTTAGAGTAAAATAAGCTTTCTCAGTGTGAAGCTAAGTAAGCATATACTGTATTCTGTCGAAGCACGAGGACTGTCATCAGTATGCAAAGCTCAGCCTCACTGCCATTTCCAAACACATAATGACATTCATATGTAATGCATGTGAATGCTACAGTAAATATCGTGAACTTCCATTATGTGTGTTTTCACATTTCATGTGCAGTAGGCCATCAGAGCATGGTAATCCTTATATGCAGTATAATCTGTTGCTGCAGTTTAAGCTGTGTGGACACTGACAAACTAAATCATGACTGATGTCTTCATTGCTATTTTTTTCCTACACACACATTCATTTCCAAACAGTTTGACTGAAAGCTGCATGGCCGGTGTCTTCATAAGTCTTGAGTTTTCTGTGCCACGTCAGCTCCACAGAAGAGAGAGATGAATGCAAATCCATGCCTATAGATTATCTATTCTCCTCGTACAAAAACTGCCTGCCACAATCCCCCATTCACCCTCTTTATATTCCTTCCCTTCATATGGATTTCAGCAGTCAAATCGTATTATGTAGAGACACCCCGGTGGCTTGCTGGGCAAGGATGTCTACTGTGGTACGTGCAGTTTTGTGGGTTAAAATCCGACACTTCAGTTGCCTGTGTGTTCTCTCCCCATGAGCCATTCCTTCCCCTCTAATAGAAGCTGAAGTTGTTTTAAAACTTAAAGTATTATTTTACATAATGAATTTCAATCCAGTCCTTTAGAATATTCATTCTTTCTTCTCTGTCTGCTAAAACGTGTTGTTGTGGGATAAGTTGCACAGTTATATTGTGGAGATGTGGGTTCAAATATGGGTTAAGATGGGAAGAACCTACTTACTGTGAGGTCATACATACGAAGGGGGTGGTAAATCACCTAAAGCAATTTCTCTGCGAGTTTCTCTGAGTTGTACTTGTGGCTACAGAGATGTTTGCCTGAGTGTAGAAGTTGGCGTAAAATTGCTAGGGTGGTGAGGATCTTTCACGATTCTTCTAGTTCTGCCTCTGCACATTCTGGTGTTTAAGAACTGCAGATTTGAAAGTCGTAGACTTCCAGGAACCTCTCATGGTCCAAATTCTCTTTGTCCAAAAGTGTGTAAGGTTGGTGTGTAGTACTCTAACATTGTCTGTAGATTTTGTTGGCAGGTTAGCAAACTATAGTCTGTCTGTGTCTAGTTATAGACTCATTGAAGAACAATATTCTCATACAATAAATCACATCTGTCTCCCAATCTACTTACAGTCTCAAGTAAGCAAGTAGGGGATTTGTTAATGGAAGCCTATAGGGGACTATATTGATATGATAATGTAAACTTGAAAATAAAAATGTAATTTCACAGAAGCATTTTAACTTCCACTTGTGTATGTGTGTGTAGAGATGAAAATGCAGTAATCCAATTTGCATTTTCATTTTCACATACTGGTATGACCACATTGGAATGAAAATGGAAAGTTTCACACTCGTACCCAGCTGTACAGTGAAGAATATTCAACTGTTAATTCAAATTTGAAAATTAAAATGCAATGTAAACAAAGTAATCAGATTTTCCATTTATGGCATCAATGTTCAAGTCGCAATTAAAATGCAACTTTCTAACAATCTGAAAATGAAAACAGCATTTGACATTTTATTTTCAAAGACTGTTCTAGAGCATCTGTAATGTTGATCAACGTTCTAAATGTGCCGTTGGCCTATGGCAGGCGTGTCCAAACTGTTCCACAAGGGGCCGGTGTGGCTGCAGGTTTTTGTTCCAACCAATGAAGAGCACACAGTTTGACCAATCAACTGTCTGAAGACTGAGATCAGTTGATTAAATGAGTCAAGTCTGGTGTGCTGCTGCTTGGTTGGAACAAAAACCTGCAGCCACACCGGCCCTTTGTGGAACAGTTTGGACACCCCTGGCCTATGGGGTCCCAGGGGGTTTTCTGTTGGCAAGCCTGGGGGCCCCAGAGGGCAAAACTTCTGTGGGCCCTGCATGGGCTGACACACATGGGGCACTGTGTGGGCCCCTGTGGTGTGTATTTTAGTGTATTTTTGAACTTTTGAACAGAGCTGTCTCCTCCTTCCAGTTTTTATGCTAATGTGCACTTATCATCTCCTGGTTCTTACTATGTCATGAAATATCTGTTCCTCTTGCTAATTCAGGTTAATGCTAGCATGTTCACCACCATCACATTAGTATCCATAAAAACCTTTTCTTCAGCTCAGGAGACTGAGGAGTGTGCAAGACATGTTTAGTGCTGACATGTAGACTTGGCCATGAGAAAGAAACATACTTCTATCTGCTTTTTATCAGCAGGTTTTTGGTATGAAGTTCAGTTCTGCTCCTCAATGTAAACGATATGAAAATCACGACCAGAGATCCCATTATAAGAGGCTTCAGGCAAAGTTGCCCTACAATAAATGCTCTTACTATCAGATGACAGACAAATATAGATTTGTGCCAGGAGATTAGACTTTCTTCTCAGGGGGGAAACAGAAACTGCCACACCATCCTTTCATTCAAGCCAAATAGTACAGTCAAATCCATTATCCGCTGGGAGCCTGGCAGAAGAGGGGGGCAATACTTCGAGGTGACAAGGCACACATTTGCTTTCCAATCTCCTGTCTCCGCCAAGAACATTTCTGTCACTCATTTCCATCATAATCTGCTAGTGTCTCTGTTTTTTCTTTTTGTCAAGATGGTGACAGATGCTACGCACACGAGAGGAACACCAATCTCGTTCTGTTTATTTATTTCGTTGATCATGCCTTTCCCTGAGCCACATGTGCTGAACAGAATTCCTAAAGGCTGATATTCAGAATATACAGTGGAAATAAGCTCAAAAATTGAATTCAGATTTTAGACTGATCCCTGGCCCTAAGCATTTACCAGTCACTTCTTATTCATTGAGTTCATTCAAATGAGTTGCTCATCAAAATCTCCAAAATGTTATAATTTAAAAAGCACTGCTCAAGTCAGGAATTTTAAAATGCCTTTACAGGCTCCATATACATGTATGTACAATCTGAGCCACAATATACAGTCAAAATCAATATAATACCAGAGTCTGAGTGTGTGTATGTGTGTTGAGCAAGATGTAGATGAGTGGAATATACAACTTATGGCCATTTGCCAACAAAATGCCATATGTAATCCAATGAATAATAGCACTCACTCAGAAACGGATGCAGACACGGATGTGCATCTTATCATGCTATAACTGTGGGTATGCATATATATTTTACTGTCATAGAAAGTGACTGTGATTTGTGTTGCTATAATAACAATGTATCAAATGACACTATCTCATGTGATAGGATTTGTTTATACTGATGGACCTACAGAGGATTAACACCTGAATCTCCAGCTTGGCTTTGCTGAGCCTTATAGCAAGTTTATTGTTTATCTGTCCAGCACAGCAAAGTTTTATTTTCACACCTGCTACTCTCATAGCATCATTTTCAGCTGCAGTAATTTTCAGTAATAATCTAATTACCCACTGCTGTACCCCCAACCTGCTCAGCACTAAACAGCAGACACTGAAACTGAGCTAAAAAAAAAAAGAGGGATTATTGGACTTCCTCTGGTGGCCAGAAACATGACACCAAATGAATGATAATCTGTAACTGCTGCAAATGAGAAACCCTCAGCTGAGAAGGTTATGATGTGTTATTGTTGTGTTTACAACTTGTTTCCGCTGCCCCAAAGTGGTTTAAAAAAAAAACAAAACAGCTCTAAGTGACTTTTATTCCACTTCTCCTTAGAAGGTGACAGAGGACACTGTATATGTACAGTATTTCTGTGAATTTGACTTTGGGCTGCTGTACTTATATGGTAGTGTCAGTGAGCTCAGTTAAAACTTGAGTCATGTTGGATGTTACCAGGTCAGAACTAGTCAGACCCGTCATGATGGAAAAAGTGACTCTGGTGCTTATTCAGATGTGAGAGTGACATCTAAAACTGCCAGCACATTTATGCCATCAGGTAAATGGGGCTATAGATCCCAGTGCCACTTTGAACATAAAATGGAGGAGAGAAGGAGGGAGGGTTTTTATACTTTTTTACAGAGGAGTAAAGAAAGATGGAAAAGGGTAATGGGGCAGAGAAAGACAGGACCTGTGTCTGTACTGAGAAAACAAACTTCACCTCTTCTTTTCTATCAGTCATTGCTCAGGTGATACTGTATGTTTTGTATATGAGTGCTCTTTTTAGAAGCATGTATAGTGTGTGCACTGCCGTCGTGTGTGTCAGGATGCTTGCGTCTGTGTTTCGCTGCTGTGTTTATGTGTACTTGGACCCCTCTACATCTGCCTTTGGGTGTGTGCAAGTGTGCATGATCCATGTTAGCTGTCTTCCCTGGATATAATGGGCCAAGCTGGCAACCTGCTGGCAACCTGACGTTTGACAGAAAACAATGCATATTCATCTCTCTGCCTCACACACATACACACACACCAACTGAGAGGCTCCCTGTGGTTCTGCTGCCACCGAGCCGTATGGACGATTAGTCAAGGCCACAGCCTTCACCTTTTTAAAGTGTGCTTTCTTTTTCTGTGCCCTCTTTTCAAAGTTTCCCTCATTTTATTTCTTTCTCTTTTTCAATTTCCCCTCTGTGCTAAAAAATTCTGGTTTTATCAGTCATCATTTCCTCTCTTGTGTCCGTCTTAGATCCAATTCTTTGTTCATTTCTTCTCTTCCCTTGTCTTTTATTCCTCCTCTGGACCACTCTGCACTGTGATCCTCTGTCAGTCCTCAGTCTCTTGTGCTTTTCTTTGTAAATCTCTTTTCGAACAAGACACTTTTTTTCAGGACAATACACATAAAATAATTTTCTCAAATCTGGAATGTTCTCCATAAGGTTAAAAAAAAAAAAGCTGAAAATATTTTTGGTGTGGAGTCGACGAGTGGTCAGATGGCAGATTTGGAAATCATAGCCATGCTCCAGTAATGATTACTTTAGCTCCCCTATGTCAAACTCATTTGGACTTCTGTCTGAACACAGCTTTCCTACTTTCGTCCTGTTTTTGTTTGCTTTTCATTTATTTCATCCGTCCTCACATCTTTGCCTCCCTTTGCATCATACACCTTCACATTAAAATTATTAGACAAATGCTTTGCTTCCTTAAAAACTATGAACTCAGTACTACCAGGAGCTGTGAGAACAACCGGGCTCGCTTCCAATCATTTTTATGCAAATGATGATGTATCACATCTCCATAAAGTTTCCTCAGCACCACAAGAAAAGTTTTAGTAGCTTGCTTCAGGTGCAAGCAAAGTTGCTGCAAAAGAAATTATTAGCTTTAGAGACACATTTGACACGATCACTTAGACAAATTATTCATTTTCATTGCACCTGAACTCAGAAGTGAGATTAAACATTCTGAAATATATCTGTAAGTTATCTGTCTTGCTCCTTGATGGTGATGCAATAGTGTCTTTATATTCAGGATCTGAACTGACATTGAAACTTTAAGCCGAGTCACGACAGAATAACATTTGTCAAGGTTTCCCCATTTATCAAAACTTTTGTGTTTGTGTGATTGTGTTTCCATAGTCTTTGAAAGAAAGTGGTCCACAGCAGGGATGATGTCATGATCACTGACAAAATGGCGACCACTGAGCGCCTTCTTTATCTTAGGGAAGCGGTAGTAGTCCGACGGTGCCAAATCAAGTCAAGGGCATTCTTGATTAATAAGCCCTTGTGACTGAAATGATGACCAAGATGAATGCACGAAGGCTGATGTCCAATTTTCTCAGACAGAGCTGACTTGCAATTTTCAGTTACCCGGAACAGAAAGACCACAAGTTATTAACTTCAAACTTTCTGCATTCTCACACAAAAAGTTAAACTGCAGGTGCGTGTGAAGAGAGCTGTGTGTGTGTGTGTGTGTGTGTGTGTGTGTGTGTGTGAACTCATCACCTTCTACTTTAGGCCATGAACTTATTGATCACCCCTCGTAATAGCATGTTCGGCACGCTGTCTCTGGTACTGGACTACACTGCTTCTCATGTAATATCTAGGATTCACCTTCCCTGACAACTTGATTTTCTTAGACCATTGTATTTATTATATGTTTATATGTATCTGATTCTTTGATGTGTTGGAGGTTTTTATCTTGATTTCCTTGTGGGAATCATTAAAGTTTCATCTTCACCTTTTTCAAACGTCATAGCTGGCTTTGCGTTTGTTGTTCTTACGAACTCGAGTGGAGGCTTGACTGACACGGTGACAACTGCAGATGACAGAAGTCTCACTTTAGTCTGAGCTGTTTCTTGCTCTTCTCTCTGCTCCTGCAGTGCTGTAACCTGGCTGACCCTGCACAAGGCAAATGGCGAATTTCCACTTTGGACAGTCGCTTAGATATGTCACAACACACTGTACTGAAAACTGAACTACTCTCCCCTCTCACATAAAAAAAAATGCATCTCTAAAACAGAATTGGCAGTCTCCTCCTCTCTGGCCTTCAGTGTCTTTTCTCTCCCAGTTTAATTTTCTCCCAGTTTCTTTTCAGATTTTTATCATCTCTTCCTCTAACTGTCCTTCCTTTTATTTCCCTCCTCCTCTGCTGTTCTCTGTCCTCTTTCTCTTCCTGTCACTTGTCAAAACCTCTTTTTTTTCTTCTCACTTGCTTCTGCACTTTTACTCTGCCTGCTTCTCTGCTCCCTTGGCCTCATTCCAAAGTTTTCTTTACGATTTGATTTTGTTTCTCATCCTTCTCACTGCCTTGATTACAATTTCAATGAATATTTTATTGTCAGGTGATCTTTATAGTAACTTAACGTCAAACACGTCTCTGATATATTGCCATGCTCTTCTGTTTTTTTTTTCCTCTGTATTCATATGTATATGTTATCCTCTTCTCTTTAACCTTGTTCCATTCTGTCTTTTCCTCTGAAACATGTCCTGGCACACCAGAGTAAACCTTTGTTTCTACAACAGTTGTGACAGCCAGTCGTCTGGAAGTTTTCAAAGCCTCCAGCAGCTCCGTTTTTACTTCCTGTAACTTTTGTTCCTGAGTGACCCTGACCAAACTGCTGGGAGTTTGTGTGCACGGTCCCTCGAAACAGTTGTGTTTCTATCCAAACTAGAGTTTCCTGTGAAAATCCACTCTCTTAACAAATGAAAGCCACAGAAAGATGAAGGTAGGAGCAGCAGGTGGAGTATGTTTATATCACCTACATTTGCTCTTTATTTTCATCTGAAGTAAAGATTGTCCTCATCAGAGAAACAACTCCACTGGTCATTTGTTCAAACATTTTAAACAAACTATATTAACCTTTTCCTGACAAGAAATCTCATATGTAATCATGCAAATATTAACTATTGTCAGTCAGAGGCATAGGCGGAAGTATGGCCTGTCAAGCAAGAATCCTGTCTCTTACCCACAGACAGTGTCAGTACCTTTTAACTATGAGGACAGTCTTTCACTAACCCTCACTAATTAGGTTTAGTTAAATCTTAACCTCACATGTAACAGAACAGAACCCAGACATACACACGGTAAACATTCAGACAGTTGAGGAGGTTTATGTCAATACAGAAGGAGGGTGTGAGTTACAGCACTTTTAACCCATCGTGCCCAAATTGCAAGGGTTCAGCAGTAACTGGACACTTGGCAATTAAATGTGTCTTTGGCAGCAGCTGAGTGTTTTTTCAGTGTTAGATCACGCACAGAAGATCTCACAGGTGACTCAGAGTGGAGTTAGAGTTGCCATGTAGGCTGAGGAGGAGCTGTTTGTCATCATCAGGAGTAAAGGGCGTATCATGCAAGTGAAGAAGCTATTAATGTTGAGATCTACCAGAGAGCACAGGAAAAATAGGAAATGACCTGGTAGAAGCCCTTGGTCTACCGCCAATCTTGTGGAAAATCATTTACATGGTGGAAAAAAAAAGTGCAAGTCGATAACGCTCCCCAGGAGGTAGACGTATATGTTTCCCTGTCAATAGTCAAGAGAAGACTTCATGACCAGAACCTCAGAGGATTCACCACAATGTGCAAACACCTGGTAAACCTCAAACACACAAAGGCCAGTCCAGTAGAGGTCTGTAAGTTCAATGGACTGATGAAACAAAAATCAACTTAAGATGACAGAAAGAGCTAAGTGTGGATAAACAAAAGGAAACAGCTCATGGCCTAAAGCCACAACCTTATCTGCCAAACATGGTGGTGGTTTCATTATGGTTTGAGCATGTGTGGCTGCCACTGGAACTGGCACACTGGTATTTATTGATGATATAATTTCTGAATGAATGCAGAGATCTACAGGATCATTCTGTGCTCAGATTCAGTCAAATACATAAAAGCTCACTGGACATTTGATCATTCAGCAGGACAACAGTACTAAAAAAAACAACCAAAAAGCTTTTCAGGGTGAAGAGGTGGAACATCCTCTACTGGCAGAGTCAGCCACCTGATCTCAGTCTGACTGAGCTGCAGACCAGACTAAAGGCAGACAGACCCCACATCAAACAAGAGCCGAAGGAGGCTGCAGTGAAAGTGGCAAGTTGCCCTTTGCAGACATCAGACAGTCTGTATATTTTCCACAAAGTATTATGGTAATAGTAATATGGTGATTCTGTTGGACATCATGTGCTTCTGTCCAGTTACTTTTGAACCCATACATTTGAGGCTCTATGTGTTACAACACAGATTTTTTCTATGTTGATGTGAATTTACTCAAATTAAAGCTGGGAGGTCATTTGTAAGGCTTTTGATAAATGATGTCATCCTCTCTGATAGAGGCACCAGGAAAGAAAACGCTCAGATTGATCATTGTGAAGAAACAGAATACAAATGTTCATATTCTTACTATCTTTAATATAAATGAAAGATTCTTGCTGGTTGATGTGATTTGAGTTAGAACTGTAAATCTGACATTTGTGAGAAGCAGAGAGGAGTCACACTTCAACCTCCAGTTTCCTGAACTCAAAATGGGCGAACAGCTACTTTTATTAATCACTGATAGTACGGCTGTTCTGTCTGTTGGTTAGAGCTGCAAATAATGACTGTATTTACAAAGCCCTGTCTTAAATTCACAGAGACCACAGAATTGTCTTCAGATGTCTTATTTTTGTCTGAAATCTATCGATCGTCTATCTGTTTATCTATCCTCACTCACTCATTCATTCATTGATTCCCTTTTTTCAGCCACCCGTCTTATTTTAATTAATGAATAAGCCGGTCATTTCAGAGCTGTCAGTGTGTGTGTTTGCTCTCATCAAGTTTCCTCTCCCGTGCTCCAGTTTCCTGTGCGGCCTTTACAGTAGGGACAACCGGCCCCATCAATATTTAAAACGCATTCTAATTAAGCCCCATGCAGCTGCACCCTTGGCGCCCGAGATGAGCAAAGGGGTGAAATTAAAGGCGCCCCTCACCCTCCACTGCCTTCCTGTCCCCACTGACTTTTCATCAACCGGAAAACAACAACAGCAACAACAAGTTGCTGCTCATTCACCACATCTTCTGGTGGGGGTGTTGGGGGGTGGGAGGGGGTGAAACATGGTTCATGTAATGGAGGGTTAAATATTTATGGTCTCCTTGATCCTCCTGTACTTTGTGGCTGTGCTGATGGATGACTGATGTAGGTGGGTTAAGTTAGTCTGGGACAAAGAGGGGGAGATGTGTGTGTGTGTCTGTGTGTGTGTGTGTGTGTTGTGTGGGTTTATGCTCCTGTGAGATCCTGTTTCAGTGCTGACAATGAGGAAACTGTTTCGCCCCCACTTGATTGAAGTGACCTAAAGAGACAAACTAATGGAGTGCAGAGACTCACAACTGTCTGAGTGTGTGTGTTTGTGTTTGATGACAGCAAATCTGATTTGAGTCGACTAAGTGAGGGAGAGGAGAGCAGGAGAGCATCGGACAGATGAGGAGAATCTGCCTCTTTAAAGATCTGAATGTTTACAGACGTGTGTGTTTGCGTGTGCGCGTGTGGAAAAGTGCATTTTTTTAACGCAGCATTTCGTGTGTAGGTAACAATAGCGTTTGTGAAATTGTATGAACAATGCCGCAGTTAGGACAGTTTTGTGCACGCTCAAACACACACCACCGTTGTTATGACGTCATGCCTGGTCCAGTGTCATTTTATCTTTAGTTTTCTTGAGCGCCAAACAATGATGGATTACTGGAACAAAAAAAGCTGTCAACACTTCACTTAGAAATGCATTGTTTTTTAACTGGACAGCTAAGACATGTATTATACTTTAATAGACCAGCTCAGAAATCAATTTTGTTTTCAAAACTGAGCCCATTTTAAAGGCTACACCATATATATATATATATATTTTTTTTTTTTTCTTTTTTTTTAAGATATCGCTCCTGTGGTTGATTTTTGGAATTCTAAAACCACTTAAAGGTCAGACTCGTCTTTTACATGTTCACACACACTCTGTTATTGTTGAGGTAAATTATGTGGTAGATTCGTTCCCCCTCCCCGCAATCTATTTTTAAGCCATGGTGTATGTAAGTGCTTTAGTGGCTTTCTTTCCCTTTTCCTTTTTATTTGTTGGAGTAAATGAGTTACTGATGTTAGAGAGGAGAAAGTTTTACTCTCAGCTGATGTCCTCCGTAAAGGAGAAAGCTACAAACTATTCAGAACCAACTTTCGAGCCTTGAGAACAGATTTTTGGTTTTATTTTAAGGAAATAATGAATGAAAGCCTGGACTACATGCAGCGATTTCACAGTGTTTGTAGTGCTGGCGTCAAATGTGTGTGTTTAAATGGCAGATACATTATGCTTAAGTGGAGGGAAGGCTCATGGTTATTGGCTCTGCACACCCCCAGTTTTTGCTAATTGGTTTCAGTTTTTGCTAATTCGCCCACTGCTGAGGTCGAGAGTGAGCTGAGCCGAGCCGAGCTATGCTGGGAATCACACAAAGACGTCTGTGTCTTCAGCATAAACTTACACAAACATATAAGCTATGGTTAGGTATGACAACTAAACAACGCTGGCTCCCAGAATTTAGGTTCATTTACAACTAAAATGCTTTCAGAGTTGCACTGTGATGGCATCGAAATTGCTGTAATCTTACAACTGTCTGGAGGTATTGTCAACATGGGAATCTTTTTCATCTCTATCATTCATCCCATATGACATGAAAACAATATAATTGCAGATCTGTGATGGGATCCAAACTTGTCTATCTTGCTGTGAAAGGGACACACAAGTGCAGAATCATCCAGTATGGACAGAATTACAATGGATATTGATGTGGAAATAAATGTTCAGAAGTTCAGGATCATTGTTTTATTACGTCTACTGTTCCTAAATACAGCTGGACTGTGTTGGGACAAAATATTAGCCTGTATTAGCTTATTGCAGATGTATTAATGTCGGTAGAGTCAGTGTCGGCTGGTAAGTAACAAGAGATTGCAGTACAGAAATGATAAACTAGGTCTGGATTTTGAACCTATCTCAGGTGAGAAACCAATTTTGTCTTTGAGTTTTGAGCTTGAGATCATTTCCTTTAGAGATAGGGAGGACATGTCGTCCTCACAAGTCCGTTCTTTGTCCTGCGACTGCTCAAGGCCGAAAAACGGTACTGCCAAACTTTTTTTTTCTTTTCAGTTTATTCCCTCTTCATTTTGTCCTACAAGGATGATTCTGATTCCTATGTTCGTATTAATAACTAATGCGAACCATTGGAGGTTTATAGCATTGGTTTGAATGCCTTCACCTTCCACAGTTATCCCCGCCCCCCTTATATTTCCATTAGATGTCACTTCCACTCTTTGTTTACTTTGTTTACTTACGCTCTCTGTGGCGCAGCCTAAATCTCGGTCTGTTAAAACGATTGTCAAATTTTGTTTACCTGCTTGCATGTTGTCGTCATTGTTTTGATCGCAGCTCTTGCATCATATCCAGCATGCGCCTGTATGTACGAAAAGTGTGGTTTCGACCTCGCTGTGTTAAGTTAAAAAGACTAGTCTTCAAAGCTTTGTCAGTTAACAAGATGTATGGGAGTTCACACTGAGGGAAGTGTCTTGAAAGACGGTTATTTCCACCTCATTACACACACATTTGCTCTATAACCCCCCACAAACCCCCCACCCCTCCACACCCACGCACGCTCACGCACAGAGTGGCATATGCAGAGATCATGAAAGACATCTCTTCCCACGCACACACACACACACACACAAAGACACACAAAGACACATATAGAGGTACTAATAAGGATCTGATTGAAGTGCTGATGCTTTGGAGAGGGGTGAGCCCCACGTTTTGAACCCATGAGGGACTCGATCTATCAGCCGATGCAGTGACAGGTTCATAACACATGCAGAGATGAAGGAGTGCGAGTGAGAGTGTGTGTGTCTGTGCTTTGTAGTTCGGTGTCCTGCGTCACCTAACCACTGTGAATCATATGAGGGTGCCCACCCTGGGGATGTGTGTGTGTGTATATGAGGGAAGTGCATGTGCGTAGATACAAATGTGTCTTTGAACGTGTTTGCATTTCACTTGTGTATACTGTATGTGACAGTTTTTTTTGTATACATTTTTCCTTTGAGGTCTCAATTCATCTTTACTAGATTACTCACACATTTATTATTCATACCCATATCCGAGCGTATAGAAATGTATTTGTGTCTCTGGCTGCATATACCGGGCGTCAAGGGAGTAAATATGAGTTTATTTGCTCAAATCACTGCAGCACAACACAGCAGATAACACAGCTAATGGAGGAAGATGACATCCTATGTAAAAATCAATGTGCAGCCGAGTCCGACTGCCTTCACACAACAGCTAATTGATTCTTCTCTTCGTGATTAGCCCCCTCGCCTGTGAGAAACGAACGGGAGAATGTGTCAGTGGTGTGATCATCAGCTCTTGAGCTTTCCTAGTGCTTCACAATTGTGATTTGTGACTCCAGGAATGGCTCCATAACTTTTTTGTTTTACTTCAGTGCCACATTGCAGTATCTGCTTATGCCAGCTATGCTATGCCTAATACTGACAACCATCATAGTCACAACAAGGTGTGTTTAGGGTATGTAACTAAACTGTGGTTATAGTAAGATCGTGATTATGGTTCATGAGAAGTGAAGGTCTAGGATAGGAAGCAAATTGCAGTCCCCTGTGCAAACACCTGACATGCAACACTCCTGCCCACCTCCCTGACCTCCACAACCTTAAGTTCTGCCTTGCTACACACAGGACACAGTGTTTCCTGCATTTGAGCTGAACACTGGTACTGAATGTAAGCCACGAGGTGCAGAAGGCATCCAATACTGATCAAACGGCTGGTACTGTCTCTTTAAAAGCAGCGTTAAGACAGCAATGATTGGTGTAATGCTCAGTATTTTGCTGTTGGCCAGTCAAATAAGTATGAGTAAAATGTCTGTTTCCCAGTTGGCCACACATGAGATGTTCCCTGATCAAATACTACCTGAGTCAAACTGATTAAATTGGCTTCTTCTTACACCGGAGAGTCAGTGGGTGTGACATATTTGGGAGGTCGTAGCAGACAGAGGATTTCACAGGCAAACTTCACTCCAAATGAACCCGTCATTTGGTGTTCACCAACTGTGTGTTCATCACTGTGATTGCAGAAATGCTGTTCTGAGAAAAGCATTTCCACTTTTTTTTCCCCAATCAAAACCAGCTAATTAGCTTTTCTATTTAAATCTATCATTCTTTGATTCAATCACAGTCTGAAATGTCGGAAATCTGCAGGGTAATGAACTGACAGCTGTCATCTGTTTAGCAAAGTTATGTGTGTGAGAATTCTGTGGCATCAGCTCTGTGCAGCAGGTTTCTCTGAGATGGCCTCATCGCATTGATCCCACTGAAATGAAGACTTTCCCAAGTGCCATCGCTTTAAGTGTGAACAGGCATTCGCGATTGGCTTTTCATTAGGTATTTTTGTTACTCAATCTGCTAATGCTGCTCTCGAGGCTCCTCTTGTGATTGAAATTTGGATGCAGACTCGCTGCTGCAGCTTTGTCTCCACTTGTTTCCCCATCTCTACTCTCCAACTGTCATAATAACCAACATAAAATCTGCTTGAGTAGGTGGAATGGTACTTTTGCTTAGGAGAAACAAAGCGATGTGACAGATTTATGTTTTATAAGCTGGACTGGGAGATAACAGCACAGTTTGTACCAGACCACGTCATTAATACTCAGTTATGGATTTTTATGAAGTACACTGCACTATTTTAATGCCAACACACAGGTGATGCCAATAAGGCAGCAAAAGAGACTGAAATCATAGTAATATGTTAATTCCCAAAAATGAATTGAACATATGTCTCCAGATGTTTTTTTTGGAAAAAAAATAACATCACCCCATGGTTACCACACAGACAGGAACAGCTAATGCAGCTAACGACTTGATGCAAATTCACCGTGTTAAGAAACATTTACTAAAAATAAATAAATAAATAAATTGTAAAAAAAATAAAAGTGGGGCTTAGATGCAGCCTGCAGCTACCTCACTGACTCCATGGAAAAATTTATATTTCCAAGTTGCAAGACCATCTAAAGCATGATTCAAAACTCAGAACTTATTTATGACTAATGGAAATAAGAAAGAGTGACAAAATCCATAAAAATGTGTTCATATTGGACTGTCCGTATTGATCCGTTGGTCAGTCCACCACTTTGGTCTGGACTTAAATGTTTCAGCAGGTATAAGCAGGATTACCATGGAACTTTGTTCAGACATTCAATATGACTTTAAGACAGTGTGTTTATTAAAATGCAAATAAATGTGGAATCACAAATCAGCCAATATAAACTGCAAACCCTAAATTACTATCATTCAAAAATAAGTCAAAGAGCTAGAGTGTGAAATTCAAAGAAATGTGATTAGCATCTGAAATCACAGACTATATTGCGTGTCTTTTTGTTTGTGTCTCTCATGTTTGGTTTGAGAGTCACAATTTTCTCTTTCGTGCTTCTAAATTTGTCTGGCTGCTCTTCTGTTGATCCAGCACTTTCAGTCATATCCTGCAAAACTGTGGGATGTGACCACAGAGCTTCAATGTTATTGGCATTTGGGCAGTTATCTCTCTCTAAAAGTCTAAATTAAGGTTATTTTCACAGTCAGTTTTCATCATTGATTTATGAAACCTCAGTATTAAGGACAGAAATTCTTCTGGAAAAGTTTACTTTATCCTCATATTTCAGCTATATTGTAGCTCCTCCCCCTTTATGACAGCTGACTTTTCACTCTGCCTTTGAGTGTTGCTGTTCAGAACATGCATAAACACCTCTTTGTTTTACAGTTGGCCGACTGAGATGCAGAACGTCGAAGCAACGCGATCCCTGATGTGTGTTTGAAACCTGTGGACATGGACAGGGTAAATATACAGGATAAACACTCACTATTGTGGAAAATGTTTTTACAAAATGTCCTAAAACATGCATTTCTCAGTAGTCTGATTAAAAAAACAAAACATGGCAAAGACGTGTAGCGTCTTTAGCCTATAAATCCAGGCACTGAAAACTGAGCAACAACAGCCCAGGGTTCAAAGGATTAATGTGTTAATTGTACACAATAACAGTGCTAGAGTTTAGAGCAAAAAGAATAAAAAAATCGGCCTGGAGATGAATGTGCCAAAGAACAAATGCATCACACAGCACTGAAGACAAAAGCAAGGGCTCAAGGATTACAACTTTATCCCCTCCCATGATGCAATGGCTGAGCCCAGAGTCAAAACTTTAATTTTATGGTTCCACAGAGACACAGCTGTGTTTGGAACACTTCTCACTGAAAAGCCGCAGCACTACTGGATTCCCCCTGCAGTGTCCATATTGGGTAATTGTCTAATTAACAGCCAACTAATGTCATCTCCTATTTCCTTTTTCTCTTTCTCATTTACACACACACACACACACACGCACACACACACACACTCCCACCATATTAGGTGCTATTATGCATTTCTGTGAGGTAAAAACCCACTGCCTGCCAAGCTAATTGAAACGTGTGGACTTGCAATAAAAGGGGAACCGCATTAAATGGTCTTAGAGCAGAAATCAATTATTGTTATTGCTGTGACAGAGAGAGAGAAAGAAAGAAAGAAAGAGAGAGAGAGAGGAAACGAGAGAGCTGTCACAGCAAAGGAGTTTGTGATTAGTGAAAGAAGGGGAAGCACTAACTTCTGCTTGAGTGATGGGACAGAGTCTCGCCAGCATGTGACACAAGTCTACAAGAAATCTCCAGGAGCTTGGTTTCCACAATCCCACATCGGTATCAAAGTGACAGCATGTGGACACGTACTGAGAAACATACAGCATCACAACCTAAATCTATGTTTTATAGAGTGTGTGGGATGAGAACAATAAACTTTTGCACATTTTCTGTGTAGCTAATCATGCTGCCTCATTTGATATAATATTTCTATTTATAGTAGTTGTATTGTAAAATTAGCTTTGAAAATGAAAATGCACACTGCTGTGATGTTGAGGCTGGTAGTCAGTTAGGATAGATATTAGCTGAAACAAGTAATCTGGGGCCAAAGACAGGTTTGCTTAATATATTGTGGAGCTCTTTATAGCTTACCAAAGGGTGGTGCTCTCCACATCACAATTTAATTAGCTGTTGCTTGGGTTCCTCCTTAGGGAAACATCAAGTTTCTGGTTAAAACGACTGCTTCGCTGAGGTTACTGGAGCTTTGATGTGATGAATAAACAGGTTGTGCAGCTCATCCATCCAAAACTAAATTAATTAAAACCAAAAAAAGTTGCAGAGAAAGACTTACTAAATCATTAAGTTGTTCTAATCAGACAGTTTTGTTTTCTGTCAGATATCAGAGGTTCTAGCACGTTGGTGCTTCGCCATTCATCTTATTTTCAATTCAGATTGACCAGTAACCTTAACACGGAGCCTGTTTAGATTTCCGTTATAAGATCACAAAAGCTCCTGAATCTAAGAGAACAACCACAAATTCTTCAACAAATCACATTCCACCCAGCTGAACAAACCTTCACCTAATGCTGCCCTCCTCGAGTGCTTTAAAAGGACGTGGAAGGGCTTGGAAGAAGAATGAAAAAAGTTGAAGGAGCATTTTAAAACGTTTCCTGTCCAAGTGTCATTTGCGAAGTGATTCATGAGGACACACTGAGCTGTGATTACTTCGCTGTTACAGTTCCTGGGAGCTCTGATGTAATTTCTTTACCGTCCTGAAGGACCTCAGCTTGTGTTGTGGCCCTTAAGGGGTTAACTGGCCATTGTGAAAGTGACACGTCAACTACACATTGGCCATTTAAACCTTTTCATTTTAACCCCTTTTCACTGGGCTGTCAGACAGGTTTTCAACAACCCTGGGGGCTCCAAAGCTACAAGTTTGCTGTATGCCACCTGTTTCTTAAGGGCCCTACCACATCAAAATCTAATTTTGAGACCTCAATCATTTGACAAAACAATCCCACCCAAAGATCCATTTACAGGGTTTGTCTTCATTAGTAGTTGGAGTTTTCTCGGTTGGTAAGAAGATGGATCTGTTTACATGTCAACTCCATAGGTGTTTGTATTATCGTAGCATTCAATGTCATAATAAAGATAATGTGATATGGTTAAAACTTTCATAAAGTGCTAATATGGCACTTGAGTTTTGTCATGTTTCTTTTGTTGTTTTGTTAAACGGCTATGTTCAGTGTAAAGAATGAATGTTTATACACTTTCTGGTGCTGATACAGGTTTGTGTTTGCTAGTCTCATCCAAACAGTGATGAATTGATCCAGGATAGTAAAGAAACGACTTGTTGTAAATATGTGTGTAATACAGTGACAAAAGTTTCTACAATGATGGCCACTATTTTTTTGGAAAAGCTCACTATCCTGATGGTGTTAATGTTATTAATGGTTTACAATAATGGAGATGACTTGTGTGTTAATTCTGTTTAAGTCTAGTCTAGTTTACGATAGGGTAGCAGAGTTTTATCTGACAGGAACCTCGATAGATTCTATCGAAGGCGGTGCCCCGGTGATGAGTTAAAAAATGAATTCAGAGTCACATTATATTAAATGACTGTTCTCAGAATTTGGTTATGTAATCTTTTTTTTTTTTTTTTTACTGAGAGGAAAGGTGAAAGTACTTTAAATGTTACACACATATCTATGGGTCAGGTAAATGTGTGTGATATATATCCGTTTCTATTTCCAGCAAAATGGCAGCCAAAAAAATAGGATCTTCTTTGAGAAGATGAACAATAATCTCCTTCACTATGATGGGATGGGAAAAAAGAAAAAAAAAGAGACATAGGTTCAGAAAACCACAGCAGTAAATAGTATCATACATTAATTACATGCTTGCTTACTTCTCTTGACATTTCTTTACTCTGATGTTCCAAAGATTTTTGACAATCAAAGCTATTTAGAACAAGTGTGAAAGGGTTTGTTGTAGTCTGTATTCAGAAATGAATGTTGCTTTGAAGCCATGATCTATCTTTAATACTTATTTCCTTGTAGTGTTGACATCATGCGTACAAGAAAAGAAGATTCTTGGTACAAGAAACCATCAAGATTGGTTGTCCTGCAAAGCTCAAGGTGGCAAGAGCCTGACCACAAGGTAAAGCCACTGTTCATGTTCATTTTCACGATGATGTAAATTTCTTTACTTACCTTAGATAAATGTGGTTCAGTGTATGTATCATGCATGGTTTGGATACAGAAAGCTGGTGACTGAATTCAGGTAGCTGCAAATTCAGCTCATTTCCCCCCTTGTGAGTGATTCAAAACTGACAACTAAAATCAGTTGTGTCTAAACAAATGTTCTGTTAACATTTTCACTACTTCAGATTTCAAAGGACGGCATGTGGGGAAGACTGTGGATACAAGAGAACAAGCCAATAATCTGAAACATCTACAGTTTGTTAGTCCAACCACTGGAAGATCATGTTGGCTATCCTGCCTGAGGATGACCATGCATGCATTCTCTGTTGCTACCACCCACGGGGCAAGACTCGAGAAACACAGTGAAAAGTGCAAGGAGTGCTGTCGTGTTAATCAGGATCTGCAGGTAAGATGAGGCATTTTTTTTTTTTCACCACATCCTTTTCACTGACAGGTAGTTGTTTTTACTGTGTGTCCTTACCCACTTGTGCTACACTGTTGTGGCAGTTTTCATTGTTCAGCATGAGACCAAGGACACAGTGTCAGAGGCCCTACAGGTGCTGACAGAAAGGCGTGAAGGATGGCCTCCAGGCCACTTCATGGTGGATTTCAGCACAGCAAAAATCAGAGCTGTGGAAGGGGTATTTACAGGTCAGAATAAATTTGCTCGTTTTCCTTCCATGCTTGCTCTTGTAAAAGTTTTTACTGTATGTCACTCTATATTTTTTGTCACAGAGACCTCACAGAAGTGTGTATATGTATGTTATTTTCAACAAAACATGAATTCCAGCATTTTTCCTTGCAAAGATGGGGCAGAGTTTTCCGTGAGACGTCACTCCTGCACAACATCACAACCAGCAGTGAGGTTGAGTAAGAAAATGAGACTTTGAAAGTACAGGCACCTGGACAACTGCAAGACCAGCACTATAAGTGAAATGCAAGGTCAAGAAAATTGCCAGGGTAAGTTCTGTCAGATAATGCATTGATCATCTCAAGGCCATAAGTGATTTTGTCTTTCTTGTGAATGAGAGGAACTACCTACAAAGCCTGGAAAAAAAAAAATTGATTTAGCACTAGAATTAAAAGGAATATATTTCTCACGATTAAGCAGTGGCTCTGAACAACTTGGCAAAAAAAAAAAAAGAAACATGAAAGGACTTAATGACATAATTCTGCTTTCTGTAGGCACAGTGCAACCATCACAGCAGAACCCATCCAGATCCATCACACTGGCCGTGATTGATTGGTATCAATGTCAATCCGAGTTTGAGTTCAGCTGTATGACTCGCTGCTGAAAAGGTGTTACTGCCCAACACCAGTCTTATCCCTTATGAATCATGGAGAAGAAAATAATTAAAATAAGACCCAGAAAAGAAAAAGAGATCAGCAATCAACATCATAATTAGATCCTAATAAATAGTTTCCTGCAGTACCAACACAATGTGCATAAGCATTTTAAGAGCGAGCAGATATTTCCAGTGGGAACCCAGAGGCATAAAAATGGTTGGTATATTCTTTCTTTCTTTCTTTCTTACATTACCCTCTTTTCTGCCTCCCTCCCTGGTCGGTCCCCTCATAGAAGCACACACACATATAATCATTCATGCAGTGTTCCCACAGGCTAGAAACCTCCCTCCTCACTATTAAAGAGACACAGAGGTGCTGAGATAAGGGGGGAACTTAGGGGTTAGGGGAAAACCCATGTGTGCTTGTGTGTGTGTGTCAGGCTTTAGCCCATTATAATGAAGAGAATAAAGTGCATATGTGTAGGAAAGAGGGAGTGGGTGGGAGAGATGGAGGAATGTCAGCTCCCCTTGGATGCATCGTTCCCCAGACCCAGTCCATGCTCTCGTCAGAAGCCTGGAACTTCATGAGGTTCAGGATCCACTGGGACTGATGAATCATGAAGATGATGATCACATTATCTGATTCACACAGAGACTATAGGACTATAGGGTAAGAAGTTATTGTTTTTCAGTCTACTATTGCCCACGTGCAGCTCTCAAGACTCCTTTTAAGATTGAAATTTGTTTGGAGACTTGTTGGTGCAGCTTTTAACATCTCTTGCTGTCTCCTAATAATAACTTGTTTAATAAGGCAAATAAAATTCACTTTATTGGATTAAATGGAAATTTTGCTTGGAAGAAACAAAGCTTTTTTGCCAGATGGATGCGTGAACTCAATAGCACAGCTTGTGGTATTAGCTTTTTACTAATATATATTAGTCACATGGTCGTCGAGTTACAAAGATGATCATTTAGAAAATACAGCAAAAAAAAAAAAGAAAGAAAATAATTATACACGAAGCCACCACATTGTTGTTTGAAATATCTCCACAAATATTAGACTTACATTAAATTTTGTACAGACATTAATTGTTCCCATGATGGGGTTCTTGGTCATAAAATTCACCAACTACCCCTAAATGGACTGAAGTTGGTACAGCTATCCATGACCCCCTCAGAGTGAACTGTTTAAATTTGACCAATACTTTCCCCCCCGCCCCCACATACCATGTAAACTAAAGGCATCCCCGTCACGGAGCTGTTCTATGTGTTTAGCAGGCCAAGGCACTAAAATAAGATGGTAAACACAGAAAAGATTAGACCTGCTCTCATTCTCATGGCCTCTGTTTCTTCTTCCTCTGCCACTGTCACAGCTCTTTTCCTCCCTCCTCCTCCTCTTCCACCTCCACGTCCACCCCACTTCCAACACCACTCATTCACCAGCACCCTCTACCACCTCTGTCTCTCCTCCATCTGTTACACTCACACATCTACAACCTCTGCAATCCTGTCCTCCACCTGCTGCCTCTGCCATCTCCCAGTCTTTGAGCGAGGAGCAGCCACATGTGAAGAAGAGATGAAAGGCTAAGTTTTGTTTTGCATGGTAAGTCTTACTCCACACCATTAATACATTTGCTCTGAGACAAAGTCATCTGGGTCACCAGGTCACTGAACTTGGAAGCCAGTACACAGCATTTTATCCTTAAGTTACAGAGCTGCATGTTGATCCCTGACTTAAGGTAAGTGGGCTTTCTGAAACTCAGCCCAGTACATTTTGTTTGATTGACAAAAACTAGGGACAAATTCACTTTGACACACATGGACAAGACTGGAAATCACATATTTCCACTTACAGAATGAAAACTGGACAATGTGATTCATCTGCAAAGAATCACATTTATGACTTAATGTCTTTTCCAGTTTGACACAGTAACTGGGAGAATGCTGCCTCTTGGCCAGGTTGTCACTGTAAATGAGAATTAGTTCTCAATTGACTTACCTGGTTAAATAAAGGTTAAATAAATAAAATAAAAACATGAGGTAAAATGTAGAACTATGTTCATTACACTACTTGCTTGTCTTAATGACTCATTCTGACCTTTCAAAGATACTAAAAGTATATGTTATACCCAATCTAGTGATTGGCTGAACATCTGAAACTGTTGTGCCTATGTGTGTGTGTGTTGGTTGCCTTGCTTTGTGTGGTAAAAACTGGTTAATATTGCGTTCATACATGATTGTTCTCTTTCCATTTTTAAGCTTTTCAGGGGCAGTGGTTTCAGGGTGAAACCAGTTATTATTTCCCTCCTCTCAAGTTTGTAATAAAGGAACCAATGTATTTTAGGAAAGTTTCACCCTATCTTTGTGGGATCATAAGAAAAGAAGCACACAGGAAGTAGTGTATTAGCTACACTCTTATTCTGAAGTTAAGGACCCCAGGGTAGCTGAGAATCCCCAAAAATCATGGGGAAAAGAGGTTTAGTGCCTGAGGTAGGTCGAATGATGTTGCAATTTATTCCAACAGCGTCTAACAGTGAGGATGAGAGTAGTGACAGCAGTGATTATAAAATGAATGAGCAAGATCAGGGCAGTGAGAAAGAGGAGTACACTGATGAATGGCAGTGGGAGAAAGATGCAGTCGGTCTCCTTATCGCTGAGTGTGTACAACTGCCAGGTCTGCTTGGGACACAACACCTGAACACATTTTCCATTGCTCCTTTGATAAAGAGCTGTGAAATTTTAAAGGACAAACCTGTCGCACAAGAGTCATTTGTGCATTAAAGGCCAAGGTGTTGTGCTTCACCCAAAGCGAAATCTCTTCCAGTCTTATAATGAAAGCTGAAAACATGCTGAAATGTTGAAACATACTCATGATTGTAGCTGTACAGGTAGCTGTAGTGGAGTAGAGGTAGAAAGTCAAAATCAGAAGAAACCTCAAATTTATACCGAAGGACAAAACCTGAGTAAATGTCCTTAGTTGATTTCCACCACTGTTCATAGAGGCATGCATGCATACAGTACAGTTCTCTGTGTGTGAAAGAAGAGGTTATACTCTGGATATATTTATAAGGTGATGAAATGCAGCTTTGAATAAATGCTATGTACTCAGACTTAAGGTCATTGTGCAGAGGAATGAAAGGTGTCAGTTTGTGTTATGTCATCAGAAATTGTGCAGGAAGGTGATGTTCTGTGCTCCAGGCAAAACTTACAGGTAACACTGCTCAGAAGAAATAGGTGGGTTTCACTTTAAGTCTTACTTACTAACTTACAGTGCAATTTCATCTCATTTTGAAACATTTCTTGAATACATTTATATGAAGGTCATGGATTTCAAAGAAAAAAAAAAGCATGTCAGGTTAAAGTCAGGAATGAAGGC
Organism: Toxotes jaculatrix; assembly: GCF_017976425.1. NCBI lineage: Eukaryota > Metazoa > Chordata > Actinopteri > Toxotidae > Toxotes > Toxotes jaculatrix. The sequence goes on from NC_054403.1 coordinate 5,437,366, forward strand.
CTACTGAGAACATCCTTTCTTTTCAGGGACCAGTTGGGAACCCAAGCCTGTAGGGATATGACATGTAGTAAATGAGATGTAGAGTCAATGTAGAGTGTTATTTCTGATTGGGAGACAACTGAAAACCATATGTAATTAATAACTAAATGTATTACCAGTAACCATTTCCTCACCTTCTGCCCACTCCAGTCTTCCATTTGGCTCTCTCTTCCTGCCTACTGGGTTTTCATAGACTCCAGGTACTGCAGCTGGCTCTGCAGAGCTTTTGTGGTTTGCAAGATCCTCGGCAATGAAGACTCCTTACAAGATGGCCTGTTCCTCAGATCTAAATCAAACAAAGGTACACAACCGTTTATGATATCTTACAGTCTAAGGTTAATTGGTGCTCATTAAAGAGTTATGTTTTTCTATTAGCAAAAACACTGTGACACTGTACACATTTTGGAGTACCTGGCTGCATTCTTCAAACAGTAGCGCTTGTGCTTTCCATCTCCTGAAATCGCAAGCATGTCCGGGACTGATGAAGAGCCCCTCCTTGCAGATTCTGTCCACCTCGTATTGCAAAGCCTCCCACTCAAAAAAAAAAAAAAAAAAAACCTTCTCTGACAGCTGTCTGCCAAGATCCTCCCAGTCTGTTTCAAAACAAGGAAATCAGATACATTAGCAACAAACAGCTTTTCAACCCACAATACAAACAGATGAATAATACTGTAGGATAAATGAACTCAACACTCACACGGCCCAAGTGGACAGTCCGCTGATCCAGCATTCTTTAAAATGCTTGGCAGGGCAATCCTGGTGCTGCCATCTTTCTTCTTTCTTTTTGAAATGAAAAAAAAAAAAGACATCTGTAGCATAAATTGTGGCGAAGTGAAGGGTAGCGGGCCAGCAGTCACTTTGATTTAGGTCGTTCACTCCAGCAGTCTGAGTGGCTTGGCATGCCTCAGAACTCAACTCAGGCATGCTGGGATCATGTCGTCCTGGAAAACTCAAAAACTATTTCTCAGTCATGTAAAACTTTGCCACTTACTCAGGATTGAGTTTCTTTGTAAAACATGGCAGACATTACTCAACAGTTAAGTAGATTTCATTCTCACATCTACAGTATGACAAAACCTGTGCGAGATGTTGAGTAGGTTTTTTTCTAAAAATGCTTTTTAAACAGGACAAGATAAAGTTCCTCACATCCCCACAATTCATTATGATCATAGTAACAGCCTTTTGTGGGTTAACCCTCAATGACTCAGGCTGACAATCAGGCATCAGTGGTGTTGAGGTAGTTACAAGACCAGCGCATTTTATTGCACAGCCATAGTTCAACAAGATTTCTAGACAATGTTCTGACAGCCTACAGTGATGCCAGCTTTTATGAGCTCATTTTGTAGTTTATATTGCTTTTGATGAATATGTGATAACCTTAATGTGTCTCTTTCAGTTAAGATTGACTGTCTTGCCTACATATCAAACTATAGGTGTATTCCTTATCTTGATACAATCAAAAATGGCTGAACAAACTGTATATGTTGTCTTCACTGATGCTGCTGCTTCTTCATCCTGCAGCTCACCAAGCAAGTCATCGAGACTTCAGAGCTCATCATTGAGTTTTTGCTGATCAGCCAGAAGTCCATACTACGAAGCACGTAAGTTCAGGTTTAACCCTGGGTTGTCAGGATTGCGATGGTGGTTCACTTCTTACTGGGTTATACATCGCCGTGGTAACTAGTGCTGCACACCCCAATCTGTTCTGGAGCAGGTTAAATTCAGATGATTAAAACCTGTCAACAGCCCAACTACCAATCAGATCCCTGGAAAAGAAGAGTCATCATTGCTACAGTGTCCTGACAGGGACAAAAGATTTTACATGACAGTGATAAAGAGCAACACACTAAATAACTACACAATAACTTTTATAGGTTCATTTTAATTGCAGATTATTTAATCCTAAGAGAATTCTTGAGTGTTGATATTTTAACTCTTAATCCATCACTGGATTTTGTGACGATAATTGGAAATAAAACTAAACCCTCTTTTATTAGAAAAAAAAAAATTATCCACACTGTTAATATTTCCCATTTTCAACCTCATTAGATATTAACAGCTTCTCTTCTCCCCTCTCTGCTTTGATGGGAGAAACAGTCTGACATTACATGAACTATTTTATCTATATTTTATTTTATCTGTATCACATATGTACAATAATTAGTACATCAAACAAAAGAGCATACTTACTCAGTAAGAAACTTAATAATAATTTCAGTACTTATTTACAGAATATCCACAGCCAGACTTTATTAATTGAAAATTATTTCCAGTGTTTCTTTAATATTCTGGTCATGTGATCATATTGTTTAAATTTCACCATGTTAACATTGTCTCCAAACTATCAATAATTGTAGGCATCGTGCAAACGTTGCCTCCATTGCATTGTCTTGGGATCTTGTACCCTTGTACCCTTCTTCTTCTTCTTTGTGTTTACTGATGGATCACAGACCAAGCAGGTGTATACCGACACCTATTGTGTCAGACTGTGTAAATATACATCTGTACTTGGGTACAGATCAACATAACAAATGTGAAAGCTGAGCAGTGGGGGAATGGAGGTGAGGGGCAGTCATATTCAGACATGGTGTGAAAAAACCACACCTAATATAAGATCGCCTTACGTACAGCCTAACAACAGCATGACTGTAGACTTGTTTAATGATTAGATACACTAAGACAATGTAAAGTCCTTGCCTTGATTTCTTCAATCCAAACAAAAAGCTATTCTCATTGTATTGCATTTTCAAAAATGTTGACTTTATTGTAATTATGCATGTAGGTGTGTGCAAGTGGTCTGAAGTGAGCATTTATGGAGGTGCAATGTCAAGTGTTGTCTTTGTTGTTCAGCTTCAGTCTGTACCAGTTTCTGTGGTGTGTGTTTAGTGTTACTCTGCAAAACTGTTCGATACAAGATCCATGTATAAGATGATTTTAAAATCCCAGTTCATTTAGTTCATCACCTCCTGTGTGCTCCTCTTTAATGCCACAGCACAGATGTTTTTAGGATGAATGCGCTGTGATCTTCTGTCCTCAGGTTGAGGTAAGCTTTCAGACACATTAGTGTACATGATGGGGCATTGATTTCCAATTGTCATCAGGGAGAGCAGTTGCTTATCTGGTCTTCCTTTGATAAACTCTGGTTGACTCAGCCTGTACCTCCAGTGGCCAAACAATATAAGTAATCAGTGTGTGAGTCACGTATTGTGGGTGCAAGTCCAAGCATAGGAAAGTGAGAGTGACGCAGGAAAAGTCCGCTGGGCCCAAAACCCAGAGGACTGGAACCATCATAGGCTGTGTGTTAACTTTTAAACTAACAAGGCTACATGCCAAGTAGAATAAGTTACTGACATCTCTAGATGTGGGTTCAAATACCACCACTTCTGTTTTATGTTGTTGTCCATCTATGCGTCATCTTTCTGTTTGTAAGTTCAGCGTCTTGGTACCAAGATATTAGTCCCCTGCAAAATAAAACAAAGATCTTTCCAAGGTTTATTTGTAGATAATTTCTTCTGCTGACTTCTCATTCTGTTCTTATGCTAAGAGTTTGCAGATTGGAGGTTTTTACTTTACAACTGCCAGTGAGAAATCAGCTCATCAGCCACAGCGTCTTTCTATTTATTTCTCTTTCCCCCCCCCCTCTTCACTCTAAATCTCTAATTTAGGTGCATTTCACTGTACCACTGTATCTGTACCTGAATGAGCTCTCTATCATGTGCACCATCTCAAGGCCCCTCAAGATGCAATTTGGCTGAAATGAGCAGTAACAATAATATCTCACTGCTGATGAATGCAAGAATTTCAAGAAATTCAGTAATCATGTAAACGCAGGCCAGGGAGAACAAATAGAAATAGTGAAGTCTTTTCAACAGAGCAAACTCGTGTTTGAGGAACCCATGCTAATGTCACCATGGTTACCATGGCTGATTAGGACTGCAGGAAACAGATGAAGCTGAGTGACAAAATTCCCCTAATGGATATTACTTTCCAAGTATTTGCACTGGCATCAGCATTGTTTTCTCTTACGTTCCACTGACATGTTTTAGTCCTCACTGGAGGATGTGCACTGACGCCACTTTTTACGTGATACTGACCTCATCCAGGGCTGTAATACTCGAGTCTGATCTCAGTCTTAAGAACAGTCTAGAGACTTTTATTTCCTCTTGGACTCAGTCTCTCTCTCTGGGGGTGTTTTGATTTGGACTTGTCTCAGTCTCTGCCCTTGGTCTCATCTATTAAGTCTCTGGTCCCTGTCCAATGTGGCCTGAAGTTCACCACATTTGCAGTCATCAAAATGCACAACAGTATCTGCCAAAATACGCCGGTGGGCCAACAAACCCTGCGACTCAGACAAATCCCTTGACGGTAAAGTTAAGAGTAGAAACAGTCTACCTGAGGAAAGTAACACTACCATTAACAGCTAATGCTGCTTCCAAAGCACACAGGCCCTAGCTCTCATTGGCTGAGGGCCACAGATTATCCATTAGCTGTTTTATTTACAAGAACATGGGCCCATTTCTATGTTGCTGTTGGGTGCATGAATGACACTTGACCTGAGAACTAAGGTAAACAATAAACAGAACAAAAATTCATATTCAATTCAAAATTCATGGATACTGATATTTCTGTTTTTAGCTATTCTAAACTAAACTTGAACATTTTATTTCATTAAGATATTAAAACATAAAATCTGAGCTGAATCCAATTAATATAAGAGAAATTGTTACCAATGTATCTGTGTTGTTTTTGTATTGAAACACTAACTGTGACACCAGATGTGTATCGCTCTTTCTCAGGACACATACACACAGGCCTGTAGCCAGGATTTTAGAGATACTGAAGTTCAAATTACCCCAGCAATTGAATGGTCTTGTCTGCAGCCCAGTCCTCATCAAAATGAGAGACTGTGAGAGGCTGAGCAAACCAACAGGTGGCCACAGGGATAATGGATGATGTGGCCTGGAATTGAGTTTCTTAACATAATGTATATGTAGCTTTACACTGGAGATGCTACAGTTTAAAACAGCTGAAAGCATATAGAAGCTTAGTCCTATTTTAAAGCAGGGTTTGTCAGCCTGTTCAAAACCGTGGGCCCAAGAAAATGGGCTTGGTTAGTTACTGTTACTCGGCTCAAGTAATTGTAACTGTGTAACTGTATCACATTATCTACAGTTACACAGTAACTGACAGTACAACAGCAAACCAAAAACAACAGCAACGACAAAAACGAAGTCCTTCAGCTGTATTCCAAGACAGTCCTGAAGGCACACTGCATTTTCATTTTCAGTTTTTCACTTCAGTGTTGGTAAAAATGTCCAAAAGTACTTAATCTTCAAGTTACAGTGGCTCGTGATTCCCAGGCAAGCTAATTAAAGTTAATCAGTTAATTAAATCCCTGCGGCCATCTGAAGGCAGGAGGACAGATATGTGATAAATCTGCAGCCTCTAAGTTAAAGTGCTGCACAGCTCAGAGCCTTTAATGCACAATGATCCACTGTGTGTGTCATAAATCATGTGCAAATAACCTCAGGACACACAAACCTCTTAAAATATCATACGGGTCAGTTGTAACTCTGTATTCTGCCAGTTTATTTTGACATAAAGACACGTTGGACTAGATTTTAGATGTCTCTCTGTGTAGCCTAGTTCTTATATTTAGCCATTAACTGTCTAATGAACCTGCTTGATGCTGCCAGCTTCCCATCCATCAGTAGGTGGAAGGTGATAGTTCGAAACTTGAGACAGATAATGTGCAGCACCAGTGTTCAACCCACGAGCAGTACATTTTAAAGTTTGCCAGATATGTCACTCACATGAGGATAAGCAGCAATATCAATTAGCTAACATGCCACTGAAACATTTACCAGTGACCGCAGCCAATTAGCCAAATTAATCTCGCCTTGAAAGCAAACCTGTTTTTGTGGTGGCAGTGTTCCTGTAGCCTTTGAGGTCATTGTTTTCAACATTAGCTCCCAGTAGTATGTGGTAAAAATCAAAGAAAAACAGCAGAGTGTATTTTCTTTTATAATTTTAGGTTTTTTGATTCTTCAATTTGAGGCTAGCCATGGAATAAAGAAGAATTTATATAACTATACAAATATGTAGTTAGATATAGTCTCTTCTACATGTTTTCTCCGTCATTGTGCATTGAAGAATCCTTCAGGCTTAAGTTTCTAATGATTTGTGTAAACAGTTAAATTGAATTTTACATTTTAGTTTATAAAAAATTATTTGTCTGGCCTAAAAACAAACCAAAAAAAAACAACTTTGTGTTTTTTTGTTTTAAAGATGAATTTAAAGTTGATTTAAAGGGCCACTCCTCCAAAATTACACAAGTGATACTTGTATAAAAATAAAAAAAAATGTCCTGCCTCGACCTTTCCAAACCTGACAAATACAACTACCAACACCATCTCATTTGTGAGATGCAACCTGGGGCGTGTGCCCGCTTGCCCATTTGAATCCAGACAGTTTTACTTTGAGATTTACTTTTAATGAAAGGCTGATTGAATTATATTAATCCTTGTGCACTGGAGTGAACAAATAATACAATTTAGTTGAATAAAGGCCACTGGTTGAGTGTTACAAGCATCAGCAGTCACCAATAAAAAGCCCCTGACTCACAATTGTTTACTTATTATGAGTCTAATAGGTTGCGCACAACACACAGAGTTCAGTATTCACTCGCTCGTTTGAATGTCATTCTTGTTTATTTAACCATAAACCACTTGGGCTGACAGTCTCATTTCCCCTCTCCTAACTGGTCCTAACTGACTTAATGTAATATGCACTGATACAGTGCTCTTTATCACAGTGCGTACACAGTCTCTAAACCCTAGTCATGTGTGCTAACATTAAGCAGAACTCGAACACACACACTTTAGTGCAGCGCCTCACTCCAGGAACAATCTGCTCTAATGATTTCTGATGGGATTGAATTTCTCTTCATGGCCACTGGGCTGTGTGTCCAATTCTGCCTGCCACTGATTTGGTTTCCAATGAAGACCCAGTAACAATAAAGAGGCTGTGAAGCATTGTGGGTGGCAACGTCTTAAAGCTGACCCTCCAACCCTGATCCCTTTCCTTTGCCTTCCTTGTCATATTCATCTCTTCCTTCCTTTCATATCTCATCTTTCCTATCATCTATCATCATATCCTTTCTTTTCTGGTCCTCCTGTCTTTCCTTATCTGTTTATTTTATTTAACTTCTGTCAGGCATGATCCCTCTCTCCCTCTGTTCTGCTAATCCTTCATTTCTTTACCTTCCACCAAAGTCCATTCCTTTACTTGACCTTCCTTTACTTTCATTCACATTTTCACATATTTTTATTTTTCATCACATCCTTCCTTTTGTAGCCTGGTGTTGTTAGGTTAAATTGTAAACCAGACTTTATAAATTCTTGCAAAATCCTATGTGGATTAGATTGAGACTTTTTTTTCTCCCTATGCTTCTTAAAGTGCTGTTAATATATTTTTGTTGGAATAACTATAATCTGATGTAGAATTGGTACACAAACATCTAAGATATGTATGTGTTTTAACAGTATCACAGTATTGTGATTGCTTTATTTTATTTTATGAACTGTATGTGTTTTAGTTCTCTCAGCGTTACTTTACGCATTTTTTCCAAAGTTTACTTTTGGTGTTATTCATCAGTGATATGTGAAGTGAGTCCAAAACAGATGCAGGATCCTGATTGTCAACCGCAGTCTCTGGAGTCAAAGTCTTGCACCTTGTCCACCCCAAACCTCACATTAAAAAAATGAATAAATGTTGCCTCTGAACACGAACCAGCCGGTAATTACATTTCACACCACAACATCCTTGGGAAAACAAAAAAGTAACTAGGATGGGACTGAAGAGATCCAAGGCTCGATCTCGCAATGTTAAGGCCACTTTCACCAAATCCAAACCAAAACGAAATGGGTTCTTCTGTGGCCCATGCCTCATCCCTACAGTAAGTTTAGTGTAAATCAGTTCAGTACTTTTGTGCCTAATCCTGCTGACAAACAAACTAACTAACAGACACGGGTGAAAACATATCGTCCTTGGCAGAAGTAATGAATAAACATCATTTCCAGACAGGGCTGCCTTACACATGAATCTGATAATTAGAGGAGACGTTTGGGGAAGCGTGTGTGCTGCAGGGTTGTTGTAGAGCTTGCACACTAACTACAAACTCTCACCATCACAGTTAGCATGCAGGATTCAGTCACTCTGTCTGTGGTAAAACACAGGCACAGATTTATGGAAGAGAGACCCTTTGAATGTGTTTTTCTACTGCTACAGGTATGGATATTTATGCATGGGCATTTTTTTTTTCTTGCAAATCTTATATTTATCCTTTTCTAAGGGTACCGTGCATATTAGGCTCCCTTCTTTGTCTTTATGTTCATAGTGTTTATGTGATAGAGACCCTGTGAATGTTTTGTTTCTCTACAGTTGGGAGGGAGGTTATGCTTGTGTCATCTGTGGTGCCTTTGAATGAAGTAGCCAAAGATCATTCTGGAGAGTGTGGTCCTTGTCCGCTATACAACACAATACAGAATTAGACTCATTAACCTTTGGAATGTGAGTAATCACACAACATCAGCACAAGTCATGCAAAGGTAATGCCTACTGTCAAAGTGTGTGAGTTATTCCTTGAAAATTGTATCCCCCACATGTTTTATTTGGCTTTTTATTACTGGGTTATTTAGTATTGTTGTGGATGTGCTGTGCCATGACAACAAGACATGTCTGGAAAGGAGAGGCTCTACATGAGCACTGAAACAAGCCTCAGATCACCCAGAGGATAAATTGTTCAATAAGGGCAATAGAAACACACTACCATTGTTCTTTCAAATCTAGTTTGGAAGAAAATTGTGTTATGGTGCTTGGGTACACAGTGTACAGTTTATTAAATTTAAATAAGGCTAGTGATGCCTTCTTGGCTCACATGGATGCAGGTGATAGAAATGAAACTTTAAAGAGAATATAGCCAGTACCAGCTGCAATTTCCAAATCAGAAACAACGCAAAAAGCCACAAAAAGACACATTTTACAACCTTAAATTATTAAAAAAAAACAAAAACATTTAAACATATTCATGCAAGGAAGTCACAGGTTCAAAGATATGGATAGAGGATAGTGCACAAATAAAACCACAGGAAGTTTGGCACAGATGAAGGTCTTGACTGTTGTTATTATGAGGTTATCATGGGATAAAGGCTTCAGTATGCTTCAAAGGAAATGCAGATTGTCACACAGTGTGAAACCACCTATCCAGTGGTATAAAAGATCATTTTCACAGGAGACATTTTGGCATGTCACAACAGGCAACGCTCAGGTACATTAATTTCACCTGGGAATTTCCTGCTGTGACAGGCCAGAATGTATGCTGTGGAAAAGGTGTTTATTGGGGGTGGCTGCATCTGGCAATTTTTTGAAACTTTCTTTCTTACTGTGATTATTTGACAATCACACCCATTTCAAAGTAAATGTACTGACAGTGGCCTTTAAATCCTGTCTTTTGAATCACCTGCCTGTGCTAAAGAACTGTTTAGGTGGGACCCATATTTATTGGAAATTCCCCTCAAAGCCAAAGATGCAGCCTAGAATGAGTTAGACTGTCCTTCACTGGGACAGTTTTTTAACTGGTCATCTTCAGTATATTGTACCTGGGACGTGGTTACATATATTGATACTAACATAATTCATTCTTGGTTACTGAATAAGCTGAATTCAGTTGACTCATGATCAGTCCCTTTTTTGTGGACAGTTGGAGTTTTTGGACTCTGGTTTAGTTGAAGTTCTGTTAGTAGTTCCTGTTTTATTGTGAAGTCTTGTCTTTAGTGTATCTGGTCTTGTACTACTTCCTGTCTTTGTCTAGTTTCCCTCCTTTTGTGATTGTCTGTCCCGCCCTAATTGGTGTCACCTGTTGCCCATTGCCTTGTGTATATAAGTCTTGTTGTTTCCCCCTGTCCTTGTCAGTTCGTCTTTGTCCGTACTTGGGTCTGCCTGTGTCTTTACTTGTGTTGGTTCCCCGTGTTGGTTCCCCGTGTTCGTTCCTGTACATGTGCCTTGCGTTTTCCCCATCATGGACTCACCTTGGTTGACTTTTGATTTCAAGTAAGGACTTTTGGAGATTTATTTGTGTTTTATGTTTCCAGCCTTTTTCTTACCTTCATGGTTGATTTTTGGTTGTTGTTGAAGTTTTGTTTTCCGGCCCTGGACTATTCCAGTGATTCTGAGTTAATTAAAAGACTTTTAGTTTACTTATAAATTGCCTGTCCTGGGGTCTCTGCATTTTGGATCCTCTCTTCCCTGGTGTTCCTGGCTGCCCGGTCATGACAGGAAGTCCTGGGATGTAACTAGGCGAAGGCAGTACAAAAGACTTTCCTCATCGCCTTCAACTGTAGCCAGCAACACGTTACAGAACCTCGTTCATGTGAAGCATATTGAATCTTTAATGTCTAGAGGAACACATTCACATGTATGTCCAGTTCACTTCTTGCTATGGGGGGCAATGCTAAATGCACAGCCACCATACTGCCACTTTAATATTATTGTTACTGATAGGATGAGATGGAGAGTAAACACATTGATTCTCTTTTCTCGTGTATAGATTGCTTGGGAAATATTGCGAGCCTTTAAGGGAATAAAATCACTCATTTAAAAAAAACTCACATTTTAATTATTGATACACACTACTGTATGAGTTAAATTTTTAATGTCTTCATCAAAGTCAGTCATGTTACCAGCTAAACTTGAGCGAGTTTCTGACGTCTCTCCTGTCAAATTCCATTCTCCAAGAAAGAGACCAAAGAGCCTGCAATATCTATTGTTAAACTGGTGCTTTTACAAGTATTTTCTGAGGGTAATGAAGAGCTAAACTATGTATTTTAGTGTCTGAAACATGAACTTTTAAAAACTTATTAGTACTGCATGTGCCAAAATTAAATGCAATCTGAATTCCTAGTCAGTGTGAAAAATGCATTCATTTTACCAAGCCTGAAACTCATAGTAGAATGTTATAAAAATAAGGCAAACTAGAATAACTTTTACTGAAAATGAATACTGTAAAATCACAGTTTTGCTATTATTTCTTAAGTAATAAAGGCTTCCTTAACATGAGTGTAAATCCTAAAAGTTAAGCCCAAAAATAATTTGGAGGCATCAGGAGCTCTGGAGGCCAGAGTTTTCAAATCAGATTTATGACCTTAAAAATCAGCGTCTGTAAATCCCAGAAACGTGCACTCAAATCATCTTGAATTATGGATGGCCATATATCATGTGGTGCTCCTCTGATGGTCAGGAGCATTCAGTAAATGAAGAGACATTTGCAGAGGGAGGAAAGGAGGGAAGGCTGACAGAAAAAAAAAATTGGAAGAGGCAGATCTCTCATCTTATTTCGCTGTCTTTTCTTCTCCCCACACGTCCTCTTTGAAATGAGTGAGAGATTTGAAAGAAACAGCCATAAACCCATCAAAGAGGTCTGGATCATTTGTTGCTCCAATTTGTTATCCAGCTTTATTTGGTGGAAAAGTGCGTGGATGACGCTTCCTAAATGAATCCTAACAGCATTAGGGAGGCTCTGCTGGGAGTGCACTAAAACGCCCCCAGTGCAGTCGACATATTTCATTCAGTGTGAAAAACAAAACACTGAACCAGACATAATTCAGCTTGCAGAAAGAGCCTGTACAGATAACAGTAAGAGGAGGGTGGAGTTGTGGAGACAATCTGAGGCACTGAGGGTCGACAACAGGAACACAGAGTGTGAGCAGTCAGCCGATACTAAGGAGTCAAGGTCTTGTCGGCATAAATGATCTCTTTGCACTAACACCTTGGAAAGACCTGAGGTTAGAATCTACTTCTGAAGCTACATGTTAAAATATTAAATATTCTTTTTTAGCTACAGAAGAAGTGCTTTATTCTGATTTGCCCATAACAAGATTTGGTTGTACGTTAATGGTGTAAAGGATGTCCTCTGCCACGACGTGGTCACAGTTTGGGATATGTGCAGTACAACGCAGACAACAAAGAAATGCAACATAAGAAATTGCATTTATTTTGAAAAAAAAAGCAAACACAAAACAATTGCTAATTGTTCAATTATCCTCTCTGTAAGGCAAGATTATCAAACATTAAAATGTGGTCAATAAGTAATATAAAATAAAATAAAATAAATCTATTGATCCACTCTAATTATAAAACTATGCACACAGGAAGGAGTCTTAAACTCTTTGGAATGTCTGCAGGTTAATTATCTTTTTGGTCCAGTCTGAATCTGCAGCCAGAGGCAGTTTGAAAGCTGTGGGGTGAAGGACTGGCACCACATCACCCTGTTTTTTTTTTTTTTTTTTTTGCCCCACTCTGATAACAGACTCACTCCAGTGATGCAAACATGTTAGCATGTTCAGTGTTTCCCATTAATTGCCTAGACTGTGGTGACCCCGTTTCACACATTGATTCATTTATGGTGGTCCGGGCCACAATATCAACACTGATCACCATATACTGATTTTTAAATTTTCTTTTATTACTGTTTGTTTTTATTTTGTTTTTACATTTTGTTTTTACTATTTCAAATGTGCAAACTCCTTTCTCATGGTAGAGATGTGCACTGCGCATTCAGCCTTCCTTGACCTGCTCCCCTCTCTCTCCCTCACAGACACGTTGACAACAAGACCTGCCTGTCATATTCTCAAAGTGCTATCTGTCCATGGGGAGGAGTGGGAGAGTTCCCGTCACATTGTTGGACCATTGGACCTGAGGCGGTGAGGGCTGTTACTTGTTTGAAACAACATGAAGCAACAGAGCTATATGTAATGATCAGTAATTTATTTGTCACAACGTACTTGTGAATGAAAACATACCTAATATGTGGTTTTGTTAAATAATCATTTTCAGAAAGATTTTCCTCCTTTTGTTATTCTATTGTGAGGTTGTACCTCATATCATCTCTATTTTCTCACTCTGTCAAAATGCAAAGCTTCACAAGTTTCATGCTGATCTTTAAATGTCATCTCTGAACCTGTAATTATGCCTTAAAAACTGAGCACTGGGTAACCCATCACCTCTACCACCGCTGTCCTCATCTTTCAGCCTGTCCTGGTACATTTATCAGAGAGGTTCCACCATTTACTTCCTGTCTCTTCAACACCTCGAGTGTCTAGACTTTCTGTCCTTACTGTTTTATTACCCTCACAAGCCTGAAGTCTTTGAAGATGCCAAGTTTTAACAAAGTCTAATCTCTAAAGCTTTTCCTGCAAATCAACTTCACAGAGAACCATTTTTATTCAACTCAACTTGATCCATCTATATTGGAAAAAAAAAAAAAAGTTCTGTGATGACAGAACTGACAGTTACAACAAAAACAACTAAGAGACTGCAAAAAATATACACCCACGGATAAATAGCACAAGGGTGCAAGTACAATAGCACACACACTCCAGCTGACTTCTCCCAGCTCCTGTTCTGCAATAAAAGTGGCAAAAATCTCACATTTTTAGAGACATTGTTCAATTAAACCTGATGGAAACATGGCCAACTTAACGTAAGCATCCTCTTTAAGGATCTTTCTGAATAGTACCCCCTTTGCAGAGTTAAACTTTTATATGATCGGCTGAGAAACGCTTGCAAAGCATTTTACTGCTTCTGGTAAAATGTACTGATGCAGGTACAGAAGCTGTGAATGCATAAACAGGGAGAGAGGTGCATCTGTATTAAAAAAAAAAAAAAAAGCATATCTGGGTTAGTACAGTTTGGATTAGCTGCCTCACTACATGAAAACTATTACAATTTTACTGTATGCACCAAACTTGGCAGGTGGGCTTGAACTACATGAATTACTGTGTATTGTGAGGACACCTCTGAACAGAAATCTGGGCTTTGTATTTCACAGCAGAAATGTAGGCATCATTTTTATAAAAGCCCAAAACTGATCTTCTGTTACAAAACCAAAAACTTTCAGTTTATAAAAGTTTTCCTAAAGGTAATACCTGCAGGGAAGCATCAAATCAGACAAATGGAGGAAGAATGTTCATCTGCTGATGGTAAAAACCTGGCAAGGCAGAGGGACTTCAGTGTCTTCAGTGAGTCAGGAGGAGACTGTCGTCTTGTGAAAAACAACCCCTCAGGTCATCTGAGCGTATTACAACCCATAGTTAAAGTTTTATGGTTGGGCGACCTCTAGAGGCCGTAGATTTATGACGGGAAGAAAGGAGGAAGCCAGGTGACGAAATATATAGAGTGACAAAGTCCACGTTAGGAGGAGGTTGGGGTAGATGGATGGGCTGACATGCCGTAGTACTTTCACACAATAGGCTGCTATGTATTTCCTGCGTGAAACTGATAGACACACCCACAAGCACCAGAATGGAACAACGCCTGAATTTGCATCTTGCATAACTCTAAGCATATGCATACTTCTGTGAACCATATTGGCGAACAGCACTTTGATAGTGGTTGGACAATTATACCATCATAACTGCGCATCTGTATGAATATTTGAGCAGTTTAGGAAATCACTCACCTCCCCTCAGAGTTCCCGCTTTGCTCCACAGCTTCACCAAGTTGAAGGGTGGTCTTCAAGTATGTTTCTAGCCTAGCTGTTACCACCCATGCCATCATCTTTAGCCCAGCGTCAGTGAGGCTTGTACTGAAATCATCTAATCAGCATCAGCCAGTTCCTGATACCCAATTGTGCTTTTTAATTGTAACCATACTGTTTACCTAACCTTGACCAGGGGTTCCAGCTGCCCAACTTTAATTTTATAAATGATAAATAGTTGTTTGGTTGTGTCCGTAGAGGTTGTTTTGAGGATGATATAAATGAAAGCATGTGCAAAGCTGAATGTTATTGTCTACCGTAAGACAAAAGACCTTAGTAGATTTAGTTAAAATGATGGCTCTGTATAATAGTGCAGAGGCTCGTTGGTATGGCAGCACTCAGTCACAATAAAAATCCTAGAAAGCTGAAGGAAGTTAGAAAAAAAACATTATAAAGTGAAGTTTTGGAGGGAGGGTGATGAAGGCAAGACATAGTTGTCACAGGGGAGATATGAGTGGTGTTCCAGTTAAATGACAGGATGTGGAGACACCCACTCAATGCTGGGACCTGTTGACAACGCACTGGGGATCAAGGAGGAGGAATGAGAGACAGTATAAGGAAGATTTTGACAAGAGGGACTGAGAGGTGGAAAGAAGTGATTACACAGTTGTGAATCCTCCTACTCAATGATGGGACCCTGCTGACTACATCAAAAGGACAGAAGGAAGATTTGGGAGTGAGGAAACAGATTGACATTTTGTTTTCCTTTGTGGTAATCACAGGGATACTGTTTCTCATTACTTCAAAGGGACAGGTTAAACATTTAGTTATTAATATAACATATCAACATCCAAAAATATCTATCTTAACAAATCAGTTGTGTGAAAGTGAAAGAGGTTGTGAGTGGGATAAAAAAAAACAAAAAGATGTTCAAGGACTGTACCTGTTTGCACATTTTATCAAAGCGCTTCAGTAAAATTGTGTTTTATTCTTGACACAGGTGGAATGTTTGGCAATATCTAAGAATGACAAATAGCAGCAGTGAAGGGACTCTCTTCTGACAGATTTGAGAAAGAATGGGCAAAACTGATGCAGCAAACTTTTAGTCCATGTTACAGGTCAAGCTCCACCAGATCCCACATTTCCTGTAACGCAACCGAGAACCTGATTTCGTTTGAAATTTGTAGTGATTGTATAACAGTTTTCTAAGCTGAGAAGTTATCCTCGTGACTAGTAAACTGACTTTAAATTTGTATTGGTTAGGTCAAGGGCACTCACTCAATCACTCACTCACTCACACACACACACACACACAGACACCCCTACACCGATGTCAAACAACATACACCAGACTCTGAGAAAAAACATTCACGCTCATAGTAAATGATCTGGATCTGCCCCAAAATTTTAATGGGTTCTTCCCTGGCCCATGCCCCATGGCCCAGTTCACGTACTTTCACTGAAATTAACAGATTTGACCACAAAAGTTTTGATTGTTGTGAGCGAGCTTTTTGTCCTCTCATTTGTATACCACTTTTAACGGCAAATGAATGAGTGAATGAAATGAATGAATGATTGGTATGATAGACACCAACGCTAATGATGTGCCTCTCGCTCACATTCCTCATCGTTTCCGACAAGTATCTAGAACTCGATGTCTTCCTTTATGGCAGAACGATAAGTCACACTTGAGAGGCAGGAGACGACAGAAAGCAGCTCACAGGCACTTCAGTATTTAACGCTGATGCTTGATTTGACATTTCAGTTACTGTGATACATCGAAGGAGAAAGAGCGATGGCAGAGCGAGGGAATCAGTGAGCTGGCTTTCCCTCTGTCTCTCCATCATTGTCAGCGGTTTTCTGAAGCATCATATTTTAATATAGCAAATAATTAAATTGTGAAACTTGTGAAACAGCCTGAGCATCAGACACACTTTAAACAAGCTCGCTGCATTGTCGCTGCAGTTTCTCCGTCCTTAAAAGAACAGAGTGGAAGATTCACGGTCTGTTCAGACTGAACGGTGGTGCAGATAATTACCTACAGGAATTCTGTCCTTATAGGAGTGTCTGTACTCTCTGGAAGTGGTTGAATATGTGAGAATTTAAGAGCATGTGTAGGTTGATTCTGTGTATCTGTGTGTGTGTGTGTGTTCTAATCCCTGTATTTTCTGCGAGGCTGGACAGAAAATGTCAGCAAGTCAAAGCTATTAGAGCGCAGAGCCGACCTTTCATTCATCTAGCCTTACTGTTGTGGGTGTGTATGTGTGATCTGTGCTCTCTGAACAACAAAATTCATGCTGTACACTTTGGCACACACACACACACACACACATATATATACACACATATATACACATACACAGGAGGTAGATGAAAGCAATTTGGAAGTCAAAAACACACTTTTTAAGTAAACAAGGGAAATATTTCCATGACATAATGCAGACTTCATCTACTTAACGTGACACTGGAGCAGCAAATTCATTTTCTGTTAAGAGTGAGAATTTCTCACCACTAACGCTACAAATCATACAGATCAACAGCATTTGCACAATGATTGCTGGCTCGTTTTTCACCATGAAAGTCGTAGTCATCAATCCAACAGCAGATTACGAATGTGTTATTATGTGAGCAGGAGAATATATTCTTCTTAATAATGTTCTGTGATTCTTTACAGGCTAAAAATAAAATAAAAAGTGTTGCTGATGCTACAGCTTCATTAGCCAACTTTACCACCGTTCACACTAGCACCATCTATTAAGAAAGTGTTTGAAGTTGACTCCTGCCAGTTCAGACTGGTGGAATAAAACAGCCAGTGGTAGGAGATGATCACATGACAGAATCAGACTTCTATGGATTTTATATTTGATTTACTTGGTTTATTGAGGTTCACATTGTCAGACTACAAGTAAACCATGAAAAGTCACATCAACTCAAAAAAAGATGTTCATTGGACATAAATGTGGTCAATCTGTTAAAGATTCATATTCAGATTGAGTTTAATGATTTAACCTCAATCTATTTTTTTTATTTTAGCGTTAGTGTCTATCATACCAATCATTCATTCATTCATTTCATTCACTCATTCTTTTTTTTTTTTTTAACTTAGTTCATTATGTTGACATGTTGACATGACATTAAAGAGATTTTGAGCATAAAGACTGAAATGTTAAGTGGACAATTCTTCAAAATAGTGGATTACATGTCAAGGCTTTTGAACTTTGAAAGTCAACACTAAAAGCTGAATTTAAACATAATCCTACAGAATCATCCACTATCCCTATTGTGTTAACTGTAAACAAATTCCTCTAATATGAAAGTAATTAAGGAGACAAGGCTGGGATGCAGCAGTGGCTGCAACATTACATCTGGGGCCACTGAACATGAGACTGCAGTTTAACTCAGGGCATCTGAACTATTTATGTGGAATATAAAAGTAAAGTGAAAGATAAAGGTTCACCTCTGAAATGTCAGCATTTGTGGTGCTTGGTCACTTCCTCTCTGTACTTTTATTTAGAGCATTAATTGGCTCATTACCTGTATTATCATAATAGTCAAACTGTTTACTCACTGCAGCTGGTTTACTTGTGTTTACACTTAACAAGTGTTAGCAAAGGTGAGCTACACAGCATGGACTCATGACTCAAAGTTAAACTCTCTGTTGCTCTGCAGTGCACTAACTACCACTTTGCCTTTCACTTTGGTTTGATAAACTGATCACATAGTGTTACCTGTTTACTGTGGCTCCAGATGCTAGTGCAAAATTGGAACTAGCAGATTTCGAATTTATTCAGTCTATCTGATGGAAATCAGTGATGGCAAATGTGCCGGGCGTCTAATAACCCTCTCCTCGGTGAGCACACACTGAGGTATCTTGCAGCACCCTGCGTGTTAATATTGCTTTTTTCGCAGGGGTCTCCGTCTCTGTGTACTCTTCTTAGTTGGTGGGCCACATTGATTCAGTTGTAAGCCTGCTATTAGCATTTCCCACATTAATGGTGGAAACCAAAGGCCAGCTTGTCAGGAATCTCATGTCAGAATCCCCACTGAAGCTTTGTTTGATTCCCAGAGGCTCCATATCCTTTCCAAGTTGGATTTCTTGGATAACTCAACAAATCTGACATGATTCCTAAAGCCCCGTTTTACTTCCATTGACATGAATTTCAACAAATCCCGGACTGAGTCCCTTGGGGCCCTTTTACCTGCAAGACACTCAACAGCAGATCCTACTTGATTCCCAGTAGAGCCATGTAGATCTTATGATTCGTTTCCCATTTGTGACAGCTGAGAGATATGGGATATCTCTCCTTTACCCCACAGAGGCTGTGACTGAGACAGAAATGTACAGCTAATCCCTGAGCGTTCTGTATCTTCAGGCTTCCTGTGTGACCCTCCCACCTTCCCATCCTAAGAGAGTTCACCATTTATTATTCATTTAGCGAAAAACACCTCCTTAGTGTAATCCATGGCATTCTCAGATCCATTGTTGTAGCTCCATGCATTTCTTTATTATTATTGTCTTTCCATTATTGTGGGGAATACACTTATTTTTTCTGACAGTGGAGATTAGTGTGAATTTCATGTCTGTGTGTCAAGTACAGAGCTGGAATCTGGAAAACTTGAACAAAGACTGGAAGCTAGCCCACATCTGCCTTAAATGTTAAAAAAAAAAAAAAAAAGCAATAAGTTCTGTATTTTGAAGGCAGCAGGGTGTAAGCTTCTTTACCTATTCATGTCTTTAACCTTACCTCTCATATTTTATCTGTCTTTCTCCGGCTGTTCCTCCAGATGAATCTCCATTCCCGTCCATTCCAGATGTTTGTTGTGTGCCCTTCCCTCCAGCGATTTCCATTTTTATTGACACAAGGTAAAGATGAATGCTGGGTTTGTGAGAATGGGAGAAAGTATACATAACAAGCAAGTCAGCACCATATAGTTCTATACATGCTTGATGTACATCTAATCACTGTGTTGTCAGCTGGAATGGGTCTGTGAGAGACGGGTAAAAAGAGTGTGCGTGCGCGAATGTGTTTTGCCTCTGTGTAAATGTTTTAAGATAGGGTTGTGTAGATGTTATGCATTCAAGCTTGTGTTTGTCCATGCATGGTTTGATGAGTAGGTGAGTCGCTATGATTAAAGCAGACATGGTTGATTTTCTAAGCATATGAGTGGGTGGTTGGATGCCTGCCCATGCCTATGTCTGCCCGTTTATTTCCATATTTTTCCATCTCTCTGAGGACCGGAATGTGGAAAATTGTTCTTTGTAAGAATTTCAAAGCCTTCACTTGAGACCTCAGGAGGAAGGGTTAAAGCAATTTCTACAAAACTAGAAGGCTCAGACAGGCCTTCATTTAGGGCCATATATAGGTTCACCTGGGGTCTTCGGGATTGTACCTCAGTAAATTGTTATACTAGCAGCCTGTGATGACTTATAAGAAAGAATATCAAAGGCACTAAAGATCTCGATTTTCAGTTTGTGTCAATATTCCCACCAGGTGTCATTCCCACCCACTAGGATCAACTGATTTTTTCGACTTTAGTGCCTCTTAAATGTTCTGATGATCCGACATCGCACAATGATTCTGCCTTTCCAGGCCTTTCTCTAGTGCCTTTCTCCACTTGACTGATGTCCCGTTAGTTTGCCGTCTGTGCCACATTCTGATGCAGCATCGTGTGTTGTTAGCCTGTCCATTATCACAGTATTCTTATTCTTTATCATTCCCAATGTGTGCTGTAAGGTATTGACAAGTTACTGTTAAAATTTTGTCCTGGGCCAGTCTTTGCACTTTGTTTGTTTGCAGCTAGTTGCAGCTGAAATCTTTAAGCAAAAGTATGCATTCCAGTATTCAAAGCATGCATAAAACATCTGGCATGTTTAAGGCCTCTGAATATTCTTTGAATGCTGCAGTATACTCTAAAAGAGACTCTATAATCCCATCCTATGCTGCCTGCTCAGCACTGAGCAGCTGACAGACACAGGTAGAGAATAGCTGGTGAACATGGTGGAGCATTTAGCAGCTAAAGAATCAGATATTTCTCTCAGGTGTTGGTGGAGATCCAAACAGAGCTAAAAGAGAGTGAATATTGGACTTATAGTCACCAGGTGGACAAAAACAGCCCTCCAGATGAATGATGACAGTGTTGCTTGGTGGCTGTGGAAATACTCAGCCTTTTGCTAATAAGTTTGCTAATTCCAAGGTGGTGATATACCAACGTTGTAGTCACAACTTGTTCATGCTGCCCCCAGGTGGCCAAAAAAATAAACAGCTATTGCAGGTTTAAAATCCTGAAGAGGGAAAAAAATTCAAATTAATCCTGTGATCCTTTATTGGACTCCGGTGCTGTATTGCAGAGGTTCCAGTCAGTAGTTCCACTGCAGCTGAGCATCTAATATGGAGTGAAAAAGTTTGGAGAATGAACACCTGGCCAAAAAACTAACGGGAACTCCATTAATCTACTGAATCGGTGTGGACTAGAATGCGTAAAAATGTTTCCAGCACTTTGTTGAATCCTTGCCACCTAGAATACTGATTGCTCTGAAGGCTAATAAAGTTGCATAAAAGCATAAAAAGCATAAAACTAATTGTAGTCATTACTTTGATTTCAGAGCAGCTGGACCTTTATGATGCTACGTTTAGTTCTCCATATTTTCTTAGAGCCTTGGCTCACACATGTACTTGTTACAGTGTGCCAGTCAGAATCTCATACTCCAGTATGCCAAGTATCTTTCTGTACTGTATATCTCCGTGCCTGTGTTTTCTCAAAGTATGGTGCAGGATGATTTTTTTTGGTTTGTCCATTTGTTTGTTTGTTTTAGGGTCCAGATAGACACAAACTTAAAAACATGCCAGTCAAGCACCAGTAATCTACCCCTAAATGTAAAGCGTGTAAGATATGCACACCCACCACGCCTCACTGTTATATCAAAGCTAGATTTAATCACACCTGTGTGTGTCTCTGCCGTTTTCATCAGCCATTTTCATCATTTCTTCCTTAACACAATAAAATGGAAATGTAATCAAACACATAAGCTGCAATCCAATTGAAATTCTGCGCAGAGCGCATATTTTCATCTTCTTTTTCCCCTGCCGTATTCTGATTGTATACTTACTCTCAAAACACTTCTCCAGCCGTTCTCCTGTCATTAGCCGTTAAAGTAGTATCACTGCGGTGTTGTGGATGCCTCCTTTCATTTTAACCTGTCATCATTTATTGAATCACGCCCCTGGACTGATTCAAATATGGTGCACACTCAACAACTTTCTTGTTACATCACTGTAGCAAAAAAAAAAAAAAAAAAAAATTAATACAGTGACAAATACGAAGGTTAACAATGTCAAGGCCACAGATGTTTAAGTGCAATCAGGCACAGCAGGGCCGAGTGACACTGATTAAAAAAAACAGTGGAAGTCTTTTTATACTAATTTTGGTTGTTATGCAAAAATGAAAAAAAAAAAAAAAAATCAGATCAAATCACTGACTGATTAAAATTATCATGATGAGAATGAGTGCAAATAAAAGAAGGCTTCATACTGGCCTAGATCCATATTTTTTGGAAAGGATTGTGATTAGTTTTGCACTGTATTGCCTCAAATATAAGATGTTTTATCATTTCAAAGACTGTCAACATGAATTCAATAATGGATCCATCTGTTCGGTGATTTCCAGAGTTTTCGCTAAATCACCTTTTTAGGAACTAACTTCCACACATTTGCCAAACTCATCGGTTAGACTTCATCCTCAGAGCCTCTTTCTTTGGCTTCTCAGATACTAACAGACATTCCTTCATTTAGTCCATGCATTAATGTTCTCCAGAGGCTGATATAAAATATCTAGGGACATGTCTCAACTTCTACTGGATGGATTGGAGCAAAATTTTGTAGAGACATTCTTGATTATTAGACACTAAATCTGAATAGCTTTGGTGATACCCTGACTTTTTGTCTAGTGCCATTATTGGTATGACATTTTTGGTTCAGCATGAAAGATCTAAACAGCTGTAGGATAGACTGGTGATTTGGTGATCCTCTAAAATTTTCTCCTGATAATACCAACACTACATTAATGTTCAGTTTGCTTAACACTTTGGTTTATTAATAAACTTACATCAGCCTTATTGGCTTATTGTGGAACATAGGAGCAGGTAGTCAGATCATTCAAAGAGAACATTTGCCTCTGTGAGTTCATGAATGTGTTGTTATTTAATATGACACTTTTAAAGTGTATACTTTTAAAGACATAGCTCTTACATCAGGGAGTATACAGTACTTCTGGTGTCATAGATTTGATGGACTGAGATTTTATATGTTCAGCTCTCAAAATTCTTTCAAATGCACTTTTTTTTATTGATTTTATGGTTGCTGCTGTCCTTTCTTCTGTATTTATATACACGTACATGCACTGTACAAACACCATGAACAAACAAGGGGATGAACTTTGCATGACCTGATGCTTTTTTACCTCAATCTGACTGTTATCCTTTCAAAATCTCCCCTGTACATCATTTATCTTCTGTCCTTTATTAAATCAGAGCTGGTTCAGATGTAGGACTTCAATGTCGACATGATGATGCAATCAAAATTCGAAACGTCCCCACCCAACCCTACAGCTCCTTGTGATCGGTGATTCATCACCAGCTCATCTCACCCTAATGAACCCAGACACTGATTACAAGCCCCCCTTCAAACAGAAAACACCGGCCCTTCCAGCTCAATTTCCTCACTCACGTTGTCAAGTCGCAACTACAAAGCGGCTCGCGCTCATCCCCAGCAGGCATGTTGTTAATATTTGATGTGATGCACTACTTCTTAAAAAATAAAACCGACACCGTCATTGTTTCTGCCGATTTAGAAACTCTGCGGTTGTTTCGATTAAGAGTGAAGTGCAAGGGGCTGATTAAGGAGGTGGCAGTTGCAGTTAAGTAAGACATTTGGGGATGATATAAATTTGATTCACTCATAATATGAACTGTTAAAAGGAGAGAATGAAGTAAAGGAGTGGAGCATGATTAACACGGGTGTCAGTGCACTTAAATAAGACAGTTATAGCACTGGGATTTTAAGTGATAATGTAAATTTGATTTTAATACAGCAGAGCTGGATAAGGGACTGACAGGAGGGGGGAGGGAGAGGGAGGGAGAAGGAGGGAGAGACTGATAGGGTAATTAACAGTGTGACAGATATGCTTGACTTAGAAATATAGGTTATAAGCCCTTTATTGAGGTATTCAGGACATTGTTGGATGGTGATGAGCGCGGCAGGGCCAGAGAGTCCACTCTACTTAACTGAGACATTTAGGGTGATTTTATTTTCACCACTGTAATTACACATATTTTATTATGATTTTTTTTAGACAGTCTGAGTGGACTAAAACAGCTTTCAAACGCCACTGATACTGAAGACTTTCCCCCAGTGGGAAATTTACCACGCAGCAAACTGGTGCTCAGCCAAACTAAAGACATAGGTGAAATACAGAATAATTTAAGGCAAGTTAGATGGAGAGATGTACACTTAGATGCAATAAATAGGAAGTACAGAGAGCACCTCACCATACCACCGTTTTACACAAGCAAGAGTGACAGTGGTGAACTGACTGCAATCTTCACAGTTACAAAAGGCATTTCATAATTTTGAAATGTCTTGTTTTGTCTGAATAACATCAGTACAAAACCCAAAGATTATAAGTTTACTATCATACACTGTATACCAAAGAAAAGCTTCAAATCCTCACATTTGTGGAAATAGAATCAGCAGGCATTTGCGTTATTTGATGATAAAATGACTAATCAGTTCACTCTGGTTATCAGGCTAACGCCATATGATTTTTTTTTTTTTTTTTAATTTATGTGGCATTCAGTGATTAAGTGTTTACAGTTAATTAGATAAAGTCTACATATGAAAAGCACCTTTCAAAAATTTCTACCTTTTGAAATTCCGCCTTTGAGATAAAAAATAATCACAGATAGAAATGTCATCTTAACGTTTCCACACACTTAAATAGGCCTAAAAATCACACCGTACGCATGACTGCACTCAGATCAGAAAGTTAGGCACAGGTAGGCTATTTCTAACTCTTACAGTGCCTATTATAGCATTTTTCAAATTTTGTTCATCTAACACTGGGACAAGCCAAGTGCCAACCACAGTCCATATGTTGCTTTCAGATCTTCATTTTGCTGACCGACTGGGAATCACCTGAGTCAAACATTTCTGGGGATCTGTACATCATTTTAAGTAATTGATATCTGATCTCTAATGAGAAACGGAAACCACAGATTCACCTCAGTAAACTGGGCACTGAACTGCTGTTGCTCTGAACTTCTTCAGGACTTAGAGGATGTCAGGTTTTTTATTATTTGTGCAGTTCTGATCAGTATGTTCAGACCAAATCTGTAACCCCGTCACACATACACCAGATAATCTTTTCAGACCATCAACCCCAGCCAAGCCTCAGATCAGGATTTCCCTTCCAAATGTCAGGATATTAAATGGCCTGATAATCTTATAGTGTGTCCCCAGCCAGAGAAAAATAGATGAGATGCCCTGTGGGTCAGATAGATGATCCTTTTAAAGAAAAAAGCTGGAAGAACTCCAACTGTCTCAAGGATGCTGATGCCTCTGCTGAAATATGTGCATTTATTTAAGATGTAGAGGAGTATGAGAAGACATAGCTGCCTCTAAGATAAATTAAAAATAAACAAAAAAACCTATAGAGCAGAGAGTCACACCGAGGACGCAGCCAGATGCTCAAGTGTTGACAGTTATACACTGATATGTGTGAACTTGTGAGATTTAATTTGAGGCTTAGTACTAGAACCTAGCCGATGTTACTTTTGCTCAACTGTAGCCATAAGTGACAAATATCAGGGTTGCTGTGAATGCTAAAACATAATGTAACAGCAGCAGTGAAAAGTGAGAAAGGCAGAGAACTGAGTAAATTATTGTAAAATTAGCCAACATTAGCCACAACAGGCCAAATGGTCATATCACACCAAATGGGCTATAACAGCAAAACCCGTGAATGTATTCAATTCAGCAAGGGTGTGTTTCATCGCTTATGAATTAAACATGTCGTTTGTAAGAGCAAGAGAATGTTATTTCTTCTTTTAAAAGTTTCCTTGGCTCACTTTAAATCCCATTCTATGATCTATCTTAAGTATAGATCAGAAAGTACACAAAATGAAGCTAACATCTCATGTATCATAATCGTGTACTTGTAATCATGTCATCAATACTGCAACCAAAGGAAGTATCAGAGCATTTTATTTGCTCAAAATAATGTGACTCCTCAGAGTTTCCCATTTAAAAGAACATCTTTTTCAGGGTCTTTAACTATGAGAATATCTGGAGAGCGCAGATCGAAAGCTGTGCTTATCAGACACTTGCTGGGCTGGGACCCAACGAGTGGGCTGTGGGAAGATTAAACTGAATCCCTAAATCATCTTGGAGAAACAGTTGATGGGTTTTAACTAGAAAATGTCTAATTTAGTCTGAAGCTACAGGCTATGTAATTCTGCCAAAACATGTGATTCCCCTGCAGTGGAAGATAAAGCTGCAGAAAACACTAAAGGCTAGTAGGTCAGTACCTTCTCAAAATGGGTCATTTTAAATGCCTTCATATTAGTCCATTACTTTGCCTGCTTAGAAAAATTTAAAAAACATCTGACACTCAAGGAATTGAAATTTGTACTTTTGTATTCATGGCCTGTCAGAGAGTAGCATGCTAACGACAGTGAGATTACCTCCTCTTTCAGGCTGTAAAGCAGTCACATACTGGACACACTGTAGTAGAAAATACCAATCTCACACAAGTCTTTCATGTGGCCTCATCAGACGTCTTTTTGGATTACTTGACTTCTGAAATCTCTGTTATAGAAAAGAAACTGACCATTATTCTCTCAGTATTGAACGCCCACACTATAGCCTGCTGTCTTTCTTTCTTTTTTTTTTCCCCACTATTGCCATTCCACATCACTTTGCTGTATGCTCCAGGGCAACTGAGTTAATAACCACAATACATGACTTGCTTTTACTGCAGTGAAATTGTTTTGTTATGACTTTTCCCTGAGTGAAATTCCGCTTTCACTAAACGATATGTGCACATCTACACTACTGCCACGCTGCACACTGAATACACTGACTCATGGCCTGTGAGTCACTGCTGCTTGTTTGTCTGATTTCTTGCACAAAAAAAAAACTTTTTTTCTCTCATGTCACTATTTATGCTGGTGGAGAGCACTGAATGCAGATCGTTACCATTTAGCTTAAATGTTATTGTGATTATTCCTTTTCTGTAATCATTCAGTTGCTGTTTCTTTCTCATTTGGGTAACATGGGGTTTTATAGGCTTCTATGAGCATTTTCTGATTGAATGCGCATATTGGCAGAATCAAACTGTTTGTCTATACTGTCTTTCTATGTCCCACAAGTCATGTTCAGGCTACCTAAATGACTTGGTTAAACAATGCGGCCATGGTTTACAGAAATCAGAGTACGCTGCTGATTGCCACTCTTACACTACCTCTGCCTGTGCTTCTGAGACATGACAGATCATTATTCATGTGGACAAACAAGGTCACTTATCAGGAAAACCTAAACACAGGTTGTTAACAGTATTTGAAGAAATGAAAGATGTGTCTTGTGAGTGCACCATTTTGGCAGTTATTTATTAGTAAATATTTTTTTCCAATGATATGTTATTTGATTTTCTGTACAATTGATTGTTCCATTCTATCATTGTGCAATAGCTCTGTCAAAAGGAAAAAATGTAATTTGTGCTGTAGTTTATGGGCAAATGTAAAGCAGTGAATGAGACTGAATTATAATATGGAAACTGATCAACAGTATATTTTGTGACAGCAATTTACCATCTTATTCTTTCTCTGTTTCTCATACAGGTTAAAGGCTGGTCACACTAAAAGGTAACACAGTTAAATTCATCCACACAGCTTCACAAAATAGGCTTGGTGACATGGTGACCACTCACAGTTGAACTAATCAGGCCAACTGCTAACGTATTAGTAAGCTTTGAATGCCTGCATGCTAGTACCTGCTTACACTACAGAATCAGAGAACTGGCTCTCGGCCTACAAGCCACGCTTATTGGCTCACAGCTTCACTGCACAATGGCTCCTTTCTTTTCTCTCACCCTTATATCATTACCGCCGTGTACTGGGTAAAGATAATGATATCTACATCTATTCAACGCGGGTGACATGCCTTGTAGGGAGCCACCAATCCTCCCTCTCCTTGCTCAGACTCTCTCTCCTCCTCCTTTCTATCCCTCTCTCTCTCTTTTCCTCATCACACATGGGGCATTTGTTATTTGTCCCCTAACCTACTATGTTTTCTCTCACCATGATTTATAAATAGGGTGCTGCTTAGCATATCAAAAGACACTGAGGCAGGGAGAAAGTGAGAGAGAGAGAGAGAGAGAGAGAGAGAGAGAGAGAGAGAGAGAGAGAGAGAAGCAGATAGAGGGGAAGAGACAAAAGATGTTGGAAAGACAGAGAAGAAGAAGAAGAGACAACAGGGTGAGAGCTTATGAAGTGAACTCAGGTGTTTGTGGCACTGTCACTCACTCTGTGTGTTTTGATGTAATGGTGGGGCTTAGTTGTGACTGGCTTAAGAATTTAAAAGTTCATCTTACCTCCAACAGCATTTCACTAAAACACAAATATACTGCTTAACAGCTCATTCTTGACTTTGGAAACAGCAGTTGACAAAACAATCTGAAGTCAAGGTCAGCTTACTTCCATGACAGCTTAGAAAACCCAGTCGACTGATGAAGACTGTGTGTATGGTTGAAAGTGTTTCAGAGGGTTTCCAGGGTCAGGAATGAACTGTCAAGCTAAACTGTTAAAGCCAATAACCTCTAAAAGAGTTCAGAACTCACAGGGACTTTGAACATCTACAGTTCCAGCTGGCTGCAGTTATTAAAACCTTATGTGAAAAAGTTTTTCATATACGGTTTGTATTTGTCCTTTTACATGCAATTTTTGCATATTTCACATCTTAAATGGAACATATCACACACGGAAACATCAGTTTTACATGTCAAATCACATGGAAAACACACACAGCACACACATTCCTTTGGTTGTTTTTTATGTTTTTTTTTGGGACATTTTATTTTTAACAAAAACTCACAATATAAATGCATGTGAATCAAAAAAAGGGCACATATGAAATATCACACTTTGCATGTGAAAAGACAAATTTCACACATACTTATAGATATACTTATAGAAGTTTTATCTTGGTTGAATACACAATGTTTTCCATTTCTTTAAGTAGTTTACATCCTGTTCTTCTTGGAGCTCCTGCCTCAGTGGCTCACTTGTTTCACCCAGTCATTTGCAGGAAAACAAAGATGTACAGGAGTTCTGTTTACTGGTCAGTGCACAGATACAACATATTGAAGAGAAGGTTGTGAAGCTTGAAACAGGTTATTTTTTTTCCCTGACAAGCTGAAACAAGATGAGCTCAGAGGTCGAAGAGGGGTTTATTTTAAGGCCACGACAGACATCTTGTTTATTAATAGGATTTCCAAGTTTCCGACTAACCTTAAAGAGAACAGCGGGACTGCCCTCATTAAGGGGGATAATACAGGACAAGGTGTCCTGATACCAAAATATAATGGACACCTCACCCTGTATCGTCCCAGTTATACCACAGGACAAAAAAATCATCCTTTTTTAACAGTGCACTTAAGCTACAGTTGGTTTAACCCACTGATGGTTTACAGTAGATTCACCTGAGAGGGGGGTGAAGGAACAGGTGAACATTTTGGGAAATGTGCTTATTTGCACGATCCCTCATCTCTGTCATGTCTGTATCCTGAATGTGAAGCGGCAGCCGGCAGCAGCTTGTTTCATCCATACAAAAGCTGAAGTGCCAAAATTGCTCGTTTCTTTTTACATGGAGTTATGTGCTGGACTGCTTCTCAGAGAGGCGCAGCAACTTCCTCACAGTGACGACAACGCTCTCGTCTAAGACATAAATCCTTCTGCACTTCCCAGAATTCACTCAGCTTTCCCTCTCATCAGTGTCCCACAGAGGTCTGATGTTTACTAATGTACAACAAGAAAGTTTTATGCTTAAAAAACATGACAGGAAAACTGGGTCCAGGATAAAAGTCATTTGTAATGTTTTTATAATTCCCAACAAGAACATCATTATGGAAGAGGGTGTTTTTATGTGTGCTGATAGTTTTCTGGTTGATTTGAAGTATCCAACTGAGGCCTCAGTATGAAGCTCAGCTGGAGGTGCTGCTCTTCATGAACCCAACGCTCAGCAGGAAACTCTCCCACTATAAAAACAACCTAGTCAGTATTTGAGCTACTCAGAGCAAAACATGTCTTGAAGCCACTACGCCTGTAATTAGTGAGTTTCAGATGCACTTGTAAGTGAACTTTGTTGAGTTCTGACAGAGCCAGGCTAACTGTTTCCTCCTGTTTCCCGTCCCTATACTAAGTTAAGCTAACTGGCTGCTGGCTATAGCTTCATATTTAACTGACAGATATGAGAGTGGTATTGATCTTCTTAAATAAATCTCAGCAAGAAATCAAATAAGTACATTTCCCAAACAGTCAAACTCTTCCATTAACCATTAAGGCAACATAAAGCTTAACTCTAGGGTCAGCCAATCAGAAACAAGTACTCTAGTTGGCCAAATAATAACCAAAGGTAGTTGGCTTTGTTGTATGTGACTAACAGGCTACAGCAAAAATGCGAACAAAGCCTCTGTGTCTCCTAATGGAAACTGGGGCTTGGACTTAGTTTTGGGCTGAGTGGCAGGCGGAGCCCATCAGGACAGCGAGGTGCATCTGAGCCCAATTAACCTCTGTCTATATCTTTGTGTGTCTCAGTGGACGCGGGAGACGAGCCCTGGACCCAACCTTGACAGGCTCACATGGTGAGTACAGCACCCTGAAAAGACACCACAGAGAGCTGGCTACATCTAAGAAAGGGAAGGGGAAGGGAGATTTCTTTGAGCCCTGGTTGTGTGTAATCTAAGTTTAGTTCACTGAACAGTTTGTGGATGCCTCTCTGTGACTCTACACTTGCATATTACTCGTGCTCTGTGCACCTCAGCTATTTGTAATAAATAGAGGCGCTCCTCATGCTGCTAAATAAATAATGAGCTATCAAACATTGCCCATTTATGTAAAACTCGTCGGCATTGTAAGCATTTATTTTCTTTTCATCGCTGGCTGAGAGAGTAATGGGCTGCATGCTCGGCTGAGAACAGGGTGTCACTATCTGGGTTAAAGCTGTCCTGCAGTGCTGATAACGTGCAATAACTCTGCCTGGATTATTACACCCAAAATAAGCATCACACTTTATTTGACTTGTCCCAGAACTAATACCTAAATTATTTACAACTGATAATAATGTGTCAGAATGATGTGGGAAAACATTTCAAACACATTAGCAGCTGCGTGTGTGAAGGCTGAGGTTTGGGTGGCACTGTCTGTCCTCTACACGCAGCATAACAGCTGACAGGTGTTGCATTTCTAATTTTAGTCACCTGACACCTGAGTGAAAACAATAGAACTGCCAAATAAAATGCTACCAAAATATCTGCAGTATTTCTAGTCTTATTTTCAACCCTAAAGCCAAAGTCAGACTGCAGGTAAAAGCAACACAGGTCTGTAGTTTTTAATGAGAATGAAAATAAAGAAGAAAAAAAAAAACATCAAATCTGACACTGATTTATGTCTAAACCAGTGGTTCAATCATTACCTACCTTCATCTGTTTATTTGAGTTGTGAACTGTTGAACCAAAGAGTGGTGTTCCTGTCTCAGGTTATTTATTCTGAATAATGTGAGAGGCCTGAAGTGGTTATACTATCCAGCGAAAAGGAGAAAAGGAAATTCAGACTAGTCACCAGTAAATTGAAAGTGTACCTGTATTAATTTTCCCTTTAATTATCCCCAGAACACAAAGTCCTTTCCGGGAAACATTCAGCTCCTTTCTAGGTATTTACTGGGAAAGTATGTACCTGTAAAGTAACTCACTATCTCATTAACTTCTTCCCTATCCTGTTAATCATCCCACAATCTCTCAAGATTTATATTGTGACCTCTTAGAGCATCCTGACCCTCAGGTTGGCAGCAAGCAACAGTGGAGGACAGTTGTGGTGGTGGTGTTCAGCAGATTTATGCTTTCCTGTCAAGGTGTTGATGAAGGTTCGTCGCTATATCAAGAACAACCCCCCCCCCCCCCCCCCCCCTTCCTTGTAACTGTCACATCAAAGCTCAAAAATATAACTACATGTCTGTTCTCCAGGAGGCTTGTGGAGAGAAGAACTGTGATTGTTGCTTGTTCTCAGGGTGTTGGTTAACACGTGAGATATCATGGGGTCAGCTGAAGAAAGGTTAACCTCACGGGGCATGCTGGCATGTGTGCACATGTAGTCCAGCTCAGATTGGTGACCTGTTCGGGCTGGTATCACACACTGGCCATGGAACACATACTGTGAATAGGCAATCAATAAGAAGTGAGCAGTGAAGCTTCAGTGTGAGCGTTGTGATTAGTGCTGACCTAGACTCTGAATATCTTCAGCAGAGCTCCTCCATCCTCATGACTCACATCCCTGCTGCTTGTCTTTTCAGCTTTCCAAAGAGGGACCTGCTTTACATTTCCTGGGGCGTCTGGTGAGTAACATTTACTGGACGGACAGAAAACCAGCACCACTAAATGGCTCTAACGTGTGAGTAAACATGGTACTTCTACTACTGGTGTATTGAAAATAAACCCAAACCGTGACTCCTCTTGGGTCATATTGATTGTGGAAGATGTGCACTGCCCTGCTCTGTTAAGATTTTAAAGTCTGACACATCAGGTTTTTCACAGACCACCTGGTAAAGGCTGACGTCTTCACCTATGAATTTAGGACTTGTTGGAGGTTAGGGCTGGTGATATTCTATATTTATCTTGATGTCAACAAATGCCATTATTCCTCTGAGCCACATTCTTGTTCCTTCATTTACATGAATACTCACTGTAGTTTATTTTGATCAGTGATGTGTTCTTTTGAATTTATTTTAAACTGGGCATTAGTCAGCATTATATAAATGTAGATATTATAATGATCATGTTAAAAACAAGACACGTTTCTAAAAATAGTCCCCCAACAAACACACTACTTACTCGTGTTTGAGCAGTTTTCCAAAAAACTACGACATAAAAACAAAAAGAAAAAATGAGAGCTTCATATTTGTGATTCACTTTTGAATATTCATGTGTTTAGAGGGAACGAATGCCTGAGGCTTACTGCCACAAACAAGGGGGGCGGGGGGGTGTCGGACAGTACTGTGAGCTGAGCTTTGTTTTTCATGGGATTTGTTGTCAAGTAAACACAGAATAACACCAGTCGTATCCTTTAAAAAGCACCGCTGCTTGTTTCAGAGTGGTACATTTTATTTACAGTATGCGATTAACAAACAGTGTTTTACTGTTTTGAATGAGAGCAGCACTGGTTATCTGGAAAGTAACTGACTATATTTACTTTTCACTCCACTACATTTATTTCATAGTACTGAGTACTTTGCAGATTCATTTTAATGAGGAAAATATAATCAGCAAATAAAGTATGATTTTTTTTTTTTTAGGTTAAAATAAAACTTTATTGAGTCACAACTCACAGCTTATTCAGCACTATGTAAAGAAATGTAAATGTACCCCACCTACCTGGTGCAACATTGAAGTCATGTGCAAATTAATGCACAATTATAATAGAGTATTCTACATTATTCTCAAATGGGATGCTCTGCATAGTGAGTGTTTTTATTGTTGATACTTCAAGTATATTTTGATGCTAATATGTTTTGTTTTTTGTTTTTTTTCTTGAATACAATTTAGACTGCAGGACCTTGTCTGCACTCTTCTGAGGTATTTCTACTTCTACCTCAGTAAGAGATCTGAGTATTTCTTCTTCGCTGCACTGCTTATTCCCAGTGTGAGCTACAAGTCATATTTTCACCTCTACTTTCAAATATAGGAGATATTGTCTGCTTCGCGTGAATTACACCCTTGTCACCGGTGTTAAATTTACAGCTACAGGCAGTAGAAACTTGGTGATCTTAATATTGCGTCATGCTCTGTCCATTTTTACTGCTTACATTAGACCTTCATAAACTGCACAGCAGGTCTCAGAGTGACAGACTGCAGGCCTATTTTTTCGCTGTGCGCTCGTGTGACCTGTCTTGTATTGAGGCTAAATTTACAGCAGACTAACAGGCTGTCAAGAACACCTTACATGTTACCAGTCCCTCATTTTTCCATTACTGTGTTCCCTCAGTACTGTATAGCGTTCTACCTTTGGCCCTTACAACTCAAGTTACTGAGTTAATCACATAAAGGATTATTATTGATCACAGGAACAGGAGCATTTAACATAAATATGCCTCTTTGCCATCTAAATTGTGCATTAGAAAAGTAAAGAAAGAACAAAAAAACTTTCACATCATGAGGTGAAAGAGTTTTTCTTTTTTTTCAGGAAAAGAGAAATAAATTGA
Source organism: Toxotes jaculatrix (assembly GCF_017976425.1). Taxonomy (NCBI): domain Eukaryota; kingdom Metazoa; phylum Chordata; class Actinopteri; family Toxotidae; genus Toxotes; species Toxotes jaculatrix. Next base: position 5,471,458 of record NC_054403.1, read on the forward strand.
CTTTTTGCTGATGTCATATTTGTATCAATATTGGTTTTGCATCAGCGCCGCGGCTGGCAAACACCTGCAGCAGGACAACAGGTGTCTGTGATGCAAACAGGCCGAGGCCATTGATCAGTGAGTGTGATAATGTGCCAGGCTGCTTGAAAGTCTGTATTAAAATGAGGAAACAGTGAGCAGGCCTCACCTGAGAGGCCTGAGTTTCATAAATGCATTGCAGTTACTTTTCTGTCCAGATGAGGGCGACACATCAAACACTAAATTCTGAGCACAGGAAACATTCCCAGCATTCACAGTGGCCGTGAGGGACAAAACAAGGGAAAATGAGGGGTGCAACACATCAGTGTGTTTAAACACATATTAAAATGCTTTATTTTAATCCAACAAATGGGATTAGAGCACACGAGATTCAAGGTTTTTCCAGTGTTTGGACACAGGAAGCAGTGTCTCAGCCACATGGCCAGACTACCAACGACAGCTGAGACGGAAGCAGAGGCTTTGCCAACTGTCTGGCTCATTCTCTAGTAGGCCTGCTTCCCTCAGGCCACTCACAGCCAGTGTAGGAACATGTCCAAGACTGTCAAATATCAGCACACTCATTCACACACACACACACACACACCCTCCTGCAGCCCCACGTATTAATCTGCACACACACCAAGGAGACTTAAGGAGGAGTAGTTGATCGGCTCTTTTTATGCAGGTGGCACAGTGACTTTTATAAGAGCTCAGCCACACCCCAGTTTGCCTACAAGTGTGAATCAGTCAGTGGAGTGACCAGGATTTTATTTTTCTTATTTTATTTTATTTTATTTTATTTATAATAAATACAAAAGACTGAATTGCATCAGAAGGCTGCTGGATTCAGCTGAATGGGAGATAATTGAGACTATCAAACCATGATAACTTAGAGTTTAAAGGCTCCTTAATCACCATATGGCTTTGTGGAGTGAGTGGCATTTTATTAAAGAAAGGTGGCGTTAAAAGCATCAAAAATGCATTTACAATTCACTGCTCAGACATTACATTTCCATTCATGTGTATACCCTTTTGTAGTGGCTTATTGTGTTTAATCATATGTCTGTCAAACAAAATCTAGTTTCAGTTGTTACATTAACAGAAATGATGATCTTTACAGGAAACAAATGTCCTCCTTTTTAATTTAAAGGTTACAGCAGAGTCTGTGTCTTCTGAGCACTGATGATGAATATCTTCCATGTAGAAGATGGTGCTTGATGACTTAAGCATTTCTAAGTAGTAGTGACAAGTACAGGAGGATAAATCAGATTTTCACAATCAAATAGTAACGTGTCATTAGAGCGTTATGTAAATGATGTGCCAAACATTATGTTGATGCAAAAATGTCAGGGTTTTCAGCTGCGAAATCATAATTAACTGCTGCTATTATTAAGCAAATTATGACAGAAATGAATACTTGCAACTTATTTTATTTTGAAATCTTGACTTTTTTTTGCGGAGGGTAATCCCACCTGCTCTCAGCTAATCCATTTTAATAGATAACATCCATCCGCACTGCTGCAGCATCACTAACGTTACCCAAATGCACCCTCCTGCTCTGGGATGGTGAAATCCATACTTCCCATCTTTCCTTTCTCCTGCCGGCTTTTATTTGTGCGTCACTTGGCTCCGCCACCTGTTGCAAGAGGAAACCAGAGGTGAGGCTTCCGGCGAGGCCGAACACTGTCAGGTTTCAGGTCGGACTCCCTTTTCTCCCATGGGCGTCAGCTGTATGGACAAGAGAGCGGGCACTGCGCTACACTCAGGCAGGGACTCATCTCACATGAATAAATAAAGAGACAGACAGACAGATAGATGGATAGATAAAAGTCCGTATCAGTTATTTAAGGAGGAACTTTACAACATTGTAGAGATATTAGAATCAGGGTTGTGCTCATACCTCAAGGCGCATCTCCTCCTCTCTCCTCCGCTCCATCCATCCATCTCTCCTCTCTCCTCTCCGATCCGCTCTCTCCTGCAAAAACGCACAAAAACAGAAAAAAATGTGAACCGCATAAACATCTGATTGACTGATTTCCCACCTCCTCCATTTGCAGCCCGTCTGACTGCTGCACTCTTGAATAATAACCCCCTCTCCTCCTCCTCCTCCTCTTTTCCTCTCCTCTCTCTCCCTCTCTCTTCCTATTTAAAATGCCGCTCACAGGCGCGCTCCCGAGTCCGGTCTTAAGCACACACACTGCCTCTCTCTCTCTCTCTCTCTCCCTCCCTCCCTCCCTCTCTCTCTCTCTCTCTCTCTCTCTCTCTCTCTCCCATCGCACCTCGGGGACGCGCTCGGACCGTGTCGCGCAAGTCAAGCCAAATGCGACGGTTTGGCAGGTAAAGCGTTTTATTTATTTTTTTCAGCAGCTTTGATCTTGATCCCCTTGGAGGTTACACAAGAGACAAAAATAAAACAGGCGAGGGCCTCCTTGTATTAAAAATTTAAAAAGTACAGGATAATTAGAAGATCACAATAAACTGTCAGAAATACAGCCATTAAAGTGTGCGCTTAAAACAACAGATCTGTTTCAAGGTCTGAAGTGTTTTTTTTTTTCGGGGTATGTGAGAGACCCCCCCTCCACACACTCGCTCTCTCTCTCTTTCTCCCTCTCCCTCTCTTTCTCTCTCTCCCTCCCTCTCTCTCTCTACAACGCTGCATTCTCCTCTTTTAGTCGTGTGGGAAGCTCAGTGAATGCGGCTGCAGAAGGAGCCAGCATACTTATGCGCCTGACACGGATACTGTTCTGTCTTACAGGAGGGGGAAACACAAGCTTGCCTTCCTCTCTTGTAACTCCCCCACCACCGCCACCAACACCATTTCCTCGAACTGGATATAATATATATATACATACATATATATATATATATATATATATATATTATTGGCTTTAAAATCCCTGCATTTCCTCACCAAGTTTATTTTTGATCACATTTTCTGTGGACCGATGGGAGCGGGAGAAAGCGCGGAGTTTCCAGCTCCTCACTTGCACCGCAGCGGACTAAAGGCTGAATAACTGCATTATTCATTTTTACGCACCGGTTTCTGTTGTCCTGACTTGTTTCTCTTGTTTCTCCCTGTGCTTTTCTGCCTTTTTTTAGTCCGGGAGAGGAGCTTCGATATCGCCATAGCTCTTCTTCTGTTTTTTTTTTTTTTTTTTTTTTTTTTTAACATCCTACCTTTTTTTTTTTTTTTTTTTAAACGAAATCGCTCCCATTGGATGAAGACTGAAATAAGCATCTCTTCTGTCGCTGCCTGCAAACAAACTGATCTTTAAAGACAAAATAACTGTTTTGCGCGGGGTTAGGACAAAGGACTGGATTTATGCTGCGTGGATGGAAAATAATATCTTGACACACACAACCTGATGGGAGCGTTTTGGCAGCTTTTGCCCTCTGAAGCATTATCCCGGTGCGCAACTTCGCTCGAAACAAACCAGTATTTATTCACTGGATCGCTGGAGGTTACTGAGCCGAGCTGAAGCCGGGCGCACAGTGTTGGCCATCCTCTTCCCCCCATTTTTCTCCTCTCCTCTGCTCCTCTTGATCCTCCAGTGCCCCCCCATAAAAAAAAATCTCCAAGAATGACGAACTTATTTCACTGCATCACCGACCGCCTTGCGCCTTTTTTCACGCCTTGGAGTCTCCGGACGCGCCGTCAAGATCTCTGAAAGCTGTCTGCCTCTCCCTTTCTCTCTCTCTCTATCTGTCTTTCCTTATCTCTCTCTCTCCTCTTCAGTCTTTTCTACCAGTCTATCTCTATCTCTTTTGCAACCAAATGAATGCTCTCCCATGGAGGTAGTACAACCACCTTGGGGACCGAACGACCAGAGGGGTGATTTTTCTAAGCAAGAGGAGCCTGTCAGCAAGAGACGCATCGGGTGAAATCGGAGCCTCACTCCCCCCACCCCCCTCCATCTTCATTCCCCCTCCAGTTTGCTTGGCTCCGTTGATACTCAGTAGCCTACATGGGGATATAGAGGCTGGAAAAACCTTGTTGCGCCCCTATAACTGTCTGCGTTCTACTTCAGCTGGGAGGACCGTTTGTCTCCATCCATGTCTCACCAATGCTGCCCCGTGTCTCCAGAGGGAGCCGCATTCATTACCACCTCGGCTTTGGGTAAGTCCAAATTTTAAAAGACTTCATTTCATCCGTGTTCCTTTAAAATTACCTGATTTTTTTGTTTAATTTCTAGATTTGAGGGACATTTTTATTTCTTTTTTTTTTCTATTCTGTGTCAAATGGGGAGGGGGGTTGCTCCGTGAAAACTGGGTGCCGCTCAAACCTTCTCAATATGTCAGGAATGGGCACAGTCCCAATTCCTTCTCTTCCCCCTGGTCTCACACGCTTTCCTAAATAACCTGAATGTGCTGCCTAGAGATGGTGCTGCTGCTGGCTTCAAATGAGACCCCCATGAAAAAAAAAAAAAAAGAGAGAGAGAGCTGCAGCCGTTTGACTTTGATTATGTTGAATGTGCTGAGAGGGGAAGAATATAGTCGTGCTGCTGTCTCAGATTCCAAGATGATGCTTCATGCTTTGGATGTCACAGTAAGATGCAGAGATGCAGCACTTCATGGCTATGAGTAATTTATGGAGCATATGGTACTTTTCCTGCAGTACTGAATAATCTGCATCAAACATTTGTCTTGTCCAGTGATTGTGTTAAAGCCAAAGCCACTCACTGAAATGATTCTAATGAACAAGCCAATAATAAGAAATGTGAATCGTTATCATGGAAATTTACAAATGGTGTTTTATATGGTAAAAGGTAATAAAAACACATCTAATACATTTTTTTAATTTAAAAAAAGTGCTAAAATTGAATAAGTATTGGAGTTGTAGAGTTTAATCAATATCAAATATGCCTTTTGATGGTTTGCTTTCTGTGTGTGTGTGTGTGTGTATGTATGTATGTGTGTGTGCATGCATGCGTCTC